>NC_134570.1:202954067-203266112 GCF_050947875.1 Dermacentor variabilis | reverse complement strand
ATACCATTCAGTTAGATTACATGTTTCTGCTTCATGTCGCCTGCTGGCAGGTTGAAGAAGATCGCCAGACAGGCCACGGAGATTACTTTGCTAAAGACTTCCCGGTCTCGCCGATTCCGTCTGAATACATAGGCAATATCTTGTCCATAACGCTGTTGTTAATATTAAAGACCAATAATTGCCTTGATTCGTTTCCTCGGACAGTCGGATAGTTCACCTGGGCTTGGCGCAGCTTTTGAAAGAAACACGCTTATTCCGCTCGGGAGTTATCAATTTTTCCGTCAGTGCATTTAGAATATTTGAGAATTTTTCTGTTACATATATGTAGTGGATATATATGTTTATTAAGTAGTTTAATTTATATATATATGTTTTTTCCTATATGTAAGCTTACCTAAAAGTGCATTGGTCATCTGCATCTCTTCGCGCCACGCAATTATTAAACATCGTTTATTTCACTATAATATTGTTTTCTTTGGTCATTTTCCCGGATCAATATTCCACCAACAAAAAGTGCGCGTAAAATGACACAATAACAATAAAATTTTTTTACGTAGCTTCATGCTGCAGATATATAGGCGGCTTCTGTGGCAGAAGTTACGCGTTACTTTTAGAAAACAATGCTAAAAATAGCAGTTCACCTGGCTAAAACCACAATTGGTACCGGTCGACAAGAGTCGCGGGCGCGCCAAAGCAAGTAAAACCATAAACAATTGTACTGCCCAGACGTTTTGCAAGAAAACCTGGGCCTCCGCCAACGTCCGCGCAACGAACGGGCTCTCGCTAGCAGACGACGCACTTGACAACAAAAGCAAATTTGAAGACGCCATGTTGCATAACCCATGCCTCAAATATGTATACGTATCAAAAAGATGTCAATATAAATTTGCACTCGAAATTTCCAGCGGTGGCGTAGAGGTGGCCTCACGCGCAAGAGGACCGTGGTTCAAATCCCGGTGCCGCGCAATTTTCCAACGGACTAAAAAGAAAATCTGCGTATTGATAAAATTGCATAAACAGGCCTGGAGTGCGGCCTGATCCCGGTGACCAGAACCAGTAACGCACTCCTTCACCAGAGCAAGATTGGCCACCCCGGTGCAATACTTGGCCACGACCTCCTGTATGAATATAATAATCAAACCCCGGCCCTCAGTCCCCAGCAGCTGCGAAGCAACTGACCACGGCGTTGTTGCGCACTCCAGGGTAGCGTACCCCACCGCTGCCGAGTTGTTGCGACGCCTGTTTCTCGAATCTCGACCGACGTTACTATCGGGTAGCGTGGCGTTGTCGGCGGGCTGCAGGCATCGGGTAGACCATGGCGACCAGGCAAGGACGAGACGATTTCTAGTGCGTAACTTGCAGGGTTTATTCAATGGATAGTGAAAGATGAGAAGAAGAGAATGAAGTGAAAAAGTATATTGCAGAGCCCGTTGAAATAGGCTCTCTAAAATCGTGGGCGGGATCTTGCTCACGTCAACGTCACGTGACAGGCACTGAGTCTGATTTGTGGATGGGCGTATCCCACTTTCCGTGAGCCCCTACGGGCCCGCCTCCGCAGGTACCAACCCGCAGGTCCGGGATTGGAGGCGCTTATCCTTTTTTCTAGGCGAAGTTTGTACGCGGAAAGGGCGCCTGGTCCATTCTCCCAGTTGGCGTGGTAAGCCCTCGTCGTGGATTTGCAGCTACTCTCACTTTCAGTGAGCCTGTAGGTCTGGGATGGGCGGCTTGAATTTACGAGCATGTCTCCACTGGCGGCAGTCCGGGGGTCCTGTCTAGTTCGCGGAAAGGGTGCACACACACAAAGGGGCCTGTGAGCACTGCGGGGCGTCCGCCAGACCGGCACCCACTGGAGACAACCAGAGCGAATTAAGAATTCACCCTTCGGTTCGATGAAGCCTGCTGGTCGAGCATCCCTTTTTGACGCGGTGCTACACGCCAGCCGTAACAGGCGGTTGTCAGACCTGTGACGCAGCAGAGGGTGCTAAGAATCTCCGGGTCCAGACAGGCCTCCATTGGAATCTGAACCTGGCAATGTTTAATGTTAGAACGTTATCTAGTGAGGCGAGTCTAGCAGTGCTATTGGAGAAATTAGCGGGCAGTAAATAGGATTTAGTAGGGCTCAGTGAGGTTAGAAGGACAAAGGAAGCATATAAAGTGCTCAAAAGCGGGCACGTCCTGTGCTACCGGGGCTTAGCAGAGAGACGAGAACTAGGAGTCGGTTTCCTGATTAATAAGGATATAGCTGGTAACACACATGAATTATACAGCATTAACGAGACGGTGTCAGGTCTTGTTGTGAAACTTAATAAGAGGTACAAAATGAAGGTTGTGCAGGTATGCGCCCCTACATCCAGTCATGATGACCAGAAAGTCTAAAGCTTCTATGAAGACGTAGAATCGGCGACGGGTAAAGTCAAAACGAAATACACTATACTGATGGGTACGTTCAATGCCAGGGTAGGCAAGAAGCAGGCTGGAGTCAAGTCAGTGGGGGAATACGGCATAGGTTCTAGGAATGGCAGGGGAGAGCTATTCGTAGAGTTTGCAGAACGGAATAATATACAGATTATGAATACCTTCTTCTGCAAGCAGGATAGCCGAAACTGGACGGTGGATAAGCCCGAATGGCGAGACAAGAAATGAAATAAACCTCATACTCTGCGCTAACCCTGGCATCATACAAGACGTGCACGTGCTCAGCAAGGTGCGCTGCAGTGACCATAGGATGGTAAGGACTCGAATTAACCTAGACCTGAGGAGGGAACAGAAGAAACTGGCATATAAGAAACCGATCAATGAGGTAGCGGTAAGAGGGAAAATAGAGAACTCTGGATCAAGCTACAGAACAGGTATTCGGATTTAACTCAGGAAGAGGACCTTAGTGTTGAAGCAATGAAGGAGAATCTTATGGACATCATTAAAGAGTGTGCAATAGAAGTCGGTGGTAACTCCGTTAGACAGGATATCGGCAAACTATTGCGGGAGACAAAAGATCTGATCAAGAAACGCCAGTGTATGAAAGCCTCTAACCCTACAGCTAGAATAGAACTGGCAGAACTTTCGAAGTTAATCAACAAGCGTAAGATAGCTGAAGTATAAGCAAGTATAATATAGATTGAATTGAGCATGCTCTCAGGAACGGAGCAAGCCTAAAAGCAGTGAAGAAGAAACTAAGAATAGGCAAGAATAAGAGGTATGCGTTAATAGACAAAGCCGGCAATATCATTACTAATATGGATAAGATAGTTCAAGTGGCCGAGGAGTTCTATAGATATTTATACAGTACCAGTGGCACACGAAGATAATGAAAGAGGGAATAGTCTGCAGGAATTTGACATCCCACAAGTAACACCAGAAGAAGTAAAGAAAGCCTTGGGAGCTATGCAAATGGGGAAGGCAGCTACGGAGGATCAGGTAACAGCAGATTTGTTGAAGGATGGTTACCAGATTGTTCTAGAAAAATGTGCCAACCTGTATACGCAATGCCTCATGACTTCGAGCGTACCGGAATCTTGGAAGAACGCCAACATAATCTTAATTCTTAAGAAAGGGCAGGCCAAAGACTTGAAAAAATTATAGACCGATCAGCTTACTGTCCGTTGTCTACAAAGTATTTACTAAGGTAATCGCAAATAGAATCAGGAACACCTTAGACTTCTGTCAACCAAAGGAGCAGGCAGGATTCCGTAAAGGCTACTCAACAATAGACCATATTCACACTATTAATCAGGTGATAGAGAAATGTGCGGAATATAACCAACCCTAATATATAGCGTTCATTGATTACGTGAAAGCGTTTGATTCAGACGAACCCTCAGCAGTCATGCAGGCATTACGGAATCAGGGTGTAGACGAGCCGTATGTAAAAATACTGAAATATATCTATAGCGGCTCCACCGCCACCGTAGTCCTCCAAGAAGAAAGCAACAAAATCCCAACAAAGAAGGGCGTCAGGCAAGGAGATACAATCTCTGCAATGCTATTCACAGCGTGTTTACAGCAGCTATTCAGAGACCTGGATTGGGAAGAACTGGGGATAAGAGTTAATGGAGAGTACCTTAGTAACTTGCGATTCGTTGATGATATTGCCTTGCTTAGTAACTCAGGGGATCAATTGCAATACATGCTCACTGACCTGGAGAGGCAAAGCAGAAGGGTGGGTCTAAAAATTTATCTACTGAAAACTAAAATAATGTTTTACAGTCTCGAAAGAGAACAGAAGTTTACGATAGGTAGCGAGGCACTGGAAATGGTAAGGGAATACATCTACTTAGGAAAGGAAGTGACCGCCGATCCGGATTATGAGACTGAAATAATCAGAACAATACGAATGGGCTGGGGCGCTTTTGGCAGGCATTCTCAGATCATGAACAGCAGGTTGCCATTATCTCTCAAGAGAAAAGTGTATAACAGCTGTGTTTTACGAATACTCACCTACGGGCCAAAAACATGGGGGCTTACCAAAAGTGTTCTACTTATATTGAGGACGGCGCAACGAGCTATGGAAAGAAGAATGATGGGTGTAACGTTAAGGGATAAGAAGAGAGCAGATTGGGTGAGGGAACAAACGCGAGTTAATGACATCTTTGCTGAAATCAAGAACAAGAAGTGGGCATGGGCAGGGCATGTAATGAGGAGGGAAGGTAACCGGTGGTCATTAAAGGGAAGCTGAAACGCTTTTCAATTTGCATGAATTGGTGGGGTTGGGAAGAACAGACCTATTCATTTACGGTTCTGAAATTTTTTCTTTGTATTGTCAATATAAGGGGCAGAAATCGCTTTCTAAATCCCCCTCGCGGACACGCCACCGTCGCTTCCCGGAGTGCCGGGTGAGGAGGCAGCCGGAAGAGAGCCAGCGAGAGTGACGTCATTCGCGTGGACCGTACTGCCAGACCGGCGTACTGGCATGTGCTGGCATATTTCTTTCCGTCCTGCGCTTTACTAAACGGCGCTACGAGAGGTCTGCCGCCGCTCACGTTTGTTTTCTTTTGCGATTTTCATGAACTGTGCCTCCTTTCTGTGCTGCGTGAGTGCCTACAGCCAAGGGCGCCCAACATGGCCTCGTTCTGTGCAGCATTCGGCTGTGCGAACACAGGCGGGCGATACGATGTGGTGTTTCACATGTTCCCAAAGGACAAGAAACTTGCAGCGCAGTGGGTCCGCGCGGTGAGCAGAGATAATGTCTTGCCGACGAGATCAACTGTACTGTGTTCGGACCATTTCCGCGACAGTGATTATCATCGGAGCTTGACAACGATGGGGGCAATCGGTATTCCAATTAAATCGGCGTGACTGACGGCCGGCGTTGTTCCGTCTATATTCACCCACAATAGAAACACCTCGCCACTTCCAAGAGCGCCCTTCGCAAAGAGGAGAAAGGGTGAGGTAAGGTTTTTCATGTGCACACGGGCAATTCTTTAAACGTATGATCACCTGAGTGTCGAACAAACGGCCTTACAGCGGCCTTTGACGAAGCGAGGTGGAGGCACAGCCGGGAATATGCACATGCGTGCAATGTGCTTGCCCTTTTCATCCTGCTTTTCCACTCCGCTTTGTCACGGAACACTGTACTACGGCGCTGTTTTGTTACGGTGAAATAACTGGCCGGGGGTACGCTTGCGCATTCAGTGATATTTGCTATTCGTCCTACCGCGCGGTGCCCGCAGGTTTAGCTGTTCAGCATTCATGTTCAAATCGCATGACATGAGGCGTTACGGTAATATTTTCATGCTCGCGTTAGAGTAGTTGAACCCTGCGTGTAAAAACTTCGTTCCGTAGATTTCGCACTCATAGCTTGTTATACCAGCAGCGAAGTGCCGCAAAAACGAGCGTCGGCACAGCCGCGCCCGTGGCAAGGCGAACGGAATCAAATAATGAAGTAACGTTGCGAGGTATTGAACTTGTCAATGTTCAACGTGGTCCAGCCAAATACAGGCATCGCTGCTGGACAAAAAAATGTTTTCTTGCCTTTAACTAGCTATACATCACGCATGGCAAAATTATTATTTGAAAGTAAATATAATACATTACTCATTACTTTCTTATTCCGCTCATTGATTTGAATTACATTATCAATTACCGCTTTCAAAAAACTAATGGTATTACTTTACGATTGCTTCCAAAAAGTTTTCATGCATACAAGAAGCAAAGAGCAAAGTATAAAGGGAAACCAACCTTTATTCAAGGTAACATACACTTGCCAACATTTCATGCCCTCCCCCCTGTGCCTCCACGGCAGCTCACGACACTACCAACGTTCTGGCGCCGTACACAGCTTGCTGGTGCATAGTTAACGCAATTAATAAAATACTTTAGCCATGAAATTACAGACACCAAATAATTCACATTACTAAATCACTAGACAACTAATCCATCACATAAATTACTGAAAAAGTATTTCAAATACTGTAAGTAATCCAACTGTTGTCATGTTTGCTGATATGCATGATATGCTGAAATTCATGACATCCATGCCTTGCACTCTTTCAGGTTCTAGCAGAGCACCTTGAGAACCGAGCCCCTGATAAAGCTGTTCCACTACCATCACCAATCGAAGAGTTTGAAGCAGCCAGTGTGACCAAGGTAGATAATGTTGAAGAGATTGAAGTAGCCAAACGCGGCGCTTATGTTCGCGATCGCGTATCAACTCGCAAAAAGCCACGGAACTTCAGACAAGCAGCGGCAAGGTGCATGACATCGCGGAATTGCACCCGTGTTTACAATCTAATGAGATGTTAGTGCTTCGACATTCTTCCAGCAGCAAGTTCCCAGTGACACTTTAGCGCGTTTTTTCTCCCGTCATTGGAACGTGCAGCTACATGAAAAGACATATGTACCAGCTAAGATTTCCAACGCGCGAGAATGTGCACACATCGCTCTCGCTGTTGGCACACTCAACATCGTCGTTGCCCCCGTTGCCGCCATCGTTTTCTGTATGGGCTGTCGTTCGAACATGTACGACGAAAACACAAGCTCTCCAAGACAGCGAGAACATTCCATAATGCTTACAACTCAGCTGTGAAGCCAGAACAGAACAGCGTGCTACGCTCTGAAAATGCGATGCCGACCGGCGATACCCGTGAGTGACGCCAAAGCCGGTCCCGACCAATCACGGGCAACAGCGGCGTTCGCGCGATGCCCTGAGGCGCTGGTGCGCGTTTTCTTGCAAAAAGAGCTGCTTGCGTTTGTTTCCGCCCTTTCTAAACGAGGTATTCGTGTTCAGTGGACCCAAAACTGTAGAATGCCGTAGGGAACTCATTTTTTTTTCGAAAAGTGTTTCAGCTTCCCTTTAAGGGTTACGGACTGGATTCCAAGGGAAGGGAAGCGTATCAGGGGGCGGCAGAAAGTTAGGTGGACGGATGAGATTAGGTAGTTTGCAGGGACAACATGGCCACAATTAGCCCATGACCGCGGTAGTTGGAGAAGTATGGGAGAGGCCTTTGCCCTGCAGTCGGCTTAGAGCCAGGCTGCTGCTGCTGATGATGATAAGAGCGTACGCGTGCAATCGGTCTCAGCGCCCGCAGCGAAATTACGTTGAATATGCCGCGAAGCGCATCTTAGACCTAATCCAGTGCACTCGCAGCGCCCTCGCAAATTTTTTTCCGAATGCAGCACCTCAGCGGCAGAGCGTGGATCCTTCTTTTTTTTTAACATGGATAGGACATTAGACAGTATACTAGCAAGAGCTTGGTGGCGCAACCCACCAGCCCCTTCCAAAGGGGACGCTCATAACATCCATCCATCCATCCTTGGGCCCATAGAGTTAACATAACCAGCTCTAGAGGAAAAGTTGGGCCCATAGAGTTTCTCATATTTCTTAGAGGGAAATCTGGCGCTGCTGCGTTGTAGTGTGCATGGGAATACCCATAGAGTTTCTCACTATATTACCTAGAAAGAAATCTGGCGCTGTTGCGCTGCGGTATGCATGGAAATGCCGGTATATCGTGACTTCGGATTGGCATCGTTCTCGGAGAGCCAGGAAAGCACCGTTCCGTCTGTAACAACGATTCATTTTCTAGTAAAACTGCACGTAAGAAGCTGTTTTGTTTAACTATGAAAACTTGTTATTGCATGTAAAATTATATGTTACGTAAAAAGTATCAGCGGGCCGCTAAAGTTGGAGGACAGACGACAAGATTCGTGCTCGCATTGGAACAGTTTGTCATCTGTTCTTGCTTTTCTTCGCTTAGTTATGCAATGTAGGTGTGTAAACTTCACTGGAAGATGTAATATGCGTGAATGAAAACATTTTATCTAGATTTTACTTTAAGAACACCTTATTTGTATAGCCATATCCATGTTTTAGAGGAAGCCTTGGATAGCACGAGCCAGCACGAGTTTCGCAGAAACAGATACCGTCATTGCCATGACGGCACTGCGCCCCTTTAGAAACTCCCACAGACGGTGGCGCCATATTTACCTCTAGGTGTTGTAGTGAGAAACTCTATGGGAATGCCGCTTTATTGTCACTTCGGATTGGCGTCGTTCTCGGAGAGCCAGGCAAGCCCCGTTCCGTCTGTCACAATGATTAAATTTCTACTAAAACAGCACTTAAAAGCTGTGTTAGCTTTATTATTACACCAAATCATGTTTTGTTTAACTATGAGAGCTTGTTATTGCACGTACAATTATATTAAACGTAAAAAGTATCAGCGGGCCGCTAAAGTTGGAGGACAGACGACAAGATTTGTGCTCGCTTTGGAACAGTTTGTCGTTTGTTCTTGCTTTTGTTCGCTTGGTTATGTATTTGTAGGTGAGTAAACTTCACTGGAAGATGTAATATGTGTGAATGGAAACATTTTATGAAGCTTTTACTTGAAGAACGCGTTATTTGTGCAGCCATATCAACGTTTTAGACGAAGCCTCTTACAACACCAGCCAACACAATCCTCGCAGACACATATACCGTCATTCCCATGACGGCACAGCGCCCCTTTGGAAACTCCCATAGACGGTGGCGCCAGATTCCAGGTGTTATAGTGGGAAACTCTATGGCTGGGCCGATAAAGGGGGAACCACTAGGGCGCCGCCCTGTTGCTACTTGTCAATGTGCCAGTGCAATTACTACTGAAAGGTCTGAAAACAAGTACAGGTCGCTTTATGATTTATCATTAAAAAACGCATACCTGATCGCTTTATGAAGGTGATGTGGGAATGTTAAGTTCACGGAAAGCGCTCTCTAAGTGTGTAATTTATCGCATTCATTCAATAAGCATGGCGCGAATTTCAGTTTCAAATCTCTGTGTTTTTGGATGCGTAGTAGTTTCGTACAGTTTAGGTATGACATGTGATTGCGCGAGGCATCGGACGCTATGGCACATTCGTGCCTTTTGTGCCACCCAAACCCCGAAGTGCTTTGGCATATACCTTCACATGTAAGTAAACGAATATATCTTCTTGTTCAGAACATCACGCAAGTAGACAGCTCTTGTGATGCATCACAATCGTTTGAGAAGCGTCACAGTAGAGC
Source organism: Dermacentor variabilis (assembly GCF_050947875.1). Taxonomy (NCBI): domain Eukaryota; kingdom Metazoa; phylum Arthropoda; class Arachnida; order Ixodida; family Ixodidae; genus Dermacentor; species Dermacentor variabilis. The sequence goes on along the minus strand of NC_134570.1, from coordinate 203,256,643 downwards.
ATTTTTTTTACATGCGGAGCGGTGTTTTTATTTGCAGGTTTCCCTTCAGTAAGGAATTGCTGGACAGGTGGACCAGCGCACCGGAATTGTACTGGCGAATCTACAAGTAAGTAATAGAATCTGTTTACTTGTTGCACTTTGAAAAATCATGATACTGCAAAGATCACAGCAGAAAAACAGCCTGATGCTGAGTATTTTTGTGCCAGGAAGCAATTAAAAGGCGAGTGCCTAATACGGATGAAATCGAGTGTATGAGCCCACATATTTATAGCGTAGTCGTTTTAATAACTGTATTTATTAACGTTTTATTAATTAACGCTCTATTATTAGTTATTTCACGTTCCTATCCGTGTCTTCTTTACGCGCTAGTGCGACGTCCCCTTATACGAGCTTCTTCGGCCTTCTGGACGACGTCGTCAACACTGTTGCTTCATTTTTGGTTGTCGACGGGGAGCATGGCGTCTAAAGGTGTTGTTACGCAGCGCCCATAAACCAGTTCAGGCGGTGTGACTCGGGCGGTTTCCTGAACAGCCGTATTGTATGCGAATATCACGTACGGCAAAATTTGGTCTCCTAACTTGTGCTCTTTGTCAACGTACATCGTGATCATATCGGCGATAGTTATATTGAGGTGCTCCGTAAGTCCATTTGTTTGCGGGTGATAGGCCCCAATTTTCCGATGATTGGTGTGGGTTAGTGTGATGATCTCCTGTATTAAGTCAGCAGCAAATACAGTCACTCGATCTGTTATTAAGATGGAAGGGCCCCGTGACGTAATACGATGTCATGGACAAAAAACACGGCGACATCCGTAGATGTTCCGCGGAGTATAGCTTTTGTTTCTGCGTACCGCGTTAGGCAGTCCGTTGCAATGACTATCCATTTGTTGCCTGTAGACGACGTAGGGACTGAACCGAGAAGATCCATTCCAACCTGTTGAAACGGTGTTGTTGAAACGGTGTTGAAGCCTGCTGAAACGGTCCACCAGGTCGTGGACGAAGAGCACCTGGAGGGAAACCACTGATACCCACAGCCAATAGGGACACATCCCGTAGACGTGGCCAGCCTCTCCGCAATGAAAGCATAGGGACCTGAGGTCAGGAGCCCGCCGGACGTCGCTTTTCCAGGGCCTCCACTCTTGGATGGACGGTGGACTGCGACGCCTGAATGCTACTTCTGTTTGCTCGGTGGGGCGAATGACGTTTGAGGGGCCGTACAGCGACGGTCGTCGTACCGCGTCGGCATAAGTCATTCAGACTCGCTCCCGCCGCTGTGGTACGTCGTAGCGTTCAGGAGCTTGGATGACTTGCCTTATCTCGTCGCGCACTATCTCTGCCACATAAATTCGTGCTGTCGGCGCGTCGGTTACCTGCAGTTTCTAGAGCTCTTCTCGTACCACAGCCCTGGTCATTTCGCGCAGGTCCTCGAGGTTGTTTCTCGAAGTCATGGTAGGGGGGCTGTTTGAAAGTTCCATCACGTTGAGGTCCTATTGCCCGACACGCTGTCGAAGGGCCCTTTCCCTTGCTGTCGCTTCAGCAAGGAAGTCCTCAAGTGTAGTGGGTGGATTTCGAATAAGCCCAGCAAAATCTCTTGCTTCACGCCTCGCATCACATATCGCACCTTCTTGCCTTCGTCCATTGAGGCATCCGCACGTCTGAAAAGCCGAGCCATGTCTTCAGTATATGTGGTGACACTCTCGTTCGGGGCTTGGAATCTTGCCTGTATTGCCAATTCCGCTCTCTTCTTCCTGTCCGTATTGGAGTATGTGGCACTCAGCTGTCGTCGAAATTCGTCCCAAGATGACAATGCCGTTTCATTGTTACGAAACACGTCCTCGCAGAGTCTTGGAGCGCTAAGTACATGTTGCGCAGCTTGCGGTCTTCGTTCCATCCGTTGTATTCGGCCACCCGCTAGAAATGGTCTAGCCAATTTTGCACGTCTTCAGTAGCATTTCCGTGGAATACAATCGGTGCCAGCGGCTGGTTGACGATGAACTGCGTAGGCATAACAGCTGCAGTAAAAGGAGGTGGGCTCGGGTTCATCGTCCGGATACGCTCGGGCAAAAGACCGTGCTCAGGTTCGAGCCCTTGCAGATGGCGCCTGGTACGTACGTGCACAGGGGTAATCCCTCCCGGACTACTCACGGGAGACGTATCAGCGACACACTGCGTCTCTAACAATGGTAGCTGTTGTGTCGGCAGCGCCAGGCGGCGGGGGCCCGGCGTCCGGAGAGCGCGCGGCGAGCGCCGACACGAGAGAGGGAGGCGGGGAGACGACCGCTCTTGAGCAAACCACACAAAGGACTGGACCGACAAGCGGTCATTTATGCACGAAGAGTTCCCTGCCAGATGTCACCACCTCATTGGTCGAAGCCAAACTTGTGACCGAAAGGAGTGCGCCATCTAGCCAAACTAGACAACAACATGATTAAGCAGTTAATATGAGATCCATCAGAGGGACACACTATAGCGCATCATCCCCCTCTGGAAAAGAAGAGTAACTATTCAGTGAAACGAACACTCGAGGCGCACGTACTTAAGGTTAAGAATCATTTCTGTCCGTCCCCCCAAGTTCACAGAAAGCGGACCAGTCTTCGGAGGCACAAGAACACAGGCAGTCTTTGACGCACCAGTGTCTAGGCGCCTCCAGTGCGTTAGCACTTCACAAAGAAATATTCATTGGTCACACTGCACTGCTGACAATTCAACACAGAACTAGATAAGCAACAGAGGGTACAAGTTTCACTGCACAATACCTGAAGAAAAATACATTGCACATCTGTATTCAATAAGGGAACACATGACACTATCTCTGTAAGGTCACGGCAAGGCCTCTAGCCGTGGCATCTCAGGGAAGACACTACGCCCTAAACTTAAGAAACAAAATGCCGTTTCTTGCTGCGGTGAGGATGTGTGCGTACTTAAGACGAACTTTGGGGGTTGCGACGCGTGTCGGTCGACTTTGAAAACCCAGTCCTCCCACTATTGTTTCCGTCCCTCTGGTTTGACATTTGAATGTTGGCGTCCCACAAAGCTGAAGAGGGTTGCCCAGGATGCTCCTCTCGACGTCCCAACAAGTCCTGGGAGGCTACCGATTCCCCCACGGAATCAGAGATGACTGCTGACTGCGCAAACTCGGAAATGATACAGTCAGAGGAACTACTTAACTGCTCCTTATTACTATAAAGAGACGATGAAGCTGTAGAAGACGATGAAGCTGTAGAATGAAGCGAGTCATTGAAGTGACTATCCAAGTTGGAATATGAGTACAAAAAGTCTTTATCACTTGTAGAGAATGTACAACTTTCTGAATCCTTTACTACTAGGGTTAACTTAGACGCATTCCACGTCTTCCCATCACTGAGTATATAAGTAGATATACTTATACTATCATATACTTACATACTTACCATCCATCGAAGCAGATGGTCCTATCTGGGCCTTAACTGTACGTGGTTTACTGTACTTAAAAATTCTTTCCTGTTAAACCTTATTTTTGATGGCGTCTCTCATCTTGATATGAGTTGCCTGAGCAACTCTACGTTTATATACATACGGTTTAGTTTGCCAATGTTTCTGCGAGACCCTTTCTCGAACTTGAGGCAGAAAACTGTGGCGTTCCGCTACATGATTACGCAACCTAAAGTTACTAATATCTTTGAACGAGGTTGACGACCATGAAGTAGGAAAGCTGGGAGAGACCTATTGTAGCATGTGGTGTAATCCTATAGGAGCCCGACAATTCTGTAATGCTTTTCGAAGCTTCTCGACCTTCAAGCCTGGCTACCTGCAAATGTTCCTTAATGTCTCGGTTGATCCGTTCTATTTGACCATTTTCCTGAGGATTCGAAGAGAAAAAGTGAGCAGTTCCCTTTTCCTTTAAGTAATCCTGGAATTTTTTTGAGACAAACCGCGGACCATTGCCCAACAACTATAGAGTCTGGTAACCTTTCACGGCTGAAAGCCTAGTCAAGAAGCTTAATGACACCATCTGTAGAGATGGAATTAGTACCAAGTACTTCTGGCCACTTTGAGTAATAATCAACTAAAATGACTGGATACCTAAGGTAGGACGTGTTTAATGGACCGATGATGTCCATTCCCAATTTCTGCCAAGGCGCGTTTGACCATTCAACTGGCTGTAATGGAGCTACATGAGGCTTTGCCAGCTTACTTGTCTGCCAGCTGACATACATGACAATGCTTTACATACTGTTCTACAGTACTATCCATCTGAAGCCACCAATGGCGTTCAAGGAGAAGCTGTTCGGTACGTACTATGTCCTGATGATTTTCATGTGCCAACTGAAGAAATGTAAGTACAAGAACACTGGATATTACTACAGAATCATCACGCATGAGCAATCCACTACAAAAGACAATTCTTCATTTACACGAAAACAAGCTGTTAAAGCATTGCCTATGTTTTTCTTATAAGGCCAACCCTCTGAAAGGTATTTAATGACTTTCTGAAGAGTATCATTTGTACTCGTTGCAAGTTGCACTGTTTCTTTGTCAACCACCCATGTAACTAGGGATACTATTTCTTCATCCTGGCATGCTGAATCCTCTACTGGAAGTCTGGACAAGGCATCAGCTACTATATTTTCTGATCCTTTGCAATATTCAAATTGAAAGTTGTAATACAGGAGCCTTACTGACCATATCGAATTGCGAAAAGGTTGACGACCTGAGTGACCAGTGGCCAGTAAAGCAACTACAGCTTGATTGATGGTCAGTTCTAAGGGTGAAACGTCTATTCGAGAGGTAAACGTGGCATGTTTCGCACGCGAACAGACAGCTAGAGCATCACGCTCGCCTTCAGAATACTTCCTTTCTGTAACCGACAGAGTTCTAGATGCAAATGCTACAGTTCCAAGCTTTTACAACCATACAGTTGTTGTAACACAGCATCAACACCAACATCAGATGCATCAGTCGTGACTTCTACAGGAAATTCAGGATTGAAAACCTTAATGATAGGAGAACATGTAAGACGAGCTTTCAACTGATTGAAGCTGCGTTGGGCATCATCAGACCAAGCAAAACTTTTCCCTTGCCTGGGAATCAGGCGAAGCGGTCCTACCGAATCCGCGTAATGATCAATGAACTTGGCATAGTAACCAGCTAATCCTTGAAAGGATTGCAATGACTTAATATCTGTAGAAGCAGGCGCATTAAAAATTGCTTTTATCTTGCTCTCCAAAGGCGAAATGCCTTCAGCTGAAATTCTATGGCCCAGAAAAGTCAGTTCTTTAACTGAGAAAACGCATTTTTCATTTTCACATCACTGTTAGCAATGCAAACTAGGACTTCTATCAAGTTAGCATCATGCTCAGGTTGTGTCTGACCCCCCACCAAAATGTCATCAAGGTAACAGACAACATTATTACAACTCTTCAAAATTTGTCACATCATTTACTGAAATACTGCTGGCGCGGATGCCAACCCAAAACAGACACGTTTGAGTCTAAATAAACCTTCATGGGTTATGAATGTAGTGATATCTCTACTATCTTCTTCCTGTAAGAGCTGATGATAATCAGATGCTAGATCTAGCTTACAAAAATAAGCGGCACCATGAAACATCTCTAGTAATTCCTCTACATGCGGCAGATGATACCCATCAATGACAATTGCCTTACTTGGTTCCCGAAAGTCCACACAGAGCCGGATGGCTTCATCCTTCTTGCGTACCACAAGTGGAGACACCCACTCAGAACCTTCGACGCGCTCGATGACGTCGCAGTCCTCCAGACATCGCAGTTCATTTGTGACCTGGTAACGGAGAGCCAGGGGTAGTGTACGCAACTTTGAAAATACTGGTGTTACACCTTGCCGCCGATGAATTCGGTGCATAAAATTTTTGACGAGACTCAACTCGCCACTGAAGAGGTGATCAAAACCCGAAAACCTGCGGGGCTCTGTACTGAAAGAAGCAATGCCAGACGACCTGTCAGCGATGTACCGTCGATCTGTATACCCAGGCGTTGGATGGCGTCTAGTCCCAGCAGCGATGTTCCTTTTGTCGTTACGTGGAACGTGACGGATCACGACCTTTGCAAAAACTGGACAGTGGCTTGAAACAGACCTTGAACGTCGATGCGTTGCTTAGAGTAATTTCTTAATCCACTGTTGCTTCGGACAGCGTGTGCTGTCCGCCAAAATGATTTCTAAAATCTTCGGCAGTCATCAATGACACAGATGCTTCCGTGTCCACGAGCAGTCGCATGGAGACGCCGCTAACTATGACCTGAACTTCCAAATCTCTGTTAGTTTCAAAAGCGCTTACCGTCAAGACAGGCGCGGACGGCTGCCTTGCGGAAGTTGACGAAGACAGTGTCTCTGCGGAAGAGACATGCTGCACGGCTGTTCGTGTCTTTCGGCACACTGAAGCGAAATGGCCCATTGAAATGGCCCAAGTCGATTGTCTTGCTGCTTCCTGCTCCTCCTCTGCGAAGTACTTGCGCTGTCCTTCTCGTCCCAGCACGCTGACGAGCGCGGACGCTCGCCGCGCGTCCGTCCAGTCGCTACCGCCGGCCGCTTCAAGGTGGCCCGGAAATTTTTTTTTCCATCGGTACCACGGAATAGACGGCGGGCCAGGCAACTAAATGAAGACAGGTAGGTTCATAGGGAAAGAAGCCATGCCATGTAGGAGTGCAGGACACAAGCCGGAGCTTGCAGCAACAACATAGCAGGCAAGAGCAAAGGGGTCAAAGAAGGCTTAGGCGCTGGAGCCTCGCGACGCCAAGTGCGTCGGCGGCGTTTGCATGCCGTGCAGACTCGGGGGCAGAAAACGCTTCACTCACGAAGTTCGTAGATCCCCCCAAAGCTTCAGTCGGAACTAGAGCGGGGATCCCATCCTCGTCACCAAAAGTTGTGTCGGCCGCGGCAGGCGGCGGGGGCTCGGCGTCCGGAGAGCGCGCGGCGAGCGCCGGCAACGCCGACACGAGAGAGAGAGGCGGAAAGGCGACCGCTCTTGAGTAAACCACACAAAGGACTGGACCGACAAGCGGCCGTTTAATGCACGGAGACGTCCCTGCCAGATGTCACCACCACACTGGTCGAAGCCAAACACGTGACCGAATGGGGTGCGCGATGTAGCCAAACTGGACCACAACACGATTAAGCAGTTAACATGAGATCCCGCAGAGGGAGACACCATACCACAGTAGCATGTACCCAGCACCTCCACGAGTAAAATGTCACGAAGCTAACTAAGACACGCTCGCCGAAACGGAACAGCCTTCTTTTAATGATGGCCGAAACCCAAGAAACCCCGGGGCGCAACTGCGCCCTTCGTCGTCTTCTCTCTGGAGATCGGGACGCGTAGTGGGCAGCTTACTTCGCGTAAATATTATACTTTGCAGCACTGCAGAGCATATATTGAAGCTTCCCTCTATGTTTTTTAGCTCTAATTATGGTTGTGTTGTGCGGCCCTCAATGCTGCAGTTCACGTTGTAGCAGCTGCTTTGTGTATTGCCCGCTGGATTAAAGGGACACTAAAGGCAAATACTAAGTCGACGTGGAGTGTTTGAATACCTTTCCAGAAACGTCGCAACGCTTGTTTCCTGCCAAAAAAGACTTAGTTTACGAGAAAGTTGTATCTGAGGGGTCCGAATATCTTTTCTGAAATTCAAACCTCCCGTCACCCAACCCGGGGAGTGGTGACCTTGCATACGCCATCGCAGTTTGCCGTCGGTGAGTAAAACGGCGCCCTACAGATGGCGGCAGCGAGACATGAGAGAGCGGCGGATTCGCCGCTGCAGCTGCTTTTTGGTCAAGTGGCGTAGACCGTTCTGGCATCCCGCGACATGACATGAAGGTTGGACTCTCTGCTACTTGCAGTTTGTGCAAGTTTTGCGAGCCAGCAAAACCACTGCAGCACTACGCGATCAGGAAAGTACTGAAATGCGAAAGTATGAGCGGCGCAGAGTCGAGTGAAAACGAAACCGCCTGCGTCGTTGTCAACGGTAATTTCAGTGAGTTCTTTTTTATAAGCATAAAATGGAACTGGACAAGTAGAATTTTATTTGATCTTATAATACAATACGGGGATGTTTTTTTGCTACGAGAAGTTGAGTACTATTGATAGAATTTAACTGAGGAGTGCTTTCGTCATCGGGCAAGTGCTCGAATGTCCAGGGGGAGTATCTTATCATGTCCTGCATTTACCTCGACTTCTCGATTATTAAGGCTCTGTTCGCGATAACATTGACGCCTTAGAAATCCTCGAGCCCTAACCTATCACTTTAGCTTTAGTTAGTATTTGCCTTTAGTGTCCCTTTAAGCTTGTGATATCCACATGTGCAAAAGACCTATGCTTCTCTGACAAACACAAAATGAGGTTTTACATACAGTTCTCAGTGTTACAATAAAAAAAGTAACCATTGTCATCGTGGAATTATGTTTATTACGTTAATGAATGCGACAGTTATTTTTTATTGACAACTTGAACTGGTCAGTCCGTCATGGGAAGGGATATAAAAAAAGAAGGCGTGTGTCGGGGGGGCGGGGGGGTTAGGATTAGACGCGGTACGAACGACGTACCGACTACGTCCTCTAGACCCATTTCTTTAAGGTACCGCAACAAAGCGTATTATGCATAAGTTCATACAACAACTACCCGTCGACGCCCGGCGACGCGAGCTATATATGCCATCACTCGCATTCGCTACTGCACCGGATGCCCTCCATATTATTCTGGTTAATCCTGTTCACTGCGCCGAGACAAGACAGATCATGGGTGCAGGTACTTTTAAAGTACCTCGACCTTGCGAGGCGCCGCTGCGCGTGCCAGGGGAGCTGTCCGTGCGAACACTCCCTGTCCCGCATCGGCCTCGGGGGCCCCAACCTACCGACCGGCCTGATTCGAGCTTTGATCCCCCCACTGCCACTTGGGTGCCTTGGAGATCCTGCACCGACTGCTTTATTATAATCTTAGGTGCTCTCCTGAGACCTCCGTTTGTCGGTCACATGTGCCCTCCTGCTGAATCAGCACTTGTATTAAAAAAAAAAAACAATCTATCGTCGCGATGATGATGATGATGAAAAAGTTTTATGGCACGGAAAAGGGGAGGGCAGGTAGGCGAAGGGTGGTCGGATTCTTATTCCGGAATTCCATTGGCTAAGGCCGCCGGCCTAGCTCTTTCCACGAGGGCTTGCTGGTCCTCGAGGGTTGAGCTGGACAGGGCTGCCTCCCATCCTTCCCACGTTGGCTGTTGTATAGTTTCCAAGACACTATTAGCCTGGCAGACCCCTATCATATGGTACAAATCTGCTTTCTGTACGCAGAATTTACACTCGGCCGAAAAGGATTGCGACTCAATAGCATGTAGCTTGACTGGGTTATTAAATGACGTGGTTTGTAATCTTAGTAAATGACATTCTTCTGATTTATCTAATCCCTTGGTCGGGCCTTAGTATTTTCGTCACGATAAGCATAAGTGCTTTAATACATCTGCATAAGTTGTTAATAACACTGCGAAGTCCGAGTCTTCGGGGAGGGAAGAGGAGGGACCCCGAGGAGAAAAGCTCGGGCGGCAGCGTGTGCACACTCATTTCCCTTTTCACCCTGGTGACCTGGGACCTAAATGAGCTCTTTGCGCGAAGCGAAGACCCCAGATTGTTTGAGGATCCTGCAAGCTAGCGGTGCAATTCGTCCCAGCGTGCAATTTCTATATGCAGGTTGCGAGTCTGTAATGATGTGTTCGGAACTAGGATGCGAAGCCGCCATGGAGATCGTCACCTCTTCCAATTCTGCAATTTCCCCGTGCCGAACAGAAAGTCCATTGACCGTCTGCGCTTGATGCACCACCGATATTGTGCAGACTCGTCCCACCGGACCCGCAGCATCCACGAAGAAGGCTCCCTCTAATTTAGAATAGATCTGGTCCATGTTCTTGGCTCTTGCCCTCCTCCTCGCTTATGATCTTCTGGGTGCATGTTTTTAGGAAGGGGAAGGGTCGCGAATTTGCCCCTCCATTCTTTCGAAATGTCTTGCCTTGTTGCCGTATAGTACGGACAGCTGATATTCAAGTCCTCCAGTACCTTGCGTCCTGTTTTCGTCCCTATCAATCTGGCATATTAACTTAATAGGTTGGCCTCAATTATCTCAACTGTTGTATTGTGCACGCCAACTGCAACAAGCGCTCTGCAGATGTTTTGACCGAGTCTTCTTATATGCTGTTCTGAGCATATCATCATCATCATCATCGTCGTCGTCGTCGTCGTCGTCGTCATCATCATCATCATCATCATCATCATCATCATCATCATCATCATCATCATCAACAGCAGCAGCAGCAGCAGCAGCCTGGCTTTAAGCCCACTGCAGGGCAAAGGTATCTCCCATACTTCTCCAACTATCTCGGTCTTGTGCTAATTGTGGCCATGCTGTCCCTGCAAACTTCTTAATTCATCCGCCCACCTAACTTTCTGCCGCCCCCTGCTGCGCTTACCTTATCTTGGAATCCAGTCCGTAAGCCTTAATGACCATCAGTTATCTTCCCTCCTCATTACATGTCCTGCCCATGACCACTTTTTTCTCTTGATTTCAACTAAGATGTCATTAACTCGCGTTTGTTCCCTCACCCAATCTGCTCTTTTCTTATCCCTTAAGGTTACAGCCATAATTCTTGATTCCATATCTTGTTGCGTCGTGCTCACTTTAAGTAGAACCCTTTTCGTAAGCCTCCAGGTTTCTGCCATGTAGGTGAGTACTGGTAAGACACAGGTATTATATACTTTTATTTTGAGTGATAATGGCAGCTTGCTGTTCATGATCTGAGAATGCCTGCAAAACGCACCCCAGCAGACTCTTATTCTTGTGATTATTTCAGTCTCATCTTAAGGATCCGCGGTCACTACTTGCCCTAAATAGATGTATTCCCTTACTACTTCCAGTGCCTCGCTACCTATCGTAAACTGCTGTTCTCTTGCGAGACTGCTAAACATTACTTAATTTTTCTACAGATTAATTTTTAGACCCACCGTTCTGCTTTGTCTCTCCAGGTAAGTGAGCATGCATTGCAATTGGTCCCCTGAGTTACTAAGCAAGGCAATATCATCAGCGAATCGGAAGTTACTAAGGTATTCTCCATTAACTCTTATCCCCAATTCTTCCCAATCCAGGTCTCTGAATACCTCCTGTAAACACGCTGTGAAAAGCATTGGAGAGATCGTATCTCCCTGCCTGACGCCCTTCTTTATTGGGATTTTGTTGCTTTCTTTATGGAGGACTACGGTGGCGGTGGAGCTGCTATAGATACCTTTCAGTATTTTTACATCAGCATCGAGATAGTTTACATGGCATCGAAATGGTTTAAATCGCACCTCCTCATCCGAAGGTACGGAGCCACGTACAGAATTCGGCTGAGTATAAAGACTTTGACCAATCTAAGGGCGTCGTTCTCCATGATTCCTCTCGTCTTATTGGAAATACGTGTATCATTCGCATTACTTGTTCGCATGATGTGCGGAATTGAGTAATCATTGCTGCGTTGACACCCTTGTGGTTGACGCACTGTCTCCACTTCAGGGATTGCAGCGTCGTGCACTCTAACTTTGACCGGAGCTTCATCTTCTCGTCTGCGCATGTTTAGAAGTCCCTATTTTTCCGGAGAGCAGCGCAGTCCGCACTCCTCAGCATATTTTTGGACTGTCGAAGCAGTCTCTTGGAGGGCCTCTTCCATCTGCCTCAAACTGCCCTTCGTCACCCAGACTGCAACATACCCCTCCCGTGCGAGGAAAATTACGGAACGGCTACGAGGAATTTGCCGACCGCAGCTTCGAGCTGTTAAGAGGAAGCCAGGAAGCTTTAGCTCGGGCCCAACTCCGATGCGGCCTATTCAAATACATGTAATAGGCAAAATCGTTTTTCTGAGATGACCCCTGGGCCGATTTTAATGAAACTTGTTGCATTGGAGAGAGAAAGCTTAATTATAGCGACTGTTGGAAGCGGAATTTCGATTTAGGTGCTGAACTTTGTTAAAAAGATTTTCAAAAATTCAAAAGTTTGAAAAAGTAGAAGCACAAAGTTTACAAATTCATAGCTCTGCATCAAGAATATATATCGCGGTTCTGTTACTGGCATCCATTAGATCATTCAAAGTGGAGAAACTAGATTTGTCATTTTACATTTTACGTGACTTCGTTACGTTGTTTACAAGGATTCTGCTAAAGCTGTATTTCCATATTACTAAATATTTTGAGATAAATGTGTAACATATAAATTTTTTCCGCTTTAGATGTACAATAGATACAATTCATAGAATTTTATTATAATTTTTCGTTGCTGAGTTACAGCGCTGTAAACTTCATAGTTTTGTTTTTGAAAATTTTTTATTTTGGCCTATCTTTAATAAAAATGTTACGACCTAAATTAGAAATTCGAAACCAAGAGTCACTAGACTTTAAGGTTTTCTTTTATATGCAACCAACCTCGCCAAATTTGGTGCAGTGGTTGTCGAGAAAAACGAATTCTCCTTTGACATGTACTTAGATAGGAGCACTCAAGCTAAAGCTTCCTCAACTCATAACCTCGTCGAGTGACACTTGCAACAGCAAACAGTGCGTGATCGCTGAAAACAGTATACTGCCGGAAACCTTAACAGGATCATCCTTCGGTTGCACGGCTGCACGCACACCACATCTCATCACTACAAGCGAGACGCCATGCTGCTACGCTGCTACGGTTGCCAGATTTAAACTGACTACGGCCAGCAAAACTAGCAAGCGTCTTAGGAGATGGCAACCTAAGCGGTAGCAACAAGGCGACGCTCTTGCGATTCCCGATTTTAATGCATTGGCGCTATCGGTAGCTTGTCCTCTAGAGTCAGCATAGTAACTCTGTGTATGCCCTCGACCATTGTCTAGTACACTCTGGTTGCCACATTTGTGGTTACTGTTCTGCAAACGACAGCGTGTTCGGCCCGGGGTTGCTGTGCAAAGCCATCTAGTTTTATCACATGTGGTTCCGCTTAGACAAGAAAATTACTAGTAAATGTTGTGCTGAATGTGCTGTGTGAACGTGCAATATAATGAGCTTGGTGGTGCAGGTGTGCGCTTCGCCTAAATATGTCGCTCGATCTCAGAGTATGCGCTTTCGGATGCGGACGCATTAGCAGTGCATGGTGTGGTTCACGCGCTTGCTTTAGCAGGTCAAGAAACAAGCACAAAGATGTCACTATGTGATTTCAGGATTCGAGGGCGAGATTCTACGACGAGCTTACGTGTCCGAATGTGTGAACATGCATCTGCGTTTACGAGCGTACACTGTGTTTGTCGGACTTCAGCAACAGCGCGTATTCCTGCTGCGACTTCTTCTCAAATGCACGAAGGTACCTTTACAGCGGAAGATGAGCAGCTTATCACCACAGTATTCCACAGGCTGGTGCAAAAGCACAATCGCATGTTGGCCATTTCGCCTGCGTTCATGATGATGCGCAGGCCTGAAACTGCGACGATGAAGCTTTGCACCTGGCTTAATGCTATTCGTTTCCCCGTAGATCAGCGGATTCGATACGACTAGAAAATGTCGCTGGTAAAATGGTGTGCTAGCTAATATGAATAACCTTTTCGCATTTTCGAACGACGATGACGTTGTCATCACGAACAAGTTTCACCTTCTGTGATAAGGGATGTGATCGAACTCTCGAAGTTACGCGCTTGAATGGTTGTGATTGCAATGTTTTGAGTTGACTGCAGCTCAGCGTCGCGCTCCGCTGACGTCTCGCGCCTAGCGAACTATGTTGACTTCGCATTCTTAAAAGGCCATGTCCCAGACGCAGGCTTTGCGTCGTCAACTTGTTTCAACACAACCACAACAACGCGCGAACGTACCGTCCGTTTATTTGACTCGGTGGCGAAGCGAGGGTTACTTCCCACTGATGGCACCAGCTTTGCGATCTGGCGGCTGCGTACTTTGTACGGTGCGCATGTTTGAGCTGGGATGCCTAAACGCGGCGGAAATAAACTTTTCTTTCCTCCAGTGCAAAAGCTACCCTCATGCATTTAGGAAGATTATGCAGGCATTAAAATGGGCTGTTGTTGAAACCCAACGGAGCTCAAGCAAGCGCACAGTACCTGCACAGCCGGTATCACAGATGCGTGTTCGCACATTCCGCTTCGTAAGCACGTCATAGGGACCCGACCTCGAATGCTGACATCATTTTGCTTGTTTCTTGACCTGTTATAAGACGTGCGTGAACCACACCATCCATTGCTGCATCCAGACCCACGAGGGCATACTCGGAGATCGACTGACATATTTAGTCGAAGCTCACACCAATACCCTTAAGCAAAAATACACCCTTTTGCCACACAACAAAAGCGTCATCTGTCTTGTCCACATTTCCTTTCTTTAACGCGGTGAGCCCGGTACTTCCAAGTCACGAACGGTATGCCCGTTATCAGCATGACAGAACATTCTCGACATGAAAGTAGTGAGCGCAGCGTTTTCAAGGAAGGAAACGCAAGCAAGACAGATGACGATCAGGGGCGTAGATAAGGGGGGGGGGGCTTATGTGGCTTCAGCCCCCCCCCCCCCAAATGAGCCGCTGACCAAAACAACCCCCGAAGCCGGAAATCATGCTCGATTTTGTCTAGAATGACCTTTTCCCGCTCGAAAGAACATTTTAGCGCGAAAATTGCGAAATCAGGCTCGATTTTGGGGCAGCGCTCATGCACCGGGAGTCACATATCGTAACGCAAGAACCTCCATCCGAGCACAAAGTTCCAAAGGCGGGCTCGTCGAGGCATCTCGCTGAGGCCGCGGATCCTCGGGAGCGCTTGGATTTCAATTCTGAAACATTATGGGCATAAAGTTCTATTAAACTTTTTATGCGAAAGGTGTAGTGACATTTCCAAAGTCGTGCTCTACATTTTCAATTCCGGAATTTTGTGGGTTTAAAGTTGTTATAAACATATGACGCCAAAGGTGCATTGACTTTTCTGAAGTCGTACATCGGACCATACAACGAGACAAGCCAAACCACCTCACTATCAGACAACTTGACAAAGCACGCAGCGAGGTCCGATGCGACGAAGCGTTGCGGTGGCTCATTTGTGCCGTCATGTCACAGAAAATAATTTTTTTTTTCACCTGCGCCAAAGCATCCATGTCAAGACATTGAAGCAAGCAAAGTAACTACGTTCTTATTTATTCTTCTACTTGGGCTTTTATTCGCAAGGACACATTGAGGCTATTTTTTTTTCCTCGCTACCCGCGGGCTGCCGAACCAGCCCGAGCGCATGCATTTTTCTCGTGCTGCATTGACCACCGCGCGGCGCATTTCGATGCGCGTTCGTTTTTCGCTGGCCGAGTGTATTTTCGCCTGGCAGAGTTTAGGACGCTTTCTGGCTAGCAGACGAGAAAAAGAAACAATGCATGATCGCTCGCCATCGTCGGGGTGAGCCGACGATGGTGGCACAGTCTTGTGTGCGCAAGGGAGAAAAGCGGGGAGGAAGTGCGCCGCCTTCCGTCGCCCGCGATACATCGGGGGGAGTGAGGGGGGGGGGGCTTTGATCTGTGAATTTGTGGTTGCGCAACATGTTTATTTGCCTTGTTTGACGCATCATATATAGGGGCTTTTTCTTAGATATCCAGACTTACTGGAGACTTTTACGTATATTTAAATATCTTGGTGCGAGGTTTTGTGTATATGTGCAGGGAACTTTGTTTCGAGTGACACTTTCTTGCCCTTCATTAAGCTGTATCTTCGCATTTGTATAGCCCATTGTATCTTCGCATTTCTAATGTACGAAGGCGATTCAAATGAAAGTGAGCCAACCCACCGTGAGCAGTAATGTTTCGGTTCATTAATCTGAAAGGCATGCGCGTGGCACATAGGCATCTCTCATTTACAAAAGTGACATGCAGGTGTGAGGATCAAGGTGCTTTAATGCTCTCATACACTGGGTTGAACATTGTTGCGTGACACAATAGACACGCCAAAAGTTGAACTGCGTGGTGTCGTGAGGTTTTTGACAGATGATGATGTTTCCAAAAAAGAAATTAGTCGCCGTATGGCTGCCGTGTACGTTGAACATTGCATTTCATTGGCCACTGCGAAGCGTTGGAGCAAACGGTTCAAGAAGGACTTGAAAGTTGTAAAGACGATCCAAGACCGGGCCAAAGCCACCGTACAATCACCCCAACCCAATTGCAAAGGCGGATTTGGCAAGAACGGAGGATAAGCATCGACGAATTGGCAGGGCGGGTGAACATCAGTCACGGTTCGGGTCGCACCATAATTCATGAACATCTCGGTTATCGGTTCTGGTGTGCGGAATCCATGCCGAAGATTTTGAACCACCACCAGAAGACGGAGAGATTGACTCATCGACTCAGCCGTGACTCATCGTTCATAAGGCATAAAATTATAAAAATAGAATATTTCTATACTTCGCGCATTCTAAATGCATTTTATTTCTCAAATACTGTCTTCAAAAATTTCCTAGTGTCTAGTACATCTTTAACACCAAAATTCAATTCTTCCAATACAAGAAATAATGATACGTGGTATGTTCCGAGGTTTCGTAATAAATATAGCCTACAGTCATTACAACACAATCTACCAGTTTTTCTGAGGTATCAAATATGTTCTTTTCCTCTTAATATTTATATTATTTTCGGTCTTGTTATTGTGCATTTATGGAAGTAATTTATTGTGAGTGTCTAACAATGTTACGATTTTTGATGCAACCACCATGTATGCCTTGTAACGGACCATCGGCTCAGTCAAAGTGTTTTTCCAACAGCTTTTGGCCTTAGGTATCCACCAGAACCCTTGCATATCTGGAAATAAAATCTATATCTATCTATCTATATCTAATCCGGTATCCCGATGAGGGTCCCGACTTTTGGTCTGCAATTGTGACGTGGGTCGAATCATGGTGCCGCTACTACGAGCCTGAAACACGACGGCAAATCTTACAGTGGAAACATTTGAATTCACTACTCCCAAGGTAAGCAAAGCCCGTCATTTCTGCAGGAAAGGTGTTGTTGACTTCTTTTTCGATTGTCAGGGGCCATTATTGATTGAATTTGCTAAGCCTGGAGTGACTATCGATCGTTTCCAATATCGTGAAACGATAGATCGGCTGCGTGTCGCAATCAAGATCAAACGACGTGGAAAATTGAGGAATGGGGTCATCTCGCTCCACGACAATACCGGTCCCCATGTCGCTGATGTAGTTAATACAAAACTGGCAAAGTTCAAGTGGGAAACGCTTCAACATCCGCCATACAGCCCAGAGCTGTCGCCTTGCGACTTCCACATTTTGGAGCATCTGAAAAAAAAAGCAGCTCAGGGGAACTAGATTCATGTCATACGATGACGTGAAAGAGTCAGTTACAGACTTTTTGAAACAGCAACCCAAGGCGTTTTATGAGACGGGAATCACGCGACCTGTTAATCAATGGGACAAGTGTCTAAATGCTCATGGATACTACTTTTAAATAAAGAACCCTGTTTGTCATACATTCGCATTGGCTCACTTTCATTTGACTCGCCTTCGTATATTTTGCAGAACTCCTGCTTTTTACATGTGCTCTCTGTTGCGACTATAATTTTGGAGCAATTACTCACAATACACAACCGATGACAGCTGCTCCTGCGCAATACATTCTAGCAAAGGACAGCGTCATTCAGATTTTTCCCTGGTCGTTGCATATGTCCAAATATGTAAACAAGGTTCTTGAACGATAGTGAGAGAAATTCAAATGAAAAAAAAAGGCATGAAGGCTAAGAAAGTTTTGTTAAAATATTTGTCCTCAACTTGTTCAATTCATGGCCTATATATTTTTCACATCAGCGGCCATGCACTGCTTTGCTGGTTTCAAACCGATATAGTTCTAAAGTTCCTGTGATACTTGCATTAGTTATTAAACATTAAGAAAACATGGAAGCAATGATATCAGTTATTTCGGGCACAATTTGTGAGGCATACGAGTACATTCTTTTATGAAAAAGTACTTATTTTACTTGTCTTGACAGTGCGTAGCGTTCAAGAATTCGTTTGCAGCATCTTTGGCAATGGCAACGCAGTTATTACTAAGTTATTAGGAGGCCGAGCTGCAAAGCGAGCCCCCCTACCTCCCCCCCCCCCCCCCGAACAAAATTTCTCGCTATGCCACTGATGACGGTTATTGTTGTGTGGCAAACATACACCCGAAAGGGTGTACATTTGCTTAAGAGCGATACACTATTAAGCTCACTATATCGCACGTTCATACACCACATTCAGTGAAACATTTAATACTAATTTTCTTGTCGAAGCGGTACCACACGCGATAAAACAAGACACATTCGCACAGCAACACTGGGTAGAGCACGTTGTCGTCTGCTGAGGAACAACCACAAATGTCGCCTCGCGCGATTGTCCAGGCTGCGCCGATATCGCGGCCTAGGCCAATCTAGTCCAATCGCGTGAGGCGAAATCGAACATCGGCTTTTCGAACGTGTACAAGATAGCGGCCCTGCGCCGAGGCATCGCAGCCCCGCGTCATGGGTGATTTTCGTGATGGCAGCGTCTCGTGCGATAGGTGGCGAGAAAATTAGAGGAGACCGCCATTGCAGCCGTGAAGTGAGCCCGTCACTACTGGACCACACCTATAGCTCCCAGTGATCCGTCGTGGTACCAAATCACCAGATTGCCGGGCTGAAAGACGAGATGAAGGTTCTACTACGCGAGTCCATTCCCCTCATTCCCACCCGCCTTCCCAGAACAGCCAGGTTCTCATCCACAAAGCAAGAGCTAAGGCATCCATTACACCGGATTTTCTGAGCAAGTGGAGAGGAACGCAAGTGGAATGCCCCAAGTGCCCTGCGATCAACTTCGATATCAAACATCTGATCTTGTCCACAGCCGCACAGTTTAAAACAAAATTCCACCGTTTGGGTCGTATCTTGCCAAACAACGATAAACATCTGTCTGGTACGCATTTCTTTTCTTTAAAGCTGCGAGCCCGGTACTTCTTAGTAACGAGCGGCATGCGCGTTATCAGCATGACATAGCATTCCCAACCGGAAAGTAGCGAGCTTGGCGTTTTCAAGAAAGGAAACGCAAGCAGGCCAGGTGACGATTATCGTTGTGTGGCAGATATACACCCCAAAGGGTATACCTTTGTCTTGTTGGGTGTACCTTCCCTTGTTGAGTGTACCTTCCCTTGTTGGGTGTACCTTCCCCTGTACCTTGTTGGGTGTACCTTCCGTCCCTGAAACGCTGCTTTCTGCAGATGACGACAGGTGGCGAAACAAGTTTATGCTTGCGCCGTCGCGGCAGCAGCTCGTATCCCCATAAGCGCAAGCAAATCTTCGCTTTTTTCTTAGAAAACAGGCAATTACCTGTGACAAGCGTTCTAGTAAACGAAGTCGACGCCAAAAGGCAACCGTTCTGCAAAATTTGAGTAAGAACAGTGCAGCGGTAAGCGCAATGCCTTCTTTGTACTAGACAATGGTTGAATTGGGCGAACGGCACTCTCCCGCTGAGGCGTTGTGTGTAGAGCAATTGTACGAGGGCGCGGCGAGAGAACTGGATTCAGGCGGAGACGCGCTTCGCGGCATATTTAACATAATTTTGTTGTGAGCACTGTGACTGATTGCGCGCTTTCGTTCTTAAAATCGTGCTTTATTTCAAGTGCAAATTCATATTGACACCATTTTGCTACGCATAGATAGTTGAGGCGAGGGTTATCATTGGTTTAACCAGAGGGGGGGGGGTTGGGGGTCGAACCATCCCCCCCCCCGCCCCCACGGAACGGTAAGTTTTAGGAGGTGGCTTCCGAAGGAGTGACATGCATGAAAGCGAAAGCTTGAATGTGAAAGCAAGGCTAGGGCCAGTGGTGGTCCGAATAGAGGGGGGGGGGGGCGTTTCGTGGGGGCTATCCCCTCTGCCATGCACAGAACACTGCGGCCCCACTCAAGGCGCGCCTTTACCTTATTCCAGGTCGTGTTAACCATGACTGCTGAGGGAGGATCGGCGCTAAAGATTCCACACACAGATAAAGATAAAGTGCTTTTAGATGACAGCTGTTATTTTCCAAGGTTTTATCAGAAAAACAACTAAAATGTCCAGTATTGGAAGAAAATGTTCTAGAATTTCTCGTCCCATGGTAACGACTTGACGACAGCTTGACTCAAAATGCGAACTAGGTTGTGCTATGAATCGACGCAGAACACCCAGAGGAGGCATAAAACTCGAATCAGGTGTAAGAAGGAAGGTGTGTCAGCCAAAAATCTCGCATTTACTGCTCCCAGAAACTACGAGTGCAATCAAAGATTCATTCAATGGAAGAATACTTACAAAAGAGCGAATCACAGCTGATTCCGGCGTGCAACGCAGGGAATAGAGTGTGTTTCCCAGTGCAAACAACCGGCGGAGCTTATAACACTGAAAATATATTCTGTAGTTATGAATCTAGAAGGCGTCATAAAAATTCTTGTAAAAGAAAGCATTTGATATGTTGAGCAAAACCAGAACGGCTTCATAATGCCGACCGAAGAATTCAAGGCCTTTCTTGTTGTCAACGTTTAGGATATGTCATGTCCTGCCAGCTCAAACAAGGGTGTTTAGAAAGTGGACTGAGAGTCCAAAATAAGATGCTACCTTCGAATGTTCTCTGATTTGAACATTGGCGTAAATAGCGTCAGCATTATGTACGTCAAATTTTAAACTGACGAGCCCATCTATACCCGCTCTGACCTTGCTGAAGTTCTGCTAAGCAGGCGCATAGGTTCTGATGGGTTTTTTTTTTACTTGAGAGTGGCTAGAAGAAGTTTCGGCACAATAAAAAAACCAGATCTCCCGCTAGAAAGAGCAGAACTGATTGTCCCAACCCAAAGCTTGAAAGCCCCACGTTTACCTGCTGCAAAATTTCAATGTTCACTTGTGCTTTCCTACCGCAAGATATTCTTCATGGAGTCTTACGGAGCACGCACCTAAGAAGCCCACGTAAAGGTTCGCTTCCCTTAAGGTTCTTAGGGACACATGTGCCATAGTGTAACCTATAAGTCATCAGAAATATATTCTTGAAAAGTTGCATTGGGAGTTGCAAAGATCGCCTGGTGGTCAAAATTAAGCTGCAGTCCCGCATTATAGCGTACCACATAATTAAATCGTGGTTTTCGCGCGTACAATCCCATAATTCATTGCAATTTTCGAAAAGTGTTCCATTATTGCTTGGAACGCGAAAGCAAAGAAAAAACACAATACATCGATGATTTCTCGGCTCATTGGCTAATGTGCCTGAGGGGATTAAATTTTTTAAATCGACTTATACTTAAAGGGACACTAAAGGGAAATATTAAGTCAAGCTATAGTGATATATTAGTGCTCGAGAATCTCTAAGACATTAATATTATCGCGAACAGCGCCCGAATAACCGAAAAATTGAGGTAAATGCAGGTCATAATTAGCTACTCCCCCGGGACATTCAAGCACTTGCCCCATGACGAAAGCACTCCTCAGTTAGAGAGAGAGAGAGAAAAAAATAATGCAGAGAAAGGCAGGGAGGTTAACCAGAGGTAGTTCCGGTTGGCTACCCTGCGCAGGGGGAAGGGTTAAGAGGGATAAAAAGAGAAACCGAGTGGAAGGGGGAGATAGAAAGAAATAGAAAGACAAGCCCGAACAAAACGAGTACACTTCAGAGCGGTAGGGGGTGGCATTCTTAGAGTCTGTCGTGAACCCCGTAGACCGCAGGAACCTTAATAACGCGAGCAAGGCCTTCAACGTGGATGTTCTTTCGGAACATTGCCCTAAAGCTTTTAGTTCTGATAGTGGACGATTGTCCAATCTTTTTTCATTCATTTAATCATCCTTATTCACCCCTATCCCATACCCCTGTATGCCCTGAGGCATTTACCCTCGCATTAAAAAAAAAGAAACTGGTCCACTACTCTGCACATCACTTGTCTTTGAGCACTATATCGCAGGAAGACAAAGATAATATGTGCGATCGTCTCGTCGATGTTGCATGCATCGCACGTGGGACTGTTAGCCATTCCAATGAGGAAAGGATATGAGTTCGTAAAGGCAACGCCTAGCCACAGATGGTACAGCATGATCTATTCACGTCGTGGTAACCCAGGCGGGAGGTGCATCCGTATGTCCGGAGACAACGAACGCAACCGACACATGGTGAAAACATTTGAGTCCCACAGGGGCAAAGTACAGTCACGGGACATCAATCGCAGCCCAGCCGCAGCGTCTGTTCGCGAAAGCGGAATGAAGACTCGTTGACCACTTTCATGAGCAGATCGGGCGGCTTCGTCGGCGTGGTCATTCCCGCTGATGTTACAATGTCCTGGAAGCCACTGAAAGATTATGTTGTGTCCCTTGTCATGGCTTTGATGATATATGTGCCTAATTTCTGAGGCCAGTTCTTCATTGGGTCCGTGCCGCATTGGGCTTCGTATGCACTGAAGGGCTGCCTTGGAGTCACTAAAGACTGTCCATTGTTGCGCCGGCTTCGGCTTAATGAAATCAAGTGCAGCACGGAGGGCCGCGAGTTCTGCACCCGTCGACGTGGTCACACATGAAGTTCTTAATTTGATTCCCTTATATTTTGCCGGGATGATGACTGCAGCCGCAGAGCTGTTCAGTTTTACTGAACCATCTGTGTATACATGTTGCCGGAATCTGTGCACGTTGTGAATGTGCTCCAAAATTGCATGTTTCAAAGCTTGCAATGGTGCTGCAGCTTTCTTTCGGGTTCCTGGAATTGTCAGTTCAAAACTATTGTAAGACATCAGTCCTACGTGCCATCAGAATTTACGCCCACTACACGATCACTGCTCAGTTAAATTCTGTCACTAGTAATGAACCACTCATTGCAAAAAAAATCATTCTTGTATTGTATTATAAGACGAAATAAAATGCTACTTGTCCAGTTCTATTTCATTTTAGAAAAAAGAACTGATTGAAATTACCCTTGACAACGACGCTGGCGGTCGAAACGTTTCGTTTTCTCTCGACTCCGCGCCGCCAGCGGTTTCGTGTTTCAGTAGTTTCTTTATCGCGTAGTGGTTCGCTGTTTTTGCTGGCTCGCGAAACTCGCAGAAACTGCAAGTGGCAGGTAATTTAACTTCCATGTGATGTAGCGGGATGCCCGAACGGTATACGCCACTCGACCAAAAAGCAGCTGCAGCGGCGAATTCACCGCTCTGTCTTTATCTGTCGTAGCTCGGTACCGCCGTCTGTGGGGGGCCGTTTTACTCACCGACGGCACGAAAGTGTATGCAGCGTCACCACTCACCTGGTTAGGTGGCGGGAGATTTGAAATTCGAAAAAGGTAATCAGACTGTTCAGATGCAATTTTCTCGTGAATTAAGTCTTTTCTTCGCACGAAACAAGCGTTGCGAAGTTCCTGGAATGGCATTTGAAGAGTCCACGTCGACTCAGTATTTGCATTTACTGTCCCTTAATGAGGACGCTTCAGCTCGGGCCCAATTTCGACACGGCCTAAGCAAATAAACCTAAAACGCAAAAACGCTTTTCTAAGATAACCTTTGACCGATTTTAATAAAATTTGTTACTTTTGTGAGGGAAAGTTAAATTCTAGTGACCTTTGAAAGCGGAATTCTGATTTAGGGCCTGAATTTTGTTAAAAGGATTTTCAAAAATTCAGAAGCTTGAAAAAGTAGAAGCACAAAGTTTACAAATTCATAGCTCTGCATGAAGAATAGATATCGCGGTTCTGTAAACGGCATCCAAGAGATCATTCAAAGCTAACAAATTTGGCACCTTAATTTATACTTTAGGTGATTTTACTAGATTGTTTACAAGGGTTCTGCAAAACTCTATTTCCATATTACTATTTTTTAGGATTCATGTGTAACATATCAATTTTTTCCGATTTAGATGTAGTATCAGGTGCAATAAACAGAATTGTAATATCATTTTTATTGCTGAGTGACAGAGTTGTAAACTTGAAAGTATAGTTTTCTGAAAATTTTCGAGTGTCGCCAATTTATAATATAAAATTAGCGACCTAAATAAAAAATTCGAAACCAACTGTCACTAGATTTCAAGTTTTTCTTTCAAGTGCAACAAACGTCATCAAAGTTGGAGCCGTGGTTGTCGAGAAAAACGAATTGTCGTTTTACATGTATTTAGATAGGAGCACCCGATTTTAATGTGCTAGTACGGAGTTTGCCCTAACGCTACCATTGCATTCATGCCTGTTGTTGAATACATCGTTCGGTATTGCCGTGGCGGGCATCGGGAGCCTGATCATCTAAGGAACGTCTTAAGCTTCGTGAATACGCCTTTTTTGTGAGAGTTTTTCTTATGACAAAATTTGTTCTTAGGATGACTTAACCAGTTACAATATATTGTGCAGTTTTGCGTGCCAGAACCACAACCCGATTGCGAGGCACCCCATGGTGGACAAATCCGCATAAATTTTGGTCCCCTGGGGTTGTACAACGTGCGCCCAATGAACGGTACACCAGCGCTTTTCGCATTTCTCCTCAATAGAAACGCGGCCACGTGTCCACGATTTGAGCCCGCGGACTCGCGCTTACAAGCGCAACACCATAGCCGCTAAACCACCAAGGCATGTCAACGTTGGGGTTATGGATTTCGCTCTAGTTTTTTATAACTGGTGAACATGCGGCAACGTAGCTGCTTTCAAATTAGGTTTAAACCGGAATATTCGAACACAATAAAGCTTCGGTACGTTGAACCGCACCGTTCAACGTCATCATTTAAAGGCTGTTATGTAAACCCACAATATTACCTCTTGGACATTGTGCATTTACTTACCGGAATTAAGGTCTGACTTTGTGTGCATGCCACGATGACCGCTGACTGAATCTTTGTTGCCTGGTACGTTTTAAAATGTGCATCACGAAGTATGCACCGTGGCTTCAATGACGTTGCCGAAGTAGAAAAAAAGAATATGCATATCACTATGCTCAAAACATCGTTACTAACTCAGAAGAACCGTCTGTTGGGCTAGTTGGCCTAACATTGTAAACTAAATATACAGCGCAAAAATACACATACACATAAAGAAGACACGAGAGACTCTGACAAGCGCTACTACCAACTCGTTATTCCAATCGACACGCCATCCGATTTTATAAAGTAAGCCACGCACAAATGTCACACCCCTTTTCCCATGCGAAGGTGACAAACAACGACATCCAACCAACGGAATAAAAGGTTGGTTGAAATTGTAACCTAAATCAAAACCGCGAAATTTTAAAAGAAAGACTGCCAACAATAATGAAGCCCTCACGGCGCGAAAATGTATCTTATGCTGCTCGGTAAAAGAGGGCGTTACGGGTACTGAGATAAAAATGGTGAATGCAAAAATTTTACTGCTTCTCAAAAATGTAGGAAACATTGCGTTCTGGTCAAAGTAGCAGCTTCACTGTTTTGAGCCACTTTAAACACAATTTAACGGTGGCTTTGTTAAAGTGTAATTTCCAGCTTTACGTATGTAATCGCGAGAGGCACAAATATAAGATAGCTTGCGCTGAGATTTGTTTTTTCACAATTGACAATTTTACGACTGCTCGTTCGGAAACCAAATAGTATAACCTAAACTTGTAAAACCTAATACTACGCCTACATAGCATGCTCACTCAATAAGGAAAGATAGTTATTCTAATAAATAATGGAAACGTACTGTTTTTTAAAAAGAATGCGTAACTTTTTAATGTTGGGAGCCTGCAGCGTGTTAGTTTTTTTGACAGGTTATTAATCGCACTATCAAAAGTATTTCAGTAAATCAGTTCTGTGTGTTTTAGTAAGCTTCGGATGAAATAATAATCATGCTATTGGACGTAATATATTGCAATTGGTTCTTTGTGCTTTTATTGAGCCATCGAAAGGCAGCCAATCGCAGGCCTCTTCGCCCTTCTACAATCTATTCCAACTCTGCCTGGCTCACGTTTGCAAGCCTGTAACCGATTACCTTTTGAAACGCTTCGTCAGTCTGAAACTCTCACATCTGGCAGTCAGACATCCTGTTGCACGTAAGTTTCATTTTTTTATTTTTATTTTGCGAGCGCCGGATATGTGCGTGCTGTCACACGCACGAATGTCTTGCTGCCAGTGAGTCCGGATATAGTTCGCTGTTGTGGCCGCTGCTGTGCGACATCTTGTACCTAGCAGGGCGTCACCTAACTAACTTTTGAGAATGGAAGAGGCTGCCGTTCAGTCCAGCGTTCGTACCTTTGCTTTCTAAATTTTCTACGCGTGTTGTTAAGTAGCCGGATTGTGTTGCTGGCGATATCCCGCCATTTACCCTTCCACTGAGCTTTCGCAGCGAGCGCATGACAAATGTTATTTCATTGCTAGTTTTCTCATTTTCAGTCAACCATGAGAGAAGACGACATTGTGATAAGCGGTTTCTCTGGACACTTCCCGCAAGCCGATCACCCGGACGAGTTCAAGGAAAAACTCTACGCGAATGTCGACCTCGTTACGGACGACGAGGCTCGTTGGCCTCGAGGTATGTCTGTCCACGAGTGGATGCCACGCTATTACCGTAGTGTTGCAAAAAATACAGCTGGTATTTTTTGTGTATGAAATGATAGAATAAATCTCATACCAGCACAGTGTACATGTCGTGCTGCCGCAATCTTGAAAAAGGCTCTTGAACATGAGGTTAACTAATTGTAGAAAACTTTGAATACTGAGGACATCGATTGATTGATTGATAGATTTATTGCTACGAATAAGAGTTCAACGGTAACTAGGAAAATATGACGAATGTAGCGCAAGAAAGTGCGTAATGTTTTGAAGCGTCCTTCACTCCGATGACGTTAGAATACACCAATCATCAGGGTTGGTAGGGAGACTGACGAAGGTATACACAGCCATATGAAACATGATTTCTCGGTTATGTATGCGTTTATTACCTAATTTGGTCCTGGCGTCAAGTGTAGCGAAAATATGCCCCATTCATTCGACCGACGGCAGCAACGGGCGAGCTATTGTTATAAAAGAGCTATCAAGTTAAGAGAAGTAATGCTGTCGACGTTCTTTTAAACACAACAGGTGAGTTTCTGCGTCAAGTTCTGTGCTATGCTTCTGTGTATTCTGAAGAAGTTGTCAAGCGGGCTTCAGCAGAGGGTTGCTTTGACGTCCTCAGACGATATATCCATGATTATTCAGACCATAGCAATTCACAAGCCATAATATTCACAACAAAACGACGTGTTAAAGTGTCGTGTGTGTTCAATGCCACAGGAAAAACTGCGCAGTCGAAATCTTACCGTGCACTTCAAGAAGAGTTTCCGAGCTGCATTCCGACATAATAAAGTTCTACAATGGCACCAGACACTGTTTTGCTGTTATTGCTGTGGTGCCCAGGTATGAAACCTACTTTAGAAGAGGTGACTGCTACGTCGACTTGCGGGAGCACACTTGGAATTACATTAATGTTGGTGCTTGTCATGGCCTTCCCGTATGGTTTGTAAGCATACGGCCAGAAAGTCACCCTGAGGCTATTGCAACGCTGCTACAGCTACTACAGACCTTCACTGTCTGAGCAAAGCTGTAGGCCACAATACAATGTTTAGCGAATAATTAATTCTCCTTCTGAGAACGCTGATATAATGTCACCACAAACTAAAGGGCTATCTAGATTTCAGAGTGTCTGTAAGCGATTCGAAGCCTGGCGAGGTCTTAGAAACACTGGCATTGTTGAATGAGAAAAAAAACAATACCAATAAATATCACTGTGCCCTCTGACAGTAAACAGGATAATTTATATAATTTAATAAAGTTTAGCACTGATGCCACTTTAGCTTAATGGACGAGCCTTGCACCTTTTATTTATATAGACAAAATAAAAAGTCTAAGAATAAATAGAACGCCTCTTCCCATTTGCAAATAGGAGTCTTTATGTTGTGTATGAATACTTGCCGTTCAGGTTTTGAACAGTATTGGTTGCTTGCTTGACGACTGCTGAGTCATAAAAAATGGCTCTTTTATTTCAAATGGACAAGTCGCACATAATGGCGCATACCCAGATACTCACGTTGGCCTGGAGGATTTTATATACAGAAAAAGATCGGCAGGATCCATTAGGATGACTGTCGACGGTAACTATATATATATATATATATATATATATATATATATATATATATATATATATATATATATATATATATACAGGCTGTCCCAAATGTCGTGCACCGAGATTTAAATTTATGTAA
This sequence comes from Dermacentor variabilis, assembly GCF_050947875.1. Lineage (NCBI taxonomy): Eukaryota > Metazoa > Arthropoda > Arachnida > Ixodida > Ixodidae > Dermacentor > Dermacentor variabilis. Next base: position 203,228,463 of record NC_134570.1, on the reverse strand, counting down.
CTGCCACGTAGCTGGACAGAACCAAGGTAACATTGTTTACCGTCGCTTGATATACTCAGAATATTTTTTTGGAATGCGCTTTATTACAAAATTTGTTGAGATTAATAAATCAACTTTTCAAATGCTATAATTAGATAAAAGTGTAAATGAGAAAATTGTAGGGCAGCATGATAAACTCCCGATACAGCTTTCTGTTGCTCAATACGTGCTACATAAAAGTGTTTTTCCGAACGTGAAAGAAGCCCGCGAATACACACGAAGTGCCTCGAGCGGCCAGTAGCGCGTAAGTTTTGTGTGTATACGCGGGCTTATTTGACACTCGGTAAAACACTTTTATGTAGCACGTATTGAGCAAGAGAAAGCTGTATTGAAAGTTTTTCATGTTGCTAGAAAGCTGCATTGAAAGTTTTTCATGTTGCTCTACACTTCTCTCATTGACACTTTTCGTATAACTATAATATTTGGGAACTTCATTAATTAATTAAGGCTCATTATGCAGTCAGGCGGAATGCAAAAGAAAGCAATCTGAGTAATGACGAGACGGCAAGCATTACCTTGGTTCTGTCCAACTACGTGGCATTTGCATATTTTAAGTCTTTGTGAATAATAATAATAATAATAATAATAATAATAATAATAATAATAATAATAATAATAATAATAATAATAATAATAATAATAATAATAATAATAATAATAATAATAATAATAAATCTTTTATTGCACATAACGTATACAGGGCAATGAAACGGGCCTGTCAAAGCCTCTAGTGGCTTGAGGGACTTGGCCCGGCAGAGTCGGCAGACGGACGCGCAGTAAAACATAAAATATGAATATAATATAAACACAATATATCAACACAATACTAACATGACATCAATAGTGACCAAGGTGCAAAAAGTTAGGAAAAGTAACATCAACAAGAACTGAAAAATAACGAGCAACGAACAGTATTTTAACAATTCGTGCCTGATCATGAACATTTTTCAGGCATATAGGAACCGTATTACAATGAGTGAACCATGTTTTTTAGCACTTTTTTGATGTTGCAGAAAACATCTTCTCTGGTAAGTCATTAAAAATTTGGGGAACATAAACACAGCGCCTGGCTTCCCCATGCCTTGTTGAGGAGCGCGGCACCTTAAAACGAATGGAACTACGCAGGCTTCGGGAGGCTGTATGACGTGTTTTGAAATTGCTGTCCCAGAAATGTTGTACCACTACAGTCTGTAGAAAGATTGTTCGAAAGCATGGAAGACCAAGGGCTGTGAAAATATTATCAGACACAGAGAAGGGGGCGTTATATGCTATGTTTCTTAGTATGTTTCTTAATAAAGTGTCAACTCTGTTTTGCCATCTGGCTGAGCAAAAAGCAAAAACAGTAATCCCATATCTGAGAATGCTGTACACCAGAGCATGCGCAATATTTCTTTTATGTGAAAAGGAACAATGGATTTTATATGGAAAAACAACCAGGCCGCGCTCCGAAGCTTACCACAAACATGTGATAGCTGGCTGTGCCAAGACATATCACTGTCGAAGAAGACTCCCAATATTTTACCGAATTCACATAGGCGAGAGGCACGCACCGACAGGGATAACAGCCGTGAACATGTAGAAAAACGGGCGCATCTATAGCTGTTAGTTTTAGTGGGGATCTGAAGCAGACGAGTTTCGTTTTAATTGGGTTAACCTTATAATAATAATAATAATAATAATAATAATAATAATAATAATAATAATAATAATAATAATAATAATAATGATAATAATAATAATAATAATAATAATAATAATAATAATAATCTTTATTTCATGAAAAAAGTTCAATTTCAGAAACCGGTCAGCCCAAGCCATGAAGGCTTGGGCTGTACGCGGAAGACAGCGAAAAGTACTAAAAGAAAGCAAGGTTAGCAAGCTATAAACTGAAGCAAGCTACAAAACAAAAGCATACAACAGAAAAGGAAGCTACAAATACTAAAGCAAACTACCAATGACACAAGCGAGCTACGAGCAAAAGGAAGCTACAAAAGATATAAAGTGAAAAAAAACAAGGATACACACCAATCTAGACCAACCGAAACTAATCGAAACTATGGAACGGGCTCTAATGACAACTAAACTGAAGAATAATTTGGTTTTAAGGTACACTTCGAGTGCCCGTTTTGATGACATTGAGTACAGTTCAGTGGGTAAAGAATGAAAAACGTTAGGAACATAATGTTTTCTGCTAAACGACCAAAACGGGTATAACACCCCTGTTGGTGATCGTATTATGGTGTCTCAGGCGTCTGACAGGAACCAAAGGAAAAAGAAAATCATCGTTCCAAAAACGTTTTTTTAGCACAGTTTGAAAGAATAATGCGCCAAATGAGGACAACTGCAAGAAGGAAAATAGATTATTATTAGGGGGAACGGTCTCCTTGTATGCAACATTTCGAAGAACACATTTCAGGATAGAATTAAATTTTGCGCGCCATGTAAATGAACAGTGATAAAATATGGTAATTGCGTATCTAAGATAGCTGTACACATGTGCGTGAACAATGGCTTTCCGGACAGAAAACAGGAACAGGTATCTAGAGTTATACAGAAGACAAGATATTGTACGAAGCGCATTACTAATACCTATAAAATGAGTGTTACATGTCATATCAGAATCAAACATGATGCCTAAATATTTTACAATAGTTGAGAACTTTAATGGTATGCATTTGCAGTTTATACAATTAGAGTCGTGAACAAAAAATGGCACAAGACGATCAATTTTTTTATGGGGATGATGAAAGCAAACTACTTTAGTCTTTTGTCCATTAATTCTAATTTTGTTACTTGTACACCAGTTCATTATAGACGTGGCATCTGCTTCAAGGTTAGCAACGCATGTATTAAATGATGATTGAGTTGACATAAGGGCAGTGTCGTTGGCCTACTGGAATATGTGGCATTTTTATACAAATTGAGGTAAATAATTGACGTACAGGTTAAAAAGTGGAGATAAAACAGACCCCTGGTGAACGCGCGATTTTCACATTATTTTTGTACTGGAATAGTCACCACCTGAGAGCGATTAATAAAGTAACTAGACAATAACTTTATAAATGGACCCCTGAAACCGATTATTTCTAGCTTATGAAGAAGCAATGTGTGAATAACGAAATCGAAAGCCTTACTTGCGTCAAAAAAAAAAAAAAGAAAAGAGCACATACGAATTCGTTATTATCAAAAGCTGAATAGATAGGGTCCATAAATTCTTCTAGTAGGGAAATAGTGTTTCTTCCCTGGATGAAACCAAAATGTGCTTGTGACAGAACATTATTTTTATTTAGGAACTTGGTCATCGTTACGAGCAGGTGTTTGCCAAGTATTCGACTGATTGCAGGCAGAATGGAAATCGGTCTGTAGTTCTCTATTTTGCTATGAAAACCACTCTTACAAGCGGCTTAACCACAGCCCCTTTTAAATCATCGGGAATAACGCAATAATCCACATACCCATTAATAATGAAGAGAAGGACGAATTCAAGCAAAGACGAATTACGTTGAATATAATGTATGCAGATACCGTCTATACCAGGTGGTTTCTGAGGTCGAAGGCTAAATAAGATGCTGTGCAGATCTCCTCCAGTAACGTGGAAGTCCGCAGTCTCCTGCGAGACTCCTGCAGTAATCGTACAGTATTGGGAACAGCGCTAGACGCATCTGGAGCAAAAGGATGAAGATGTGAAGACGCTTTAGAAAAAAAAGTAATTAAATTCTTGAACGGCTGACGTGAGGTTGCTGAAATGCTTTGCGAATACGTCTTTTAAAGGTTGATTGGTGTTTCGTCCAAACACTTCATTACTACAATGCAAAAGGATAGAAAGTTCGGCGAGTTGGTACGGTCTCTATTAGAATGCTAATTTAAGTATCTTCTCAGAACGTGTGTTATCTACAGTAGCCTCTTTTTGTTTGCTTTTTGGCTTCCCTACCTCTTGATATGTTTAACTGATGTCTTTAGACCTTATGATGTTCATATGCTGCGGTATTTGCATATATCTCCGGGGCGGCCCCACGCTTATGACGCGATGATCACGTGCTCGCTCGCGGAGGGTAGCGTGGAGAGGGCACCTTCGCCGCTCCCGCTGCTCTTCGCGCCCGGCCGCGACCCCTGAGCCCAAGGCAGCCCCATCCCTCCTTTCCCTTTCTTGGAACCGGGGAGACTATCTCTCCGCCGCTCGGGGAGAAGCGCTATTCCCCCGATGCATCTTTGTCTTTCGGCTGAGGAGCTTGCGACTGGCCGCATCTCAATTCAGCCGCAGAGACCGCCGCACGCCGTCGCCCTGCTTCACTCGGCCTTTGTAAGCGACTGACCGCCCCAGGGCCCGAGCGCGGATCCACTCTGGGTGAGCTGAACTCTTATCAGCCTCATTTGTGGTTCCCACATTGTGCGGTTTATTTCGCCCCAGACGTGCGGAACGCTCCGCCGCTGTGGTTTTGTTTTAACGCGATAGCGTTAAGGAGCTCGTGTCGCAGAAAAGCCGGTGTCGTCGGCGTCGGCGTCGGTGTCGGCGTCCGCGGCGTTGGCCGTGAGCGATAAATCAAGGCAGGCACTTCATAAATAAAAAGCAACTTCCAAGATGGGCTGGGTGGGAATCGAACCAGGGTCTCCGGAGTGTGAGACGGAGACGCTACCACTCAGCCACGAGTTCGACGCTTGAAAGCGGTACAAACGCGCTTCTAGTGAACGCGGTGTTGCCTTAAAAACGTGCCGTACAAAGTTATACTGCGGTGTATATCGGTAATTATGAGCATGTAACTTACAGAAGTCGCATTTACACGAGTAGCGAAGTAAGTTTCCGCTACATTTCTTCTGCGCTTACCGCACACGCAGAGCCATCTTGCGGCAAACACAGAAGACCCCCTCCTCTCAATGTACGGCGCTGCCCCGACAGGTGGCGCGCCATGCGCGCATTGGGGCTGTGCGCGGACCGGTGCCAGGCGCGTCGCGGCTCCGACTCCCTCTCCCCTGACGACGCTTCGCCGTGCTCCCACGCGGGTTGCAGAATCAAGCGCCGTTCCTTTCTTTAGATCACTATCTATCTATCTCTCTGCCCGTGCCGATCACGACGTTTTGGCTGGCGTAGATCGTTTCCCCCTCCGAGACACCGAGTTCAGGCGCACGTTTCGTTGCCGCGCCGAACGCTGCGTTGCTCGACGCTCTCCGTGTGATAGGTGGCCGCAAAGTCCGATGCGGGGCGCCTCGTAAGTGATCCCTGCGCCGTAGCGCATTGTCTTACACCCCTTGGCGGGTCGATGGGAACGCTGTCGCGCTCCACTCTTGAAGGCGAAGCTTAAGCGTCCTCCAATTTTTGTATTAGTGTATGCTGTTGTTGTCAATTGGTACTTGTAATCTAAGGTGAATAAACACCTTAGGTCGAGACTCACCCTGTCCCCCCTGGCCTCAACCCGCCGTGGTCGCAACTCATTGCGAACCGCGGGTTAGGGGTCACAGCTCTGACTGTTAGGGCTGCTGCGAAAGTGCTAGCGAGCGACTGCCGCTCCGCCGGCGCTGTGCGATCCAGAGAAGGGTCAGGTGCGCACGCGCGAACTTGAGTAATACCCCTATATTTGGCGGCCAACGTGGGGCCAGAGGTGTGACAGGTTGAGTCTGTTTGTGTGAGTGACTGCCACCATACGAACGAACCCTGGCAGCATACGGGGCTGTCTTACAGCCGTTGTATACGCTGTCTCAGGTTGCTACCAGCAGGCAACAATTCGAAGCGGCGGTAACTGCTACCGCTCAGTCATACCCTGCGGCGAATATTAGCCCTGGGAATTTGATAAGCTTCGAAGAGGGTAGCGCTACACATGAGGCGCTATCTCCGGCAGGACGTACCCTTAAAGGCGTGAGGCACATTACGCCGAACCCTTCGCCAGAGTTTGCGGAGAGCATGAAGCCACAGCGGCACACTTGCTCCACGCGTCCCGCTCCTGTGCCAGACATTACTGGCTAGAGCGAGCTTCAGCAGGTGCTGTTGCACGATGCGATGCGCCTGATTGAGAGGTTGACAGGTGCCGTGCAGGACACTCTGCTGAGAGCAGCATTCCGGGCAGGTTGGCTGACATCTGCCGCAGCTGCTAGACCGAGAGTGAGGGTGGACTTACCCACCTACAGCGGGTATAATGATTCAGTTAGCGTCAGCGAATACCTCGATTGCGTGCTGACTTACCAGCACGCAATGGGGCTGTCCGATGGCGAGATACTGGAACGCGTCGTACCAGTGTCGTTGCCTGATCACGCTGCCCGCTGGTTCCGGCTTACTGGCTACCGGTCTAGCCCGCTGGCCTAGTCCCGAGCGACCTTACGCGAGGAATGCCTACCTGCAGATTACGAGCGTCGTCTGCGGCGCGAATTGAAGCTACATACTGAGCATCCGGACGAATCCTTGCTCGAGTACGTAAGGGCGATGGACGAACTTTATCGTACCGCTGACCCTTCTGCTCCGAACTGCGATAAGGTGGAGAGAGTCACGCGACAAGCTCATCCCACCTTCGCAGCGTACCTAAGAGGCAGCAAGTTCAGGGATTTGTATGAGCTGGCCTCGGAGGCAAAGCGCATACAGGCGGACATACTCGGCTCGCGCTCATACCGACCTCCACCCCCAGCGTCGAGGGCACTTGAGCCGCGATGCGCGTGGAACAGGGACACTTTTCATACTCGTTCCGGGGGAGATGGTGCGGTTGCTTTCAGTGACGGACAACTGAGAAGCAGTTGGGACTTATCTGACCGGGCTCTCGACCCGTACACTCATGCCATGCGTGCAGCACGCGCTGCCGATGGCCGAGGTATGCAAAATCGTGGTCGACATGCCGGCCCGATGACGCCAGTGCAGAGCGTGCCTGCAAGGGAGCAGTCGATAGAGAGGAACAACGGTCAAACGGCGCGAGGCACTGGACGCCAAGCCCGACAAAGGCCGGCTCTCCTCTGTTATCGGTGCAACCAGCCGGGGCACTTCGCCCGGGATTGCAGACAGCCTGCGAACCGAGAGCACGCGCTTTCGGGAAACGAGCGGGGCCGCCGGTGAGCAACGCTGTATGGCCGGCGGCGGTTACAGCGGCGCGAAGTGAGACACATGAACTCCTTGCCCCACTTGTTTGTCGTTTCGGACCACCCAACGACACGCCAGTGCAGCTCATAGAGGTTACAGTCGCCCGGCGCAGGTTTTTTGCGCTGTTAGACACAGGAGCAAGCGCTTCACTGTTTGGCGACGAAGTGTGTGAACATCTCCGTCGGAACGCTATATCCGACTGAGAGACCTTCCGACTCGCCAGTGGCACGGCACACGTGAGCTGTGCTGCTAGTCTTGTGGTGCGGTGGGAGAAATGAGCGAGGCGACAACGCCTCGCTCAACTTCCCGGCCTGTCGGTTCCTATAATTCTTGGTAGAGACTTCCTCGCCAAGACGGGCATTGTTATTGACGTCTGCAATGGAGGATATAGGGAGCGGGCATGTGGCGCCCTGAAACCTTTCGTTTCATTTCAAAAAGCGTCAGAGGCAACTTCGTTCGATGATGCTTCGCGCGCAGACCGACCCAACGATTGGCCGAAAAGGTCCCTCAGAACGGTTGCGGCCGGGTCGACATGCCGTTCGGCCAACCGCGCTGAGAAAAGAAGCGCGGAGGAGAACTGCTCCCCTCCCGCACAGCCCATAACCCCCGCTGCGGTGGCACAGTGTACCGCAATGAGGGGCGAATGATATCACCCGCTGCTGAATGACTCAAGCAGTTTGTCGGGGGAAGAAAAGGCTCGCCTCTCATCGCTTCTGACTGAATATGACGCTGTATTCACAGATCGGCCTGTTTACACTACGCTATACAGGCACAAAATTGAGACAGGCGACGCCTCTCCGTGGAAGTGCAATCCTCGGCCGGTGAGTTTGGCTAAGAGGGAAGCACTAGACAGCGATCTGGATGAACTGCTCGATACAGGCGTTGTTGAAAGGTCGGACAGCCCATGGCGTGTTCCCGTGGTGTTGGTTCCTAAAAAGGATGGGACGCCCCGCCTTTGTGTTGACTATCGCCGCCTGAACGAGGTGACACGCAAGGACGCATATCCGCTTCCTAGCATTCCCTCGATCGTATCCAACGTTGGCGGAGCGAAGTACTTCACTACGCTCGATGCAAGCAGAGGATACTTTCAGGTGGATGTAGATCCTTGTGACCGAGAGAAGACTGCCTTCACGTGTCACAGGGGCCTTTTACAGTTTACCCGTATGCCCTTCGGACTAGTCGGTGCGCCTGCGACTTACCAGCGCCTGATGGACCGTGTCTTGGGTGACGCAAGGTGGCACTATGCTCTTGCTTACCTGGATGATGTTGTGGTGTACTCGCGTACCTTTTATGAGCACTTACGCCATCTCAGGGACGTGTTGGAGCGTCTGAGGTCTGCGGGGATAACGCTAAACCAGACCAAGACCCAGATCGCAGCAACCATAGTAACGCTACTGGGGTTTGAACTTGATAACGGACGCCTTCTTCCGTGTGATGACAAGGTTCAAGCATTATTGAATTACCCGTCACCGGCAGACATAGGTGGACTGAGACGCTTTTTGGGGTTGGCGAACTTCCATCCCAAACTCAAACTGCGCTGCACTGCAAGCCCCCTTGACTATGCTGTTGAGGAAAGGTGAGCAGTGGACGTGGGGTCCCGAGCAAGAGGAGGCACTGCGCAACCTCGTAAACGCGCTCGTGGAAACCACCGAGTTAAGGCTACCAAATTTGAACAAAGAATTTGTCATACATACGGACGCCAGCGGCCTTGGCCTATGAGCGGTTTTGCTACAACAGCACGAAGGTTGTTTGCACCCGGTAGCTTTTGCCAGCCGCTCTTTGACTCCCGCAGAGAAAAATTACTCAAGACTACGCGACCTTCACCGACCGCCCTTGACCGCCCTTGCCCGGGCCGCTTTCGCCGGGAGTCATATGGGAAGCGGCTTTCTCGCCGTTTGCTACCGACCGCCTTTTCTTCCCGGGACTTTGTTGCCGCTCCCCGCGCCTCTACAGCTCTGAAGCAGTTCCAACGCGGCTGCCACTGCCGGGGCCATAGCTGCCTTGGCGTGTTTTCTACACCATGAACCAAGAGCGCCAAGCGACCAGCTCTTCCGAGGCCCATGTTCTAAACGGGCGTGCAAAGGGCCTTCGGCCAATTCACCGCTCTATTTCGATGGAGCATCTATCTACCGCAACGTCATTTTCCAACGAGCAGAAGACGCAATCGGCGACGGAGAACGCCGCCAAGCGTTCCTCAACAACAACGAATACGCCCGAGGTGGATACCGCGGGAGTGGCCGCCGATCCCATCGTCGCCAATTTTCCCTCCCAACAGCGAGAGGTGGACACTTCGACCGGGGAAGGAATGGAGGAAGATGCTGCCTCGAGCATTTACGACGACAAAACTGACGACGACACAGGTGGCTGTTCGAAGACAGCCATACATAAGCGACGCATCCGTCAAACGCGCGCTAAGACGCAACCCTCCGAGAACATCTTGGGCATTCCGGACGCCTCCCAGCCTACCATGCGCAAGCGCATTCGGAATCAGAACGTGCCTCAACTTCCTTTGCACGACGGAGGACTTTGTCTCGATAAGTGGACGCGCCTAGAACTCGCCAGTGCTCTATGGAGTGCAGCCGACTTGACCACCGAGGATCGTCAGGACATCATGTTCTGACTGCGACCTCAGCAGAACTTGGCAATCATCAGCACACTCCAGTCGCACGTAGCCGACGCATTGTACAGGTGAGGGAGCTGAACCTTGGCCAGCGGGTCTATCCCATCACGACATATTTTGCGGCCCCAGACAACTCATGCAAGGGAATTGTTCCTGGCCTTTTGCCCGGTACACCGTCTTCCAAGCTAGTGGATGAGCTTGTGGCTCCTGGAACTCAAATACTTCAAGCACGAATGGTGGGTCAAACCAACGTTGCGTTGGTAACATTTGAAGGACTTAAAGTGCCTCGCTACGTGCGTTTCTATGGTGCAGAACTCCGCTGCTACCCCCATCGACCCCGCCAACTGGTTTGCAAGATATTCCACAAGCTCAGCCATTTGGCTGATTACTGTCCTACGCCGCACGCGGTCATTTGCGTGACGTGCGGGACTGACAACCCCACCCCGTCGCATCCGTGCACCCCACACTGCAGATCCTGTGACGGGACCCACCAAACAGCGGATCCAAACTGCCCGCGGCGTGCTAGGCAGACACTGAACAAAGCTTGGGTGCGGAAACCTCTCGAGAAAGAGCAGCGTGAACTCCAACCCTCCAGCGACCCGACCACAACCACAGATACGGCGGAGACCCGAACGTTATGCGCCCCACCTAAGAAGACCAGACAAGTCCGGTGGGAGATCCCGTTGCAAGTTCTGGACCCGTTCAAGTCTCGTTCCCGAACTCGCGAGGCATCGGTGCGCCTCCCAGAGAAGCGCCCTCCTTCCCCATCTTCCCAACAACCCTACAAGAAGGCCTTGCAGACCAACGCCCCAGCCAAGGTGGCCCTGGTCCCTTCAGGGGTGCAGCGGACTCCGGAGAAGAAAACAGCAATGGAGGCGCCTCGGGAGGTAGGTCGGGCGGAGGGTCCCCCACTGCTCGCTCCGCCCTGTAAATCTCTCCCTACCCCTTCCCCTATTACTAATTCATTACCAAATCCCGATCCTCTAATAGAAATAGCCCGCCTACGTCGTGACATGGAGGCGCGCTGTGAGCGCCTGCAAAAACAAATGGACGCTCTGGTGGCAGACATGAGCACTAGTATGCAGGCGGCTCTGGGCAGGATAGAACGCCATATGGAGGCCCTTCAAATAGGGATTACGGAGCAGGTGAAATCATGTATAGAGTGCACTTTCGCGCGCGTGCAAGTTCCTGAGCTTAGCGGTAACAACGAAAGCGCGCTTTCCGACCAAGGCTCTCTGCCGCAACCTTCAAATGTGGGCACCCGGCGCCCGTATCCCTATGCACGACCGCCTGCTTTCTCTCGCGATGACGATGGCGCCGCGTAACGCGGAGCAACTAGTGGTGTGGCAGTGGAATTGTAGGGGATTCCGCCGAAAACGAGGTTCCCTACAGCAGTATATCGCCACATCCACGAACTCTCCCGATGTCATCCTCTTACAGGAAGTCAATGGCACTCCTTCTTTATCCGGCTACAACACGCTCTCGGGTGTCTCTCCTCTTGTGGGAGCCTTAGTTTCGAAACATGTTACATGTCGCATGCATACCACTAACATTGACATTCCTCACCACATATTGGAAATAATTACGCAAGGTAAACGCAGCGAGAGTCTGTTTATACTCGGTGCATACAGTTCCCCCCGTTCGCGAACGCACTGTTTTCAGCACCTACTAACAGAATTTGGTAGGTTTGGACGGGTTTGTGTGGTGGCCGGCGACTTTAACGCTCCGCATACTGCATGGGGTTACGTTAAATCGCAGGCTAAAGGGACCCGCTTATGGAATGCCATCTGTAACATGAGATACACACTCGTTACCGACCCAGAGCACCCCACTCGGATGGGCAACAGCGTATCTCGTGGCACCTGCCCTGACCTTACCTTCGTGCGCAATACTGGCCCAGTCGTTGCGCACGGGCCTTTAGAGGAGCACCTTGGTAGTGACCACTACATTGTGGCGACCACCTTGTCACTACGGGGTGCGCGCAGGCCCGAGCGAAATGTGCGTATAACGGATTGGGCGAAATTCAGGGAACGTCGCCAGGACCCATCTGAGCGCCAAGGGTACGGACGCTGGCTTGACTCTCTCGCAGAAGATCTAGAGGCCACCACGAGCGCACTGCGCAACACAACCGAGACACCAGACATAGACCCGCATTTACTTCAGCTTTGGAACGCCCGCAGAGGATTGACACGACGATGGAAACGACAATGCCTCAACCGCAAACTTAGGAAACAAATAGATCAAATTACACGGGAATCCCTGGAGTATGCAGAGTCACTTACGAGGAATAACTGGTGAGGATTTTGCGATCGCCTCTCAGGCACATTGAGCACAGCAAAAACGTGGTCGATTCTTCGCTCACTCACAGATCCCACCACAACAAAGGGAAAAACATTTCAACAGCTGCACATCCTAATGCACGGGTACAGGGACGATGTCTCGACACTCAGAGAGCTAGAGAAGCATTTCATACCCACAGGCCCGCCGCCGCAGTACCCTGACTATCCTTATGTAGGCGAGGCGAACGAATTGCTCGATGCAGACATCACATCTGACGAGGTGCGGGTGGTCCTACAAGACCTACGCCGCAACAGGGCACGGGGAGCCGACCACATCCGGTTCGCCACCCTTCGTAACCTCAGTGACGCGGATATTAACCACCTCACCCATATCTTCAATGATTGCTGGCGCAAGGGCATGCTTCCCCAAGCATGGCGACACGCCGACATCACACTGATCCCGAAACCGGGCAAGCCTGTTAAGGTTGAAAACTTACGACCCATCTCCCTAACATCCTGCATTGGTAAGCTCATGGAGCATGTACTATTGCGGCGTCTGCAGCCCTTCCTCGAAGAAAAATCATTATTTTCTAACTCTCAATTCGGTTATCGGGCTCATCTATCTGCCAAACATGTGCTTTTACATTTGCGGGAGGAAGTCATAGGACCTCCGTCGTCCGCCCAAACGAGAGCACTCATCGCCTTAGACCTAGAAGGGGCATTCGATAATGTTGAACATGACCTCATCCTTCGCAATGTTGCACATTCACACTGTGGAATTCGTATGTACAACTATATCCGCGCATTTCTTCGAGATCGCACAGCCACCGTAAGAATGGGACCGCATTGATCCGGTACGATTCCCCTTGTAGGACGTGGGACACCCCAGGGCTCAGTTCTTTCCCCTACTTTATTCAATATCGCGCTCGCAGGGCTCCCCCGACTACTCGACCAGATCCCTGATGTCGCCCACGCTATTTATGCGGACGACATTACTATCTGGTCGACACGGGGTTCCGACGGAGCCATCCAGGACCGACTGCAGCAAGCAGTCGATACAGTTTCCGAGTATGCGAGAAAATGCGGCTTAAGATGTGCTCAGGAAAAATCGGAGCTCATAATCATTCGCCCCCGGAGCCGTTCCTTTACTCCACCAATCACTGTGCACGTGGATGGCGCACCGATACCACAGGTTAATCGTGCTCGTATCCTCGGCCTACACGTCCAAGCGGATGGCAGGTCAAACTACACTGTTTCCCTCCTATCCAGACCAGATTGAGCAAATTCTGGCCATGATCCGGAGGGTCTCCAACAGGCGCTCGGGCCTTCGAGAAGAGGACCTGCTGCGCTTGGTGGAGGCATGCGTGATCAGCTGCCTTACATACCATCTCCCATTTCAGCGGTTGACCCAAGCGCAACAACTTCGCATAGACGCAATGCTTCGCAAAGCGACGAAGCTGGCCCATGGCCTCCCGAACTATACTTACACACACCGTCTCCTTAACTTAGGGACACATAACACACTAGTGGAGCTGCTAGAGGCACATTGGGTCAGCCATCGCCAGCGCCTCCTACTCACTCCTACTGGCCGCCATCTTCTCACACGGCTAGGATACTCTGTCCCACCCCTTGAGTCTGAAGCCCGTCCAACGATCTTGTCGTCAGCGATGCGCCAAGCATTAAGTATTCATCCATTGCCACGTAATATGCAACCCGAGCATGACAAAGGGCGGCGCAAAGCCCGTGTACGATACATTGGCCGCATGCTTGCAAACATCCCGGAAACACATACTTTATACACGGACACATCACGCACTCAAGAGGACCTCGGTAGTTTTGGATGGCACCGAATCCCTGAGAGACTCTGCTGCAATGCGCGGAACAAATGCCGCTTACGGAGAAATTCTCGGTGTTGCTCTTGCAATTCGATACGCCATCCGTGTTCCTGAGGAAGTGTATATATTGACGGACTCGCAACAGGCATGCCGGGCGTTCCTATCAGGACATGGCATCCCGAGAGCGGCGCACCAAATTCTGAAACAGATCCCGCAAAATACACCAACCACACCTCCCCGCATCCACTTACTCTGGACCCCTGGTCATACCTCGCTGCCGGGTAACGAACGCGCACATGCGGTTGCCCGAGAAATTTCCCTCCGGGCGACTCGGCGTGGTGAGGTGACTAGTTCAGAGTGGGGGGATTCCTTGCGCCGTTACAAAGACATACTCCGTCATTATACCGCCGTCCTTCTCGCGGGAGGAAGCAGTGGCATTACGCCAGTTACAAACCACAACTTTTCCAAATCTTGTCTCTCAATAAATTCTACCCATACTGTTATGCAGATCGTTGCCCTGGCTGTGGCAGCTCGCCCACAATCTTCCACGTCACGATTGAGTGCACTGAAAACTTCTTTCCTCCCTTGCCAACTCTTTTTTACCCCCTACGCAACAAAGAGCAGTGGGACGATGCCCTCCGCGAAGGACCTCCCGAGGTCCTCCGAGCTGTGATACAACGGGCTCGAAATATCGCCGGAATCATCTTAGGAACTCTGGACTGAGGGTTCTTCCCGCACTGCTCTCGCCATTCAAATATTATTAATAAAGTTGTTTTGCTCTCTCTTGCGATCTCGGCAGAACTAACTCTGTCCGGTTCACGGAGGCTATATTGTTGTGCGCGATATCGGGCGGAACGCTCCTCCGATGTCTAGCATGCAGACTTCCAGAGCGAGCGCGCGCTTTCTCTTTGGAAGAAGCGACAGGGGCTAACAGAATTGTCGCGGCAGCAGACCGCCCGTTGGCAGCCGTGCAACAACAAGCAAGAAGAAAAGACCGTCTCCGCTGAGGGCACGAGCGAGCAGGCCGCAAGCAGTATGCAGCGCAGTTCACACAACAGGCGGCGAGAAAACACAATCCTCCGGCAGCCAACAACGAGGCGAGAAGCGCGGCGAGCGACTTGCGATCCGACATGGTCGCTGTGGCGCAGAATTCGCCGAACCGCACCGCACCGCTCCGCGACCGGGTTGCGAGCCCCGCAACCAAGCATCCAGCCTCAAGGCCGAGTGAAAGACTTCGCCCGCAAGGACAGAGTGGACCCCTGCTCTGCAGCGAGGTGCAAGCCATCATCAGGGGTGGGTTGGTGCGCCTTTGCCGATCTTGCGTGCCGACACCCGCGAGGGTGCGCAACGACAGAGAGCTGTGTCGGGACGAACAGGAAGAAACGCGTTCGCCAATACCAGAGGGCAACGACCTCCGGGAACACCAAAAGGCAGCTGTCCTGCGCCATCTCGAGGCTGGTTCGGGAATCACGCCAGCATAATCGAAACAGCCAAGAGAAATCCAGGGACCCTTTCGCCACCACGGACCCGGCACGTCCGAGTAGGCAGGTGACGTCGCCGAGACGCAAAGTGACTCGGAGCGGCTAAAGGTTTATTTGAAGGAGCGGGGGATGTGGGATCGCACGCGCATCTCGATATCTCCGGAGCGGCCACGCGGCACGGGATTATCACGTGCTCGCTCGCAGAGGGTAGCGTGGAGAGGGCACCTTCGCCGCTCCCGCTGCTCTTCGCGCCCGGCCGCGACACCTGAGCCCAAGGCACCCCCTTCCCTCCTTTCCCTTTTTTGGAACAGGGGAGACTCCCTCTCCGCCGCTCGGGGAGAAGCGCTATTCCCCCGATGCATCTTTGTCTTTCTACTGAGGAGCTTGCGACTGGCCGCATCTCAATTCAGCCGCTGAGACCGCCGCACGCCGTCCCACTGCTGCGCTCGGCCGTTGTGAGCGACTGACCACCCCAGGGCCCGAGCGCGGATCCACTCTGGGTGCGCTGAACTCTTAACTGCCTCATTTGTGGTTCCCACATTGTGCGGTTTATTTCGCCCCAGACGTGCGGAACGCTCCGCCGCTGTGGTTTTGTTTTCTATTAGTGTATGCTGTTGTTGTCAATTGGTACTTGTACTCTAAGGTGAATAAACACCTTAGGTCGAGACTCACCCTGTCCCCCCTGGCCTGAACCCGCCGTGGTCGCAACTCACTGCGAACCGCGGGTTAGAGGTCACAGCTCTGACTGTTAGGGCTCCTGTGAAAGTGCTAGCGAGCGACTACCGCTCCGCCGGCGCTGCGCGATCCAGAGAAGGGTCAGGTGCGCACGCGCGAACTTGAGTAATACCCCGTTATTATATATATATATATATATATATATATATATATATATATATATATATATATATATATATATATATATATATATATATATATATATATATATATATATATATATATATATATATATATATATATTGTTACGTCCAAGCGCGTAAAAGGGACGCGGGGATCAACAAGAGAAGGGAAGAGAAAAACGAAGACTGTGCAGTGGCCATTCCTGTTGTTCGGAGCCTGCCGTTTCTGCTCTCGCAACCCCTTTTCCCCGTGCATGTAAGAAATTGGTGGACGGTGCGGGGGACACCTCGTAACCACGGAGTCTACGCTGCTACAACTTCGTCGAAGCCGTCGACTTGCCGGACTTTCGCCACCCTCACCTGACATGCCTGAATACGCCTGCCAGATTCCCGAAGGATCTGACGCGGCTTCAAGGCCAGCACCTGGTGTTCCGTGGCAATACTACCGCGTGCCACTCACTTTTGAAGGAAAAGCCGGAGAAGATGTTGACGAGTGGCTCACGAACTACCGAAGGGTGAGCCGGACTAACGGTTGGAACTCGACCGCACAGTTGTCCAATGTTGTGTTTTCCCTTACCGACGCAGCGCTCGTCTGGTATGAGAATCACGAAGACACGCTCACTTCATGGGAGCTTTCCGTCCAGGAGCTCAGACCATGTTTTGGAGACTCTAACGCAAAAAAGAGACCCGCTGAGCAGACGCTTTCACAAAGAGCTCAGATTCCCGGCGAGACCTGTACGATTTGTATCGAAGAAGTGCAGAAACTGTGTAAAATAGTCAACTCTCAAATGTCTGAAGATGACAAAGTTGGACATTTGTAAAGGAATAGTCGAATACGTCTACAATTTTTTGATCGGCAAGGAAAGCTTGGATTCCGTGTCTGACGTCATTCGCCAGTGCCGGACCTTTGGGACGCCGAAGATGCGACGGATAATACCGAAGTTTGGTCTCTTGGCTAATGTCACAACGGTGGCAAGTGTAGACCCGAGCTCGTGTGTTGACGTTTCATCTACAATACGGCAGATTGTTCGCGTAGAGTTGCTCCATCAGGAAGAGATGTAACGTTGCACACCCGGCATCACTGGTGCGTACTTACCACACGAGATCAGAAACACGGCCGTTTAGACCGCATGGCAACCCACGGTTCACTCAGCGACCGTCGAGTATAGGTCTATCGCACAAATGAGAGGGACCATAAGCTATCAAGATCATAGCTACGACCAACGCCCTCGCCGCACGCACGCCTCCCGGCAGCTGGTGCCTAGCCATGAATGTGACCCACCTGCTGGCTATGCAGTTGACAGCAACATGCGTGACTACGTGGAAGAACATCGAAATTTGAGGCCTCTGCCGGTGTGTTTCCAATGCGGTGTCGCAGGCCACATAGCGAGGTTTTGCAATCGTCGCCCAACAACGTGGAATGGTCGATCGGGGTCTTCAACAAGGGCCACACCTCCTATGAGGACAACTCAACAGCCGTACACCACCTCTTGGTCAGCTGGCGTCCCTCCCGGCAGCGATTACTGGCAGAGAAGCTTTCGGAACCGCTCGCCGGCATCTGAGAGGAGTTTGACGCCACCGCCAACTTCTCGTGTACCGCGTTTACGTCGATCTCCATCGCCAGTGCGCCGCTCCTCCTCGCCTTCACAACCGAAAAACTAGCTAGCGCGGCTGATGGGGGTGAGGTCGCTCGACACGTGCTATCGACAGAAATGCCCCCTGCAGTTGCTATGATTAAGAACAAAGTGCATGCACTTGTTGATGGTGTTCCTACAATGGCTTTAGTGGATACCCGAGCAACTGTATCCGTAATGAGTCTTGGTTTTAAATGTCGGTTAGGGCGCAAAGTTGTAGTTCCGTGGGACCAGGCTGCAACGTCTTGTGGTGTGAGCGGCGAGTCGTTGCGTCCTGTTTCTGTGTGCACTGCAGAAGTATCCTTGGCTGGTGGAGTTTTCGCCACGGAGTTTGTAGTTATTCCCCGATCGACGCACGAAGTGATTTTGGGCATCGACTTTTTGCGGCAGTGTGGTGAGACCGTTGATTGTCGCACGGGGGAAGTTTGCGTCGATGGCCATGTTTCGTCCGGGCTCTTAGAGGAGACTTGCAGTCAAGGTGAACTTTGTGTGTCTGCAGATACTGTTGTGCCTGCGTCCACCTCTGTTTGCGTGCCGGTTGTATGTCGCGGTGAAGTTCCACACAGTTTCGATGCCTCCGTAGAGCCAATGCATCTAAATTGTGTGAAGAAGAATGCTTTTGTCCCTCATTGTGTGGTATCCACCGGCAACGGGCGTGCTGGCTTGTGGACGGCCAACTGCTCGGCAGAAGCCGTCCTGCTTCCAGACGGCTTGAAAGTCGCCTACTTCACAGAATACACGTCTTCGTCCGTAGCCGTACTAACAGCTGACCCGTCTTGTGAACCTGCTGACCTTCTCCACGTCTCAGACAAAAAGCTTCTGTCGATGATAAACAAGTCGCTCAGCACAAGGGAGTGCCATACTTTGGTGGATATGCTTTCTAAGCATCTGTCAGTTTTTGACTTTGCGCAGTCGGACAAAGCGTTATCGATTCCCGAGTAACGAACGCGCCATACTATCGATACGGGATCTGCGCGCCCGATCAGGCAAAAGCCTTATCGCGCGTCGCCTAACGAGCGCAAGATAATCGGGGAACAAGTGAGTGACATAATGAAAAATTGGATAATACAAGAGTCGTCGAGTCCTTGGGCAGCTCCGGTCATACTCGTCAGAAAGAAAGACGGTAACTGGAGATTTTGCGTCGATTATCGAAGATTAAACGCCGTGACTAAGAAGGATGTCTACCCGCTGCCCCGGATTGATGATGCAATCGATTGCCTTCCTTCGGCCTCTTATTTTTCTTCAGTGGACCTGCGCTCAGGATATTGGCAAATCCCGATACACCCGGCAGACAAGGAGGAAACAGCCTTCATAACCCCGGATGGATTATTCGAATTCAGTGTGATGCCATTGGGGTTGTGCGACGCTCCAGCACCCTTTGAAAGGTTCATGGACACCATTCTGCGTGGGTTAAAATGGGACATCTGTATGTGCTATCTTGACGACGTTGTTATATTCGGGCGCACATTCACTGCGCACAATACGCGCCTGGATATTGTCCTCGACTGCATCAAAAACGCTGGCCTGGTTCTGAACTCCAAGAAATGTAACTTTGGTGACCGTTAAACCCTTGTGCTGGGTCATCTTGTTGACAAAGACGGTATCCGGCCTGATCCCCTCAAGACGGCAGCTGTTGAGGCATTCAGTGCACCGCAGTCAGTGAAGCAATTTCGTAGTTTTCTGGGTCGTTGCTCTTACTTTCGCCGATTTATTCCTGGTTTTGCTGACGTCGCGTATCCTCTGACAAATCTGCTACACAAAGGCGCACGCTTTGAGTGGACACCCGAGTGCGAGTCTGCATTTCGTCAGTTGAAGTTCCTGCTGACCTCCCGGCCTATCCTTCGCCACTTCAATCCTACTGCGCCGACAGAAATCCACACAGATGCTAGTGGCGTCGGTCTGGGTGCCGTCTTGGTCCAACGTTATGACGACCGTCAGCACGTGATTGCTTATGCAAGCCGCTCATTAAGCAAACCTGAACGAAATTACACGGTGACAGAGCAAGAATGCGTCGCTGTAATCTTTGATGTTCAGCGATTTCGCTCGTACTTGTACGGACGCCCATTCCTAGTCGTCACAGACCACCATTCCCTGTGCTGGCTCCTGAACCTTCGCGACCCTTGTGGTCGCCTTGTGCGCTGGGCTTTGAGGTTGCAGGAATATAACTTCACTGTTTCCTACAAGAGTGGCCGAAAACATGCTGAAGCAGACTGCCTTTCCCGTATGCCGCTTACGACGACGGACTGCGACGCAGACGATTTTGATGATCTCGTCGCTTCTGTGACATCCGCTTTTCCAGATATCGATGCGTTCAAAGCAGAACAAAGGACAGACACCAAATTGGAGCCACTCTTCATTTCTGTCCATTCAAGTGCAACAAGCAGCTATTGTCTACGTGACGGGCTCCTGTACTAAAGGAACTACTTAAGCAAGGGTGCACGTTTCCTTCTAGTGGTGCCGGAGCGTCTCCGGCCAGCAATCCTTCAGGATATGCACGATGACCTTACCTCCGGTCACTTAGGCACTGTGCGCACCCTTTATCGCATTCAAGAACGCTTTTACTGGCCCCGGATGCGACATTCGGTTGAGCTGTATGTCGCCAGCTGCATACGTCGGAAACGTCGGAAACGCCCAACCACTGCCCCATCTTGTCTCCTTCAACCTGTGCCGCCTCCCAGCTCACCCTTTCGGCAATTTGGAATTGATCTGTTAGGCCCTTTTCCAAAGTCATCTAAGGGGAACCGTTGGATAATTGTCTGCGCCGACTATTTCACACGCTATTGCGAGACGGCGGCTATACCATCAGCCACTGCCACCGAAGTGTCGCTCTTCTTACTTCATGCTATTGTTTTATGACATGGACCGCCTGGTGTTATCATAAGCGACCGGGGACGTCAATTCACGGCGGATATCGTGGAAGAGCTTGTCCTCCCTTTTTTACCACCACGACAATCCTACGGTGGCCGATACGCTATGCCTCGCTGAAGAGGCTCGGACACTTGCGCGTCTGCCGACTTTGGCATCACAAGAAAACTCCAAAGCCCGCTACGACGCACGACATCGACCTGTTGCATATCACCCTGGTGATCTCGTTTGGCTTTGGACTCCCACAAGGAAGCGCGGTTTTTGCCAAAAGCTTTTGGCAAACTGCGATGGACCGTATATTGTCATCGACAAAGTCAGCGAAGTGAACTATACTCTCGCGCGCCTCACGAACACTGGTAGACGTTCTGCTAGGACACAAGTCGCGCATGACGCACTGTTGAAATGATGCACGCCACGACGTGCTAGTTGACTCGCCGTGTGGGCTTTGTCTACGAGGAGAGGTATTTGTTACAAGCACGGAGAAAAGGGGTTTATTAAGGCGTGCGAGAGCCGCAACGGCAGGCTACGAACAACAGGAATGGCCGCTGCACAGTCTTGGTTTTTCTCTTCCCTTCTCTTCTTGATCTCCGCGTCCCTTTTACGCACTTGGACGTAACAATATATATATATATATATATATATATATATATATATATATATATATATATATATATATATATATATATATATATATATATATTTATGTGGTGTTAGTTTCAATAAAAATTTAGTCCTGTCTGCTCATAGTCGCTGTCCGTGTCACTTCGCGCTACAATCCAAGATCAAGCTCCATATCTTTCTGGGGGAGTGCTTGCTTTCATAAAAAGTATTAGTATAATACTGACGCCTTGCTGACCAAATCATGGCGTTTACCCTGCTGCGGAACGATCTGTACAGATCTATAAGGTGTGTACTGTTTGGGGAATGCTTATAACGTGCCCAAAGGGCATCTTTTTCTTTAATAGCCCTAAGTATCTCACACGTTAGTCATGGAAATTTGAGGTTGAGTTTTTTCACGGTGATTGCTTTCTGGGCGGTAATTTTTAAAGAACGGATTGCATCAACAAAACGCGTGTAAGCTGTGGAAGTCGTGACATTACGTAAAAATTTGGTCCTATCATAATTGGCCAGAAGATTGTCAAATTTAGCGATGTTTAGGCGATGAAGGCTAGGGCGGGATCTAAAGGGAACTTGAAACGTAACATGACAGCCTACAATATAATGATCGGCAAGTTCGCACTTGATTACCGCTGAAACAGTGCTAGCCAATGGGGCTCTTACATACACATGGCCAAGGCAATATGACACCATTTTGCTTCCAATATATTTCTCTCGCGTGTAGGCATTAATGGTTGGACTGACTCCCCATTTTGATAGAGTGTTAAGGCACTGGCAAACCACTGGCTTAGAATGCGATAGGGTGTCAATATTAATGTCCCCAATCAGACAAAGTAGACTAGTTGGGGATAAGCAGTGAAGAAGATCGTTTAGTACCCCTTTCACACGGACACGGCTAAAGTCCTTTTAACTCCCTTCAACCAAGGACGTCTTTATCTCGAGGGAGATGCGCGCCGTGTCACACGGCAGTCCTTTAGCAAAGGAGGTTTAAGGAAGTTCCTAGCGAAAGGAGATGGAAGATCTCCCTTGCAGACTGAAGGGTGTACTCTTGTTCCCAGCGTGCTTGAATTTCGAGTCAAGAAATCACCTTCATTTTTATTAATTTCACTTTTACCAGCAATTATAACTGTTTTTGTTGCATATAATATAGTATTTGAGCAGTGACAAATATATTTGAGTTGAGCAGCTACATTCGGCTCTCGAACCGGGCGTTCTCGGAATGGCTGCTGCGTTTGCCCTGACTGCGCCATTGTCATGAAAGAAACACGTTATATATTGCTAAAAAGTTTGCGCTTCGGTCCACGTCGTTCGTGAATCACTCTTCCGTGAATCACTCATTCCGCATGCGCGTGACGTGCGATCGCGTTGGCCAAAACAACGAGTGATTCACGTCTTTCCCAAGAGGAGCGCAGCCGGCCGCCTATTCCATGAACGACGAGGACCGAAGCGGCAACTTTTTAGCAATATATAACGTGTTTCTTTCATGACTGCGTACGTAGGGTGCCTCGAACGGCGGCGCTGGCATCGAGGCACCCTATGCGTACGTTATCAAGGGGCTTTATGCGTACGAGGTGAGCAGCGCCTAATATGCCCCCAGCGGCAGCTTTCAAAAGCTCGCTTATAGGCCGTGTGACACGGAGCTAACTCCTTTGAGGTGGAACTCCCTCGCGGTCCTTTAAGGGAAGGAAGTTTGAAAGAGATCCGAGTTGCCCGTGTGACACGGGTATAATTCTGTTAAAAATAAATTTGAATTTTCTGAGGGAGACCTGTAAAAAGAGATTAAGGCTGATATCGGTATCAGGCACTGAAATTTTCAGTGCAACACACTCGGCAGAGATTAATATTGTGGCAAAAGATAAAACTTTTAACCTTTCATGCAAAAACACGATGACGCGACCTCCTCTCCCTATCTGCATACGAAAGAATAGCTGGAATATTGCTTACACGAAAATACGGCAACCAAATAGGTATGGATGTTGATTTCCGTCAGGATGCTCGCATCTAATATGTGATCAGTGTTATGGAAAAGAGCAAGAACCTCGTGCGAGTGACGACGAATGCTACTAATGTTCATGCGTACAGCCGAAAACGCTCGAAAACCCTTGAAGCAATAAGCTGCAGAAGCAGCTAAATTGTTGCATTCGTGAAAGGCAGTGTTCATTGCCGAACAAGCCTATCAGGGTCGACAAAACCATTGATGCGTATTAGAGGTGCGCCTTCTGATCTCCTGACAAAATTTTTTCCATTTCTTGACCATGTGCACGCAAATTTGCACTCCATTTCTTTTCCCTCTTGTCGCGCAGTCCAAAGCAGTTGTTTGTTGAAGCCCGTTAGATTGTCGCAGAAAAACATGGGAGGCATGTCTTTGCTTTCACCGAGAGACCGTAATTTCGCACGTAATTTCGTAATTCACAAAACTAATCAGCACGAGAGGCGCCCCTTCACGCTTCGCTGGCATTCAATGGATGGCTTCCACATCAGAATCATCAAAGGCACTTCCACCTTTTGCGCCAAGTCACCGATTAGCGAAAAACGTTCCTCCCTCGGTTTCTGCGGTAAACCGTGAATTTGGCAGCCTGCTGGACTGCTTAAGCTCGTTCGCTTCCTTTCACAGTTGTACAATTTCTTCTGACTATTTAGAGACAGCAGAGCGCAGTGTTGCTAATCCTGTCTCCAGTTTTTCAATGGTGACCTGGCGCTTTGCGTCCGAAGCACGCACTTCTTCATACCTTTCCGACAGGAAACAAACGGAAGATTCGACGTTCTGGACCGATTTGTGAAGCGCATCCACCGTAGTTCTCAGAGAAAGAAGTGGTTTTTGAAGGGATAAGGAAAGGTTGACGCTGTTTTCTGCAGCCCTTGCGGGAGCACGGCTTAGCGTCAACAGGGGTGGGGGGGATAGTGGGAGCAAAGGAGATATGAGAGTAGAGGGTAAAAGTGTCGCCATGGCAGCGGCTGAGCAGTCCGGCAGGAAGGGCCCAGTGGGTCCGGTCGGACAGGTGATCTGGTGAAAGGCCAGGGGGCGGTGATCCAGCAGGAGCCAGCAGGAGCCAGCAGGAGCCAGCAAGAAGCTCGTTTACCTTTAGGGCAAGGGAGTTGATGACGTCTTTCAACGGAAGTAAGGCTTCTATCGTTGCTGCTAACTAAGATACTGATGCCGAAACAGGCACTGATTCGTCTTCTGTCGATGCCTGGTTGTCCGCTAGACAAGCTCGGCATCGCCAACTGTGTCGCTTATCAACTCCTTTACTCGACATGGTGCTCTCAGCGACGCCAGCACATTTTTTCCCAAAGTGAAAACCATGTTGGCATTCATCGCAGGTTAGAAATTTGCCCTCAATCGGCAACACTTTCTTAGATTTACCACAATTCGGTTCCATTGTCATCACACAAATCAAAAAGGCAGCAGTCGGCGGCAAGCATGAAGTATTGAGAAAAAGAAAAACGGAATACTACACTTCACCTGCAGCAAAGACAAGCGTAAGCGTGTGCCGAGCGCTTGCCGCCGACTGCCTGATAGTCGGGACACCATATATATATATATATATATATATATATATATATATATATATATATATATATATATATATATATATATATATATATATATATATATTAACTTGAGCCTTTGAATCTGCGTAGCCCGCGTGTTATCCGCTAAAGCTACTGCTAGTAGCCAATGTTTACTACCGAGTGCCTGACAGTTCTCCTTGGTTTGTGTAGGAACGAACAATGTTTTAGCCGATGCTCAAAATATGCAGGTTAACTGCTCCGTTGTGCTTGCAGAATACTGTTAAGATGGTCAGCCGTACGAGGCTGTGATGCTCTACGCACCTACGAATGTACGTTGTATGAAGTCTACTTTCTCTTCGTTTTTTTTTTTTCATGCGCAATTGCTATATTGACCTGCCACATGAAGGATTTTTTTTTTATCTGAGTGCAGCAGCGCAGATCTGACGGAAAGTGGTCACGTTGCTCATTGCTTCTTTGCGAGTTTAGATGTGCTGTTACAAAGCAAGCGTCACGCAGAAAAATCCATTTACGAACTTGCCGGATTCAATTATGCTTTATGACAGATGACCTAGACATTTTGACGTTCTTGAAGTCGTACTCTAACCGTTCCACGTCC
This sequence comes from Dermacentor variabilis, assembly GCF_050947875.1. Taxonomy (NCBI): domain Eukaryota; kingdom Metazoa; phylum Arthropoda; class Arachnida; order Ixodida; family Ixodidae; genus Dermacentor; species Dermacentor variabilis. Next base: position 203,203,055 of record NC_134570.1, on the reverse strand, counting down.
GAGAACTGCACAATTTATCGTGACAAGATAATAAGTCCTGACACTAATTTTTCCTTTTTTATAGCTACATGAACACGGTGAGGCGATGTGGTTCAGCGTGACGTTTAAACAAATAAATTATAGAAGGAAAAAGTTGTCACGCATCTGGGAACAGCTGCACAAAGCCACTTTGTGGCGGACTGGAATTTTTACAACATACTTCAGTTTGAAGTATGTGGAAGGTAAACCCCACAGTTTGATTTAGAATGCTTTTACCGCTTAGGCACTCAGAAAAAATATCTTTACTAAGGCTACGCAAAGTGAGGTGCAACACGACTGGCCTTGCTACTTGGTTTTCGCGAAAGTATGCAAGGGACAAATTCAACTGTGTAATGTATTCTTTAAAGGTTTTGGTGTAGCAAAACATTGAAAAATTAAGCAACGATGAGCTTTAGCAACTTCATTCCCCTAAGTTTAGCAGTACCTTACGACATCTCTTCTATTTGTCTGCCAATACGCTCGATGCAACTGAATCAGGTAAACACTTTTTGTGGAGTGCGGTGGGAAGAGCTGCGTATTCTGCACTCGGAAACTTGGCAGTGGATCCCTTAGACTCTGTCTGCACTTTTTAGAAACATGTTTTGATGCTCACTTTGACACCCATGAACTCTGAGTGCCCAACGTAAGCACAGGCACAAAAACAGCGGCTATATCTATTGCATGGACTCAGGTTCAGTCCCTTAGAAGGCACAGCCACTACTGCTCACAGAGCTCGTCTCTGGAATGCATTCTCCAAAAAATATTTTGCAAACCAATTTACAGGTTAGCTTCTATAGACAGTGAAAACTGCCTGCTCGAACGGACGCCGACCAGCTCTGTGATCATCTCCAGCTTCTTTGTTTTTGCTCTGTGGCTGATTATTTTTATATAATAGCCTGATAGGCTAAGGCAGTGACTTGTATTGCTGCTTACGTCAAAACATGAATTTCCGGTCAGCGAGTCGAAGGTGGGTTGTTGATAAACATCACGACGCACTTGGTGGCGGAGCGAGAAATCACAGTTATCCCAAATTTTTTCTGACGTAAAGGTCCACAAATACATGTTATAACGTGAAATCGCCCGCAAAAAGAAATACCTGACAACTCCAGCGTTGTCGCAATATGGCCTGTGCACCATTTGCTCTGAATAAATGGACATGGCAGCAGCTAAAAGTGGGATAGCAATACCTTACATACATTAGCAGCAGTATTCCCATCTAATCTTCCCATTCTGTTTATATTTCAAGGATTTCTGGCATTGCCGCCAAGAATGGGCACCATCCGAGACCTGACCCGGTTCGACGCCCAGCTGTTCGGTGTCAACCCGAAACAGGCGCACCTGATGGACCCTCAAGTTAGACTCCTGTTGGAGACCTCGTACGAGGCCATCGTGGACGCAGGCTATGATCCCAAGACACTGCGGGGTCGAAATGTGGGAGTCTTCATAGGCTGTACCGCCTCTGAATCAGACGAGGCATTCAGCTCGAACACGGACAGAATAGACGGATACGGACTGGTCGGCAGCAACCGAGCCATGTTCTCCAACCGCATTACCTACGCATTTGATTTCAATGGTACGTGTCGTGCTTCAGTTTTCGCTGTCATTACTATTGTTTTTTATTGCCGTTTTAACCACGAGCGGACGCGCAATGCCATCGCAAGCAACTTAACGCGGCTGCTTGCTTGCGGCAGAAGCCAACAGCAACGCACGGCCTTGTGGCGTTTTCGTGGTCACCAGTTCAGCCATTCAGTAGCGCTACTGCTTGGAACCCATTCGGAGGACGATGCTGTCGCGCGCGTGCAACGCGCGGGCCTGCCTTCACCTAGCATTTGCGTTCTCGTTTTGCGCGACAACATTGAAATACTTGAAGAAAGGAACGGGTAAAAGGTAGCTAGCAGCAGGCTGCTGAACGTTGTTGGACGCTGCCGCGGCACCACACAGTGGCTGTGCATTGACGCACGTGCATTGTTTATGCGTACATTGCTTTTGTGGCGACCGCTCCTTCACCTTCTAACAACTGTTCAAATAATCATTCGCCACAAGGCACGCCTGCATGTATCAGAGCATGATCGATTATTGTCGTCCGTTATGCCTGTTATGTAGAGTCTTCGTCAAAAAACTTGAACCCGCTGTGAACGGCCGGGGAGCAGCTGGGCTCCACTATCGTGGCGCTTCCAACGTCGGCGCGCGCCGCCGCTCGCTTGCGTCGAGGATAAAGAGGGCGAGGGAAGCATGTCTTTTACTCTCAAGCGTCGTTTGATAACAGCGCTCGTGAAAAACTAGTGCGGCGAGCGCGGTGCGAACGCGATGGCGGCGAAGCGGAAGCCACCCGAACGGCTAGCATGCCGTTTGCAGCGTATATGCTGGATGAGCGGGCGAGGGTATCTGGTGATCGCTGTCAAACGCGATACGCTCAAATTTCGCAATTCCGAGTATCGTAATCATCAGTTAATATTTTTCGGGACCAAATTAAAGGAACAACGCTATGAATAGTCCCGCGCATGCTCGAACGCGGGCACATTGCGAGGATCGTAGCTAAGCTCTGACTTCAGCAGTTGATGAAATATTAAGTAATGTGCCACAATGGCATCTCGTACTTGTAATCATAAAAGTCAAAAGTAGCAACTTAAGAAAGCATAGGCTTCAGGATGGCACCTGCATCCCTCGACGAAATCACAGAGGGAGCATGCCTTCAAGGCATTGAGTGTGGCTTGGTGTGTGGTTGCCTCGTACAATTACAGCTTGCCCATATGTTTGATTGTAAACTAGCCAAGGTGTGTGGTTGAAAGGACACTACGTATAACCATTTTTTTAACACTGCCCGTGAAGCCCTTTCTCGTAGAGACGAACGATACCTCAGTAAACTATATCAAAAATACTTCCAGTGCACCCGTGACAGCGACAGCACCGCCGGTGTGACGCCGTCACTACGTGAGAATCCTATAATCTTGTGGCCCTTGTTTACTTAACGCGATTCAAACGCGTGATGCCCAATGCAAACGGGATGAACCTACACTGGCCTCATGTGTGCATGAAAGTGAACCCTAACGACAATGAGGGATTGTGCGCGAAGATATAAAGAAAGGCGAGGTAGTGTGCACTTTCCAAAATGCCGAGGGAATAGGTCTAACTCACTCGGCTACTCAGACAAGGCAAACGTCTTCTAGTCCCGAAAAGGTTTCATAATTTCACTATGGGTTTAATTAACGAACTTCAAGTCCAAACGCACTCGTGTGGTTGTTCCTTAGTGGTGAAGTGCGGTCAACGTATTTGAAATATAGTGACGATGGTCACAGGCTCTTTCCGAAGAGAGCCCTTGTATTCGAAATTACTGCTTCTGGTCTTTTCTAAACGAACGATGATTGAATTTCCCGCATATTACAATAAAACCTGAAACAATGCTAGACAGCACTGAGAGATATCAGTTGATATGTTATCTCTTGTTTTCATAACACTCGCAAACACATTCAAAATGCTTATCTAAAAGCATAATGTGACGGCTCTCGCCTTTGAATGTGTAGGATAAAATTTTAAGAGGTAATTTTGATTATTAGGTCAATTTTTATAGTATAATGCGCTGCATGGAAGCCGGGATGTTTTGCCCAGGCGAGCGCATTTACTCGCACCAAGCACCGTACCACGGCGGCCGCAAGAAGACCTCGCAGGTTGCAGAACGAACGCGGCACTTAGTTATGAAAGGATGTCTGAGAGAAAGGGGCATGCTTCCCTCGCCCTATTTATTCTCGGCGCGAGCGAGCAGCGGCAGTGGCGGCAGCGCCGCGATAGCGGAGCGCAGCCGCTCCGCGGCCGTCCACAGCGGGTTCGAGTTTTTCGACCAAGACTGTGCGTTGTCGATGTACCTGGTGTAATCACATTGCATGCGCTATGCCAATAGCGTTGTGCATTATGGAAGTCACGCGAGCACCAGTAATTCGACCAAACATGTATAAATAGCCAACTTGCTCGACCCTCAGATCACATTTCAATGATTGCAGCCAGTAAGCTCAACCATCGGGGTACTTGTTTTGCGGGGCCCAAGTGCGGCCAATAGATTGTTTCTGACTCGCCGCAATGGGCAGTGTGGTTCTTCAGCCCCACTACGAAACTTCTGGTGAAGGTACTTCATTGTGTACCACTGACCCCCTGCAGGCCGTGGAGCCCTGGAAAGTTCAGGCCGTGAACGAGCAAGCTACAGGTTGCAAGGATTGTTGCCGCGGTTACGATTTCTACCTGAGAAGATAAGGAAAGTCAGGGCTAAGTCAATGGCCACAATGACAACCCTAGCGTCACCTATCCTGCAATGTTGTAACCCGCCTTGGGAGTAACTGACTGTCCGCTGATTATCGACTGAGAACCCGGAAACCTGGTTGGACTCTTACGAAAAGGTCGCGGCAATTACCAAGTGCAACTGCTACAAGTTGCACCATGTATATTAGTCTTTGTAACATACTGCTCAGACTTGGCTAAAGAATCGAGAGTCGAGCTTAACGACATTGGAGCTGTCTCGCAGCAGCTTTCTAGAGAGTTTTACGAGTGTCATACGGAGATAGAGAGCTGAAGTCCTGCTATGACGTAGAACGCAGCTACGCAATGAAAAATATGCTATCTTCGCTGAAGAGGTGACCAGCCAGTTTCGTCATGCTGACCCCGGTAAGCAAGAAGAAGAGAAATCTAGTTTCGAGACAAGGGTTGTAAAGCAAGACTTCTTCGCCGGACTAATTCGCAATCTAGCAAAGACCGTCACGTAATTTTCAACGGAAGCCATGGCCATGGAAAAGAAGCTGGTAATGCGCGCTAGGCAATATGATCGCTAGGTTATTACACTGAAACACGAGGTCCAATAACTTGGCTGCGACAGGCTACGAGTCGCGATCAAGACTGTCGTACGTGAAGAACTGCAAAAGGGTCGCAGGCCCATGGTTGTATCGATTTCTGAAATCGCGCGCCGAAATATCGAGCAGTTTCCTGGAGTACCAGAACTGCAGCCGCCAGCCGGAGCCTCAGCAGGGAGCAATGCCGCTGCCGCTAGCCATTACTTTCTCCATTGGCAGCTGCGTCAGGCGCAATCACGTCGTGTGTCATCATCGCCACCATCAGCACGCGCAACCATCCGCAAGTGCAACTTCCCACGGAGGACAGGCATATGACGCGCTCTATACCACCGCTGTTCTGCCATCACTACGGAGAAGCGAGGCACGCCTATATACCGTAATTGTCCATGCCGAGAAATGGGACTACGAGCGTTCGCCGGCAACGCTTCGCGTCGTCAGCAAGGCGAACGACCTCATGACATCGCCGACTACGCACTCGACATTCAGTGGGGACCTCGACGGCTATCCCTTTCGCCGTCGCTAGGCCGCTACTTCTCGCCGCAGCGCCCTGGGGCGCTATAACGTAAAGCTATTCCAAAATTTTCTATTCCAATGCGGCAACCAATCCTCCGCGATTGATCAAAAACTTTTTTGGATCACCCCTATACGTCGCCTGTCTGTAACGCGACGTCACAAAAACCGCGATAGCTCCCCATCTGATATGACGTTACACACTGATTATGCATGATTGGACCGAACAAAAGAAATATAGTTATTTCTGATTCGACGCCTTTTCGCCATTAGACCACGGCTATTGGTCAAAAGTCTTGGAGTTGCACCTATTTCACCTGCCTCTCAGGAAACATCACAAAACCGCGAAAACTCACCGCGTCAGAGTGACGTGTACACGCGTTAAAGATGCATTAATATGCGAACAAAACAGTTTCTTTTTCTCAATAACCACAGGCTGCCCCGTTCCAAAAGGAATAAAAGATGGATGCCACCGATCTCTCAGGCACTGGCTACTCGCACCTGCCGGAGAGCATGGGTGTAATTGCGTATAATAAAGCTTTCTGTGTGGCCTCGTCTTGTAGCACTTTCGGCACGTTTGCGACCACGTTCTGCCAACTCATCCTTGACGAGGATCCGTTTAAGCCTCATTCTTAAGTTCCGTTACATGCTGCCGCGATTTTCGACCAGTCATTGCAAGCGAAGTAAGGGAAAGCGAACCAATCACAGACGCCGACATCGCCCTCTTCATCCATTATCTATTTTCAGTGCGCTGGCTCGGCCACATCAAAACCCTCTCCAGTTGAGCATTCTCCTCGCTTCTTGTCAGTCAATCAGGTAAGACAAGCCACTCAGCACCGGCACTGTTGTTCGTTTTTAAAGCAAACAAAAGTGACCCCCTATAAACGAGGAGAGCGTTTGATTGGTCTCTTCAGACAAGCCTGCGGATCGCCACCCGACGCTTGCGTCGGCTGTTACGTAAGTTTGACGTCAGGAGACTGGAATAAAAACATATTTAAATAATTTTACGTTATAGGTCCTCTGGCCCCTTTCAGCCCATATCCAGGAAGCTGAATGCAGCAGCCGATGGAGGTGTGTTTGCTATTTGTGGAATAGGTGAAAATCCTGTGCTGCCGTCGACGACGCTTCAAGATCCAGCACAAGGACGTAACAATGACCCGCTGACATTCAGACAAAGCCTCCAAATCAAAAGAACGCCAACTAAAGCAGACATGACGACACGACATAACATCACCAGCACGACGCGACTCAGCCGTAATCTAACACTGTGATCTAACTGCGATGCAAGGCAAAGAACCACGGGCCTCGACTTGCTTACTACGGCCAAAGAGTCGCCGCTTTTGTGAATACAGGAGCCGACTACACCGTCATTAGTAGCCCCTTCGCCGCCCAGTAGAAGAAAGAAAAGCATGGCAAGATACTTTGACAGCTGGAGGACAACTAGTGCCCCCGACTTGAATCTGCACGGCAAGAATCACCATTATTCACAATGCTTAATTTTCAACACGGACTTCGAAGTTAACACGGTGCATTCATCATCCTCAAAACCAAATCATTAGGGCTGTCTACAGACCAGCCGGTTCCGCCGGAGAGGACTGAATCACCGTGTCTTGCGAGTACTTGAAGATCGAGTGAGTCTTCGACCTCGCGCGAGAATAATTTCTATCGGCCCAGAAGCAGCCGCAGAAATGAAAGGCATCGTTGAAAGCGACCAACAGCTGCTGCTCTACCGTGAAGTCGGTGTTGCAAAAGAAAGTGTTCAGTTTAATAAAGAAATGACTCGGGTAATGTTGACAAATTTCAGCCAAGAACATAAACACATAAAGACGATTACCGAAGTCTCATACATAGAAGAAATTGTGGAAGCCAGGAATACGTTTGTTCTTGCGGATTCCACCGCCTCTAGCCCGTTAGCTAGAGTTCCCGAACGAACTTCTATATCAGTTGTGCGTGTCAGCAGGAAAAACTTTGAAGCCCTCTACAACGTACACAGAGTGCTTTTCTGAGTCATCAAGGATCCGACAAACCCCAATTGCTAGGCATCCGACCTCCACTGATCAATGTGTTCGACCACTCTGGCCAAGCCCTTTCCGAATTCCAACTTGAGAGCCAGAAGCTGTAAAGCAACAAGTTGACTAAATTTTCTGTGACGTAGTCACCTAAGCGTCAAAAAGCCCGTAGTCACCTCCAGTTGTCTTAGTAAAAAAGAAGGATAGAATCTTGCGTATTTCGGTTGATTATCGCCTCCAGGACAAAATCATCAAAATGGAAGCATTTCGCCTACAACAAATAGATGATGCGTTGAACTTATTCTGCATTGGAAAATATATATTTTTCGATGGATCGTTGTGACTACAGGGAACGACAAAAGATCACCTTTATTGCACTATATGACGTCTTCGAATTTAGGGTTCACTTGTTCGGCCTTTGCTTGGCACCTGCATTATTCGAGCGCGCGATGAATGCGGTGCTCGCAGGCCTGAAATATTAGATATCTCATCTAATTGGACGTCTCTCCCGCAAGTTCAGATGATCACGTGAGGTAAACTGGAAGTGTAGTGGAAACGATGAAGTTATCGAAGCGGTCAAGGGCCACTTTGCGTACGAAAAGCTCTTGTTCTGAGGCCGCTGCATCGGGACATTTGCAGTTCCTAATCCACGCAAGACATTTGACATCGCCCAGTTTCCTCGACATACAGACAAAGAAGGCAGTATAGACATTGCTTGGTAGGTGCGCCTACTAGTGGCGCTTTGTCAAACATTCCTCAGGCATAACGCAGCCTAAGCTCACGAAGTCAGACGTGCAGTTCAAGTGGGAAGTGCTGGAGATAGAAGCGCTTCCAGAGCTCAAACCAGGCACGTACCCAAGGGGGGGCCCGGAGGGGGCGCCCGGGGGGGGGGGCCTCCCCTCCAGCCCCGAAATTAAGACGCATAACCCCCCCTCCCCGCCCACGCCCCCACTTCTCACACACATCCCTATTGCGCCGTCTATTCAATGTTGAAACTTGACAGCTATTCGGCGGTCAACATTTTGTTGCCTTTTTCACTGCTTTTGGATGGCTGTAGTTATCGGCATCTTTCGGGGTGTGAAGGCCAGTTTCCTCATCGATTCGGTTCCCACGCGATTAACTCGAGATGCATTCAGTTGTCGCCATCTTTTAGATGGTCACGCGCTTCGCTGTTGCTTTGTTAGTGCAACCTTCTTCGTTTAGACTGATCCAGGGACCAAGAAAGGTATTCGGTTCGGGGTCAGCTGGTCTGTATGCACGTGGAACGAGTTGCGGCCAGAGAAAACGTCAATTGCGTTTAATTTTTTCTTTTGCTTCATTATTTTCTCGAGTAACGGCTCGCCGCGACACTGACAGATTCTCGGAACCATATACCCGCGATATGGGTTAGATAAGGTGAAAAAATGAAATAATGCGGAACAACGTCCATCATGAAACCCTGCAATAACCGTTAAATCCATAAGCAACATGAATGTCATCCGTTACCTCTTCTGGTTTTTGTCTAATTGTAGAGCACTTTTCGTGCAAAATTGCCAACTGGAAACGATGTCGCAAGGTGTTGAGAAATGAAGCGATCTACTAAGGAATCCGTTGTCGGCAACCGATGCAACAGCCAAACAGGAAGAAAAAGTGAAAGTTAGCAAATTGAACCGTTGTTTATGAAAATATTTATAGGTCAACATCTTTTTATTTAAAGAGGAAGTAGAAAAAACGTCGCCGGAAGTGGAGAAGGATTCGGTGTGTTTTGAATGACGCTTCTACAGCTATCAGTCGAGCCGCCTGACGTAACCATTTCTCTGTTGTGCTTATGTAAGTGTCTTGCTAAGCTTCCGCGGTGGGCGTAGTACGTCTAGAATCACAGCGTCCTGCGCCCTACGAGGTTGTACTGGACTGACAGCCACGCATCGTTACGTAACTTCCCAAATAACAATAGTTATTTGTCGTTTGCTGCACTTGGTAGAGCATAAACGAGGGATCCAAAAGAACTGTGACGGTTCCTCAAATATATATTTCTCTATAGTTCTTCCAGAGCTAATTAAAAAAAAACACTACTATAGTCGGATACAAATTAAGTATGCAGTGAAGCCCCGCCCACGCCCTCATAACCGCCCGCCACTGTTCCTCCGGGAGGCTGCAAATAATTCGTACTTCAAACTTTTTCTGTTACCCAAATAAGGCGGTAAGCACAAAAATAAAATTATTAGCGCGTAATTTTATACATTTTGCCTCGCCTATTACAGTGGAATGGCCAAACCCTAATTCTTTATTGAACTGAAATAAAATGCTTACTTTGCTACCACATTTTATTGTCAAGTTTCGCTTTAGTTGGCAGTGAAGTTTCATGAGTAAAGCGGGTTCAGCAATGGAATGAACGGCACCGCAGACTTTTGAAGAGTGAAATGCTCAGACTCCATACACTTTGTCCATGTCTGTTGCACACCTCATTGCTTCCGCCGATGAAAAGACTTCAAGAACAGCCGACGCTCCGGAGGTATCAAGTACGGCTACATCTTGAAAAGGCCGCATGACAATGATTTTGTTTGCTTCTGTGACTGGCTGACGAAGTAACACAACCGCCCGCAGTTTGTGTGCCTTGGTTGCCAACTGCTGTTTCTTTAAGTTGTGTTCTACTAAAGTAATCTTAATTTTACCCTTTGGCTTGTTTACTTGTCTTTGGCAGTGTTCGTCCTGCGCTTCTTTCCTGCGCAAGTCCATTTGACGTAGTTCCTTGTTTGCCAAGTAAAGGAGAGGCGTGTCGCACAAAGCGTACCTATAAGATACACCTTATTTCATTTCTTTTTTGTGGGTTTAGGAGTTTTTAAGGTGAATGGTGGACGTTATTCACATTTGTACTAGTAAAGTACCCCCCCCCCCCTCATTTGCATAGAAGTTACCTTGGGTTGGGCCCCCCTCGAAAAAAAATCCTGCGTACGTGCCTGGCTCAAACGATGCCTGCGGTCGCCGCCGGTACTTACACACTTCGACGAATATGCGGACACCGAAGTCCAGAGCGGCGCATGCAGCGTAGAAATGGTCAGAAATTACGCTAATCGGTATGCATCGAAAGCGGAAGTCAAATATTCTATGCAGGGAAGGGAGTGTCTAGCGATTGTTTCGGCCACGGCATAACTGAACCCTTACCTACAAGGCAGATCCTTCAACGTCGTAAGCGAGCGCCACGCGCCGGGTTGGCTGACAAACCCAAAGGGCTCCTCAGGCTACCTTGCACGGTTAGCCTCAGATTGCAAGGTATTTACGTTACCGTGAGTAATATGTCCGGAAGGAAACACTCCTATGTGTGGGACGCGCTCTATCGCATTCATATTGACCCGTCTCCTCAAGAGAAATAGGACGGTGACACGTTTCTGGGCACACTAAGCAAAGACTACTTCGCTGACCAGCGCTGAGACCACATGGAACTAGGGAGCCTTGTCGACTACATTGCAGGCAAGGCCGACTTTGTCCCGCGGGTATTTAGGGGGGGGGGGGGATCGTCTTAGTTTTTTCTGGAAAAGAGGGTCCTCATCAGAATAATTTATCACCAGTCCTAGCCAACTACCATTTCGTCGTGCCCTCTGCACCGCCGAAAAAAGTTCGAGATGTTCTGCATGATGATCCAACTGCAGGTCACATCTGGTTGTCCCGTAGGCTCACGATGATACGAGAGAAGTACTACTGGCCTCGTCTAACCACACACATTGCGCAATATGGCTAGATGTGCCGAGACATTCAGCGATGCAGAAAACCACACACAAGGCCACGGTATTGTTACATTTCATTCATTCTCTTGCCGACCAATTCCGCCAGATTCAGATGGACCTGTGGTTTACCTTTCCGACGTCGACAACCCGGAACACGTAGGTTGTCGTGGCCAACGATCTTTTTACTCACTTGCGCTGAAGCAAAAGCCTTCCCCAAGGTTAGTGTGGTAAAAGTGCCAAAATTTCTTGTCAACATCTCGCTGAGACGTGACGCAGCGCAAATCCTCATCACTAACAGAGGAACGGCGTTTACAGTGGAGATAACGCAAGCGATCCCGCACTACAGCCAGAGAAGTGACCGGAGGAAAAGCACCTACCGCGCGTACACGAATGGTCTTATGAAATGGCTAAACAAGACAGTGAGCTACATGTTATCAATGTATATCGAGGGTGAGCACAAGTGATGTGATTATTTCACACATAACATTTGCCTACAACACGAGAGTGCAAGAAACAACTCAGATACGCCTTTCAGGCTTGTTTACAAGAGTATCACGATTGAAGACATGCTGCCGAACATCAGGGACGAAGACATAGTGGGTGTCACCTCTTGTATTTGGTGGGCCGAAGAATTTCAACAATTCGCCTCACTGCGAATCAGGAACCAGCAAAGGATGTGCAGCCAACACTACAATCTTCGACGACGCCGTGTGGAATACCAGCCCCGTGATCCTGCTTGAGTTTCGACCTCTGAAGCCCGTTGAGGAGATACTATGGACCATACGAGATGCTCCGACGTATTGTGCAATCACAGCGGTGACGCGCACGGCCTGAAGACGTCCATGTAGTACGTCATGAGCCGCTCCACGCGCGTTAGCGAACTCTGAAAGCATGAGCTCTTGCATGGGTTGTCTATTTCTTTTATTGTGTGTATTTTTAGCTTTGGTGTTTTGTTTGCTGCATCAGAGAAGCGTTTTTAAAGGGGAGCACTAACACGCCCACTTTAGTTTCAGATTCGCCATCAATCCACTGTGGTGCGCGGCCGTCACTAAAACGTGACTGTATTCATTCAGCCGTGTGCACATGCAACGCTTTTGCTTACAGCATAAGCATCCCCTTCGCTACTAGGAGGCCACAGCTGCGACTAATTCAGACTGAATCTTCGCAGAAATGCTTTAGTGAGCAACACATAGCTTATGATCTTGGCATGCAGCCAATCGCTGGAATCTTTCGGTTTTCTTCTATTTACGCTGTTCCTCTACTAGCTTCCATCTGAGTCCAACGACTTAGATATAGGCTTCTATGCACATACAGAAATAAATATACCTCTTTCAGTCGAATCTTTAAACACTCGGCTCAGAAAGCACCATAGCTCGCTGAGGGGTACAGCATATCCTAACCTTGCACTACATTACTATGAATGCAGCTGCGAACCGTTTATTTTGGATGCCGCGGTTGTCTTCTGGAGCGGCAACAAGCTAACACGTGAGGATATCGAAGCCCTCTTATTAGAAAAAAAGGTGACACGTGGGTCCGCCAACCGTTGGTTGGCGTGCTAGATAGTGAACATGACCTACTGCAAAAATTTGGTGTATACTCGGATGAATTTCAAGAGGCTGCGCAAGTGCGCGCCCATGTGCGCGGAACTAACGGTGGTTTTCCTCTTTTCGCTGTTTCAAAATAAATTTCGGCGTGAATTTAGCGCTTGTTCTGACTGTTCTTTTCCTATGTCCACATTCTTCGCCGCTATGCGGCTTTTTCAACAAATACAAGAAGATTATGGCGTGAAAACGGTGTGAGGACTGTGTCACGACAATCACGTGATGACGACTGTACCACGAGACCTGTATGAGCGGAATGCTATGACGGCGATGGCATTACGATAGTTGGATGACAATTCTCGAGTGACGATGATGATAGGACCATGAAGCCATGATGACGTTGGTATCAAAACGGACGCATGATAACGACTGTCTAACGAATACCCAATGGACGACGTTGACTTGATAACTGTACGACAACTGCGGAGTGACGAAGACTGTATCCTGAAGACTGTATGGGGACGATAGCGTGACGGCGATGGTATGAAGAGAGTCGGATGACAAAATTGGAGTGATGACGATGAAACGACCACGTTGGCATGACGAAGGCGGTGTGACAACGCATGTATGACGACTGTGTGACGACGATGACATGTAGAAGGTATGATGATAGCCAGATAGCATAGCTTTTGAAATGATGATGCAATGACCACTACGACATCTAGAGCATAAGGAGCATGCCTAGTCGCCCAAATTATTAGACATTTTGGGCCACTGGTTCGGCGTAGAAGGCATGGTGAGGTTGGCATGACGAGAGCCAGATCACGAAACTTAAATGACGACGGCAGAACGACCACAACAGCATCACGATCACACTGTGACAATGAATGCATGACGGCGCAGTGACGAAGATGGCATGACGGCTATGTTATGAAGATGATTGTATGAACACGATGGCGTGACATTCACGGCATGACTTCGATAACCAAGCTGGAGAGACGACGATTGCACGACCCGAAGACGTGATGACGATAGTGTGACAATTCATGCATGCACCGACGACCTGACAACGATGGCATGGAAACAGCGCCATAATCACAATTGCCGATGAATTGACCAAATAATGGAAAAGTATTGCGTTCGATGGAACGACGAAGGCAGTATGATGAGATATTGTGACGATGATAGGCGTGAGGATGACGGCACGAGCAGAGTCGGATGACGGAGTTAGAATGGCGTCGCTAGAACGACCACGATGGCATCACAATAACGATATGACAACGAATCCATGACAAAGACTGTATGAGGACGACACAATGACCGCTGTGGGATGTCAATAGCATGAGGACAATAAGATGATGACGAGTGCATGGCGACAATGGCGTTTCGAAGACTATCACGACGGCTGTATCACGAGGGCTGTATACCGATGATTGGGTTAAATGCAATGGCATGTTGAAAGTCGGAAACCGAAGATGCATTGACAACGATAGAGCGCCCTCGACGGCGACATGATGGCAGTCTGATAACAAATGCATGACGACTGTAAGAAGACGACGGAGAAGAGACGATGACATGATGAGCGGCTGATGACAAAACTAGAATGACAACGATGGAACGACCACAAGAACACCATGGCCAAAAGCACATACGTAGTGGCCAACGCTGCCACACCGCTTGAGCCTGTGGGTCGGCATAGACAGCGGGGTGATGATGGCGTGACGACAGTCAAATCGAGAAGTTGGAATGACGACGGTGGAATGAGCACGACTCAGCGACCACTGCGTCCCTTCGGCCTTACAGCGCCCATCGAAGAACACACCCAGGCCAGCGTTGTTGGAGTCGGCTCTGTGCTCGCGCAACTCAAATCTGTCTTCGACGAGTACGTCGTTGCATAGGCAAACCGCACCCTGAGCAAAGCAGAGATGAATTATTCGGTTACAGAAAAGGAATGTTTGGCCATTATTCGGGCACTTGGTAACTTTAGACCTTGTCTCTATGGCCGTACTTTCAACGTAGTTAATGACCACCATGCGCTTTGTTGGCTGTCCACGTTGAAGGACCCTTCAGGCCGATTAGCTCGCTGGCTTTTGAGGTTGCAGAGAAAGAGAGAGAGAAGAAGAGAGGGAGAGAGGTTGTTTATTAGAGAAGCAGATCTTTGTGCCGGCGATATACAACCACTGACATGCTACTCTGCATAGGCATGTGGAATGAGAATAAATGATTCTAGAGGAGAGTGAAAAAAATAATATGAAATGCACAAGTGAACCTGATACTAATATTTACAGGGGACATGGCACGTAAACTTAAGCTTTTCTATATCAAATGGTGAAACTTTAAAGCTTTCCGATTACGTCTATTTCTGACAGATATTTGAAAAGTAGATCGAAAACCGGGCGTTCGGGCGTCCTCCGGTAATGTTGAAAATACTTGATTTTAATGACAAGCTTACTTTGCTGAAGAATAATTTTAAGCTTACGGATTCCGGGCTTAGGCTTGCTAAGGACTTTTCTCCCAGAGTTCGTGGTATTAGAAAGAAACTTAGGGAGGCGTCCAGTCAGCATCGCAACAATGGGTCTTCTGTTAAGATTAGATTTGACCACATTTTCATTGACAGCATTCGGTATAACTAATGCGTTTCCACCAACTCTCTTGTAAAAGTATCTAGTCGTCGCAGCTTTTCCAAGACAGCAAGTTCCGCATCACAGGTAACAACAGGATGACCCTCTTCTACAACTCTCTTACTGACCCTCTTACCATTATGAACATAAACGCTAGAAGGTTATTCGCAGACGACTGTATCATCTACAGACGAATTAGTAACGCCGAAGACAAGAACTCACTACAGGTAGACCTCGACAAACTCGCATTTTGGTGTTGCCAGTGGCAAATGGAAATTAACATTTCTAAAACCAAGGCCATGACGTTCACGAGAACACATAATCCAGAATTGAGCTACTACACGGTTCAGGGCATTCCTGTTGAGAAAGTATCCACATTTAAATCTCCCGGAGTTCATTTATCCTCTGATTTATCTTGGAACGAGCACATTAATACCATAACCAGTAAGGCATCCAAAACAATTGGCTTCATTAAACGTAACTTATACTTGGCGAACTCTGCTACTATGTTATTAGCATACACTACGCTTGTTCGTTCAAAAGTAGAGTACGCATCCATTATTTGGAATCCGCATCAGACCTATCTGATCGACCAGCTCGAAGCAGTACAATATAAAGCAGCAAGATATATCGCAAAAGATACTCGCGAAACTACAGCGTTAAGGATATCAAGGAATCACTTTCATTGCCTTCTCTTCAAAACCGCCGACTAATAACATTGTTATCCCATTTTGACGCGCTTTATCATAGTAGATCCCAGTTCCGCGAATCTTGCATCAATGCAGCTCATAGTATTTTTCAGCGTTTTGATCACCCATTTAAAGTGCAACCCCTTTTTGCTCGCACTAATATGTACCGTCATTCATCATTACTTTTGGCAGTATATAATTGGAATAAACTACCGAGGAACATTGTATCTGCCATTAACCATGATGTTTTTGTTAACAAGTTGAAGGTTTTCCTAAATGTGTGATTATTTCTGTGTTGAGTGCTTACTTGCGTATGTTATTCTTTCTGTATATAATTATGTCACTGTATCTTGCCAATGTTCTTTTTTTTACACGTTTGTAACTGTAACTGGCATTATTGGTATCACTAAAACTTGGTTACATGCGGGTAGTCATGACCGGAGTTTACACCGGTAGGTTACGTCGCCGTGCGAAATGATCGTCATAATCAAAGAGGAGGCGGTGTTGCATTGCGTTTTCGCTCAAATTTCAAATTCAAAGTCCTCTTCTCTCCACTAGACATAGAATCAGTCTACTGCAGGCTTTACTACGGTAAACAATTAAAGATACGCATTCTTTATCGGCTCCCTAATAGTTGATGGGAAACTCTTCACAACCTGGACCAACTTTTACTACAAGAGAATTTAGCTTCCTCAAATTTCGTCTTACTGGGTGATTTTAAAGCTCCCGGACTCGACTGGTCGTCTCTCTCAATTTTCGATCATGGTAATGCACTAAACAGGAAATTTGTTGAGTTCTCGTAATCTCTTGGCTTAAAGCAGGTCGTTCACAGTCTCACCCGTGGTGACGCAGTACTGGATTTGATTTTTCTCAGCACTGATTTAGCCAAAAAAGGTTACAAGTATGAAATAATTGATGGCATCTCGGATCAAAACGCTGTTTTTCTATGTGTAAACCGGCTGATCCATAACCAAAGTTTTACGCTGTCAACGTTTCGAGACTTTTCCAGAGCTGATGATGTCCGTATCATAGATGAACTATGCAATAATTTCGATGCATTTTCGGCAGTTGGACTATCTAGTGACGTTGATGCGCTCGTGGCGTGTTTTGAAAGCATTGTAAAATCATGTATAGATCGATTTGTTCCTTTGAAAACTAAGAAAAAGAACAATAACCTTCCCTGGATGAACCGAGAATTGCTGCACTTATCGCGACGTGCGGGCAGACTTCGCACTAAACGCTCGAACAATCCTCAGGCATGCGTTTTGTACGCTGAGGTAAAAATGAACTCCAAAAGAAAACCACCTTGACCAAAAATTTCTTCTATAATATTCCGTTGCCGAAACTGGTCAAGTCTAACCCTTGTGAATTCTGGTCTTTCATATCTCCTGGCTCTTCTTCTTCCACATCTCATAAAATGGACAACGGTGTTGTTAACGATCCATTAGAGATTTCAAAAGCGTTTAATACATATTTTCAGTCAGTGTTCGCCTCGGATGATTTCAGTCTTTCAAAACTTACAACTAACGATTCTTATGCAATTGATGATATCAACATTAGCCTTGAAGGTGTTTTGAATATCGCAATGAACTTAGATACTAAAAAACCAGCCGACCCTGATGAAATTACGAATTCCTTTTTAGTACGATTCTTGCTATGGACATCTAAATATCTGTTCATTATATGTCAGAAGTCCCTTAATAGTGGTGTTGTCCCTTCTTCCTGGAAAAGAGCTAAAGTACTACATTTATATAAATGTGGTGACAGAGAGCTCTTATCTAACTATAAGCCTATTTCTTTAACTCCAACCTAATGTAAAATACTAGAACACAATCTATAGGTATATAATAATGTTGCTTGAAAATAATAACCTTTTGAACAGCTTTCAGCACGGTTTCAGGCGCGATTTTAGTACTGTAACCCAACCTACAGAGATCATTCATGACCTTTCTCATTACATCGACTTACGTAATCAGACTGACACCATTTTCATTAACTTTAGCAAAGCTTTTGACACTGTACTACACTCTGAATTGCTTTTGAAGCGCCATAATTTTCTAAAGAACCCTCAGTTGGTGTCTTGCATTTCCAGTTTCCTTTCTTTGCGTTCCCATTTCGTATGCTATGATTCTGCGGATTCGTCTGTTGGGGACGTCACCTCAGGGGGCATAAGGGTCTGTACTTGGCCCCCTACTATTCATATTTTTTATTAACGACCTTCCAGACAATGTTACTTCTGAAATACGCCTATTTGCAGATGATTGTGTTATGTACAACCAAGTTGACTCACTCGCTGATCATCAGCGCCTTAAGGATGCCTTTGTTTCATTTTGTAACTGGTGTGCTACCTGGAAAATGAGCATCAATTTTGATAAAACCGTTATAATGTCCTTTACTAATAGACACAGGCCGGTATGTTTTGATTATATTTGCAACGGTGTAGCTCTAACATTCCTTTTCGGTTGTAACATTGCGGTAATATTCCTTTTCGGTCTAACATTCCTTTTCGATTGTAGAATAATAGCCTTCCGCTTTTGACTGCGACCGGCTAGCGTAAGCTATCACCCGTTCAAGTCCTTGTTTTCACTGGGCTAGGACGACACCGAGACCTAGACTACTGGCGTCAGTGTAGATTTCTGTATCGGCGTCCTTGTCGAAGTAGGCAATCACTGATAGAGACTGGATGTGTCGTTTGAGTTCTTAAAATCGCAATCGAAATCACAAAAGCTCTCGCAAGCAGCCTAAGAGGATCGTCGAAATTTCCGCCGAAGACGATGACACCATACAAGTAAACAAGATAGGTCTGTCACTTCAATTCTACTAACACCGTGTCCATGACGCGCTAGAACGTTGCAAGCGCCGAGCACAGTCCGAATGGCATGACCTGGAACTCGTGGAGGCCGTCTGACATGATGAAGGCGGTCTTTTCGCGATCCCCCTCATCGACTTCTATTTTCCAGTAGTCAGTCTTGAGATCCATGAGCGAGAAGTATTCAGCGTTGCAGAGCCGATCCAATGCCTCGTCTGTCCGTGGGAGGGGGCTTAAGTCCTTCATCGTGATCTTGTTCAGTCGACGATAAACGACGCAGAAACGCAGGGTTCGGTCCTTTTTCTTCACCTAGACTACAGGAGATGCCCACGGACTTTTCAACGGCTGGATGATGTTGTCGCGCAGCATTTCGTCGACTTGTTGCCTTATAGCTTCGCGTTATCGGGTCTAAACTTGGTTAGAGCTCTGGCGGAATGGTCGAGCGCACTCCTCAGTTATTATGCGGTGCTTTGCAACTGGTGTTCGTCAGATTGTCGACTACGGGGACAAGTAGTCTTTGCATCGTAGGAAAAAAATGTCTGAGCTGTTGCTGCTTACTCACGGGGAGATTTGGGTTGATGTTGCAGTCTGGTTCGGGAACTATGGTCGTGGGTGTAGATGCGGCAGAATCAGAGAGGCCAACGCATTGCTGTTTTCTACAATTTCCTGTATGTATACGATAGTCGTGCCCTTGTTGACGTGCTTGAAATGCTGGCTGAAGTTGGTCAACGTCACTTTCGCTTTTCCTCCAAGCAGTCAAGCGATCCAGCTTGCGACGCAAATTTCGAGCAGTAGGCATTGATCACCCTCGATGACGCCTTCCTAGTCTGCGGGTGTTTGGGTGTCGACGGAAACAGCAATGTTGGAAAGAGCTGGGATGCTTATTTGGTCTTCGAGCACACTCAAGGCGTGGTGACTACGAGAGCTCTCCAGTGGTATCCCTTGATCTTCAGACAGCGTTACTGACTTCAACTTCAGGTCAATGATTGAGCCATGATGGTTCAGGAAATGCATACGGAGAATAACATTTCGTGAACATTGCCTTAATTAATTAATCAACCTCTCAAATAACATAGATTAGAAGTTTAAAAGAGAAAATTGTAGAGCAACAAGACAAACTGCTAATGCAACTTTCTGCTGCTCAATGAGAGCTGCATGAAAGTGTTCTTTCGAAAGTGAAAAAAAAATTAAATTATGGGGTTTTACGTGCCATAACCACTTTCTGATTATGAGGCACGCAGTAGTGGACGACTCCGGAAAGTTTCACCACCTGGGGTTCTTAACGTCCACCTAAACCTAAGCACACGGGTGTTTTCGCATTTCGCCCCTACCGAAATGCGGCCGCCGTGGCCGGGATTCGATCCCGCGACCTCGTGCTCAGCAGCCCAACACCATAACCACTGAGCAACCACGGCGGGTGAGAGTGAAAAAAGACCGCGCATACATGCAAAATTGTTGCGCGACTGGCCGCTCGAGGCACCTTGCGTAAATAAGCACCTTGCGGGCTTCTTTCACGCTCAGAAAAACACTCTTATGTAGCACGTATTTAGCAACAGGAAGCTGTATCGGGAGTTTTGCATGTTGCTCTGCAACTTGTTGATTGACACTTTTGGTCTAATTATAATATTTGAGAAATTGACTAATTAGGAATAATTATGTAATTAGCCGGAACGCAAAAAAATTATATGAGTATTTCCAAGCGACGGCAAACATTACCTTCGTTCTGTCCAGCTACGTCGCATTTGTACTTTTTAAAGTTCGGCTAAAGTTGCGAGGGACATCCTGTATTATCAATCGCACTGAAGGTGTGTAAAAACACGCCTACAAAGCTGAAATGCTCAAGCTTCAACCGTCACAAGCCGTGCACATGTAGTTTGAGACAATGTTGATCCTGTTCAGCGAATATTAGGCCTGGCGCCTTCAAATTCGTGCACCCGTGAACGGCGTACCTGATCTGGAAAGAGAGGAGTTAGGCCGAAGGAAATTGATTTTATAGTTCAGTTCTGGCCTCAGCGATTTTCTATCAACTAATCTTTACTTCACACGGTGCTTACAGAATAAGCGGCAAGCGGCGGCAGCGCTTTGCCACCTTTGACGTGAATTTCCCGTAGGCTGCCGGTCACATTCGCTATGCATACATGGGTGGGGTCTGTATATGTTGTTATATTGATACATTTCTTAATTCTAGAGATGCACTGTTTACCTCTCCGTCCAACGGGAAACAAGACACGGCACATTTGGTGAAGCAGCGTAAACAACCGCCTCGCTCAGTTATACCAAGTGTGTCGAAGGCATTCGCGTCTCCGCGAGAGAACAACACTGCCTATAAATGAGCGCTTATGCGAGCACAGTTGTCTCTCATAGTGCTTTATGGCACGCACAATAGCAAGGGTTACTAATCACTAAAGGAAAAGCGAGAACGACTAAAAATTAACAGCCCGTAATGCACTGTTACAAAGGGTCACTGCGACTGGAAAACACCGGAAGTGGGCGCACAGAAAGACGACGTTGCTCCTACGATTTCCACATACTATCTTTCGAAACAACAACAACAACAACAACAACAACAACAACAACAACAACAACAACAACAACAACAACAACAACAACAACAACAACAACAACAACAACAACAACAACAACAACAACGACGACGACGACGACGACGACGACGACGACGACGAAGAAGAAGCCGCTTTTCGCCAGCTGAAGTTTCTGTTAACTTTACAGGCAATACTCCGGCACTTCGATCCTTCGTCATCAACAGAGATTCACGCAGACGCAAGTGGCGTCGGCATCGGTGCCGTTCTCATTCATCCCTCTAGGAACAGCGAACATGTCGCGTATGCAAGCCGTTCTTTAAGCAAGCCTGAACGGAACTGCACTTTGATCGAACTAGAATGCCTAGCGGTAGCACTTGCCGTGCAGTGGTTTCGCTCCTTTGTCTGCGGTTGCCCGTTCACCATCGTCACAGATGGCCATTCTCTATGCTGGCTGGTAAATCTTTGTGACCCATCCAGTCGCCTCGCGCAATGGGCCCTTCGTCTACAGGAATATGTGTTCAGTATTTTGTACAAGAGTGGCCCTCGACACGCTGAGGCGGATTGCCTTTCTAGGATGCCACTACGTACGATGGATTGCGAAGCCGACAACTTTGATAATCTTGTTGCTTCCCTGTCGCCTGACTTTCCCGATGCCTTGACATTCACCGCAGAATAGCGCAAGGACCCAAGCTTCAGCACTTTTTTCTCTGCCATACTGTGATGTCCAATTGGGGTCAAAGGTTCGTGCACTCGAAGGTTTTAACGGTTCTCTTAGGCGGAGCCTCCGAGAACCCAATTGAGGACAAAGCCGTTGGTTTGAAAAACACACACACACAAAGACTTTTAATGGAACTAGAAGCGTAAAATAAGTGATAGAAAGAAATAGAAAGAATGAAATAAACACTCAAATAGACATCACGGCAGTTAGACACACATTTGGGGCTAGTATGAAGCTGACTAGTGCGCGAGTCCGGGCTTGCCACGACGGCAGGGACACATAACAGTCTCGACGCGGCGACGCGGCGACAAGCTGATGAAAGGAGTTCCGCCGGTCTCACCAAAGGTCGTGGTGTAAGTTGGTTGACCGGGCGACCAGAGCACCCCAGTTCTGGCTTGGAGAGGTAAAGTAGGCGGCTTGGCGGCACGAGCAGACGGCGGCGGCGTTCTGGCCGGGCAGCTGGGTGTAGAGCTCGGGCCCGAAGCCCGACTGCTCTTGTCCTGCCCACGGGCACAGAAGCTCGAACACCGGCCTCGGGCAGCAGGCGGCACGACAGACGGGGGCGGCGTTCTGGCCGGGCAGCTGGCGTAGAACTCGGGCCCTTAGCCCGACTGGTCTCGTCCTGCCCACGGGCGCAGAAGCTCACCGGCCTTGAGCAGCTGGTGGCACGCTCGGGTAGACTGGCGACGCACAGGAACGGGCTAGCAGGAGGCCCCGGTAGGGTGAAGTCCTGGTGGCTCGGGTTCGGAACCCGACGGCCCGTCTTCAACTCCCGGTCCGGTGGTTGACCTCCTCCTGGCGTCGTTTCCTGGAACTCTCCCGGCGTCTTCCCTGCGTCTCCCCTGTTCTGCCAGCGCACCACGCTTTTTCTTCTCTCTGGCCGATTAGGCATTCTCCGATTTGTTGCCTGACGCCTCGTGGTCTTTCCTAATTGGTCTGCTTTTCTTCGTTTAGTTCCTTCTCTTGTGCCGCGCGTTCACGTGCCCGATGCTCTTCGGTGTCGTCGTTTTCCTCCTTCCAGCACGGAACTCGCCTTGGCGCGCGGACTCCTTTCGACTGCTCCTGTGCGTCCCGATCACCGCACCATGTCGCGCACCCCACATCACACATACAAAGGCCTATAACCTCAGGCCGACTTTGTGTCCGAGATGGTCTTCTTTGCAAGAGGAACTTATCAACGACGGGCGCCCGCTTTCTAGTGGTGGTTCCGTAGTCTCCTTATACACCTGACCTGCGCGTTACGCACGATGACCCGAGCTCTGGTCACCTAGGGACCGCGCGAACACTTAGTCGCACAAAAGAACGATTCTACTCACTCCAAATGCGCAAAACAATTGGCGCCTATTGCCGGTTGTACACAGTGCCAGAACCACAAGCGACCTACCCCAGCTCCAGTCGGTCTTCTGCAACCAATAAAGCCCCCAGTTCCCCTTTTGAAAAAGTCCTGATCGGACTGTTTCCGCGTTCGTCAAGAGGCAACGGATGTATAATTGTGTCTGCTGACTACCTGACGCGGTATTGTGAGATGGCAGCTCTATCCTCCGCCACTGCAGCCCAGGTTTCCCAGTTTTTGCTGCATTCAATCATACTCCGACACGGGCCGCCTCGCGTGAAAATAAGTGAGCGCGATCTCCAATTTATTGCCTATATTGTGGAAGAAATAATGCGTTCGTGTGCCTGCATGTTCCGACACTCAGCAGCTTATCATTCGCAACCTATTGGCCTCACCGAGCGCACAAACTAACATTGATCAACATGTTATCAATGTACGTCACTTCGGACCACAAGACCGGGGAGGAAGTATTACCGTTCTCGACGTACGCTTTCAACTCAGGGAAACACGAAACGACCTTTTTAAGCCTTTCTTCCTTCTTTATGTGTGCCCACCTCGGCATACGCTGTACACTATCTTTTAACATTCACGACGATGTGTATAAAGTGGAGACATTGTGTCGTTCAGAAGAGGCTCGTTGACAGGCTCGCTTAAGTACATTGGCCGCGTAAGGCCACTCTAAAACACATTACGACAGTCAACACTAGCATGTTACCGATGTTTCCGGTGACCTCGTGTGGCTGTGGACTCCAATACCAGACGTGGTTTCATCCAAAAGCTACTTGTCCACTATGCCAGGCCATTCGTTATCCTTGATCGTCTAAGCGAGGTGAAATACACACATTGCACGTCTCATTTCCAATGGCCGCTGTTCACGCAAGACTGAGGTGACGCATGGTGCCCGTCTGAAGCCGTGCACATTCAGGAAGTAGGAGTGACCCAGGCGGAGGGCTTCGTCTAGGAGAGGAGGAATGCTATAAAGGGTCACTGCCAGTGGGAAACGCAGGAAGAGGGAGAGGTGAAAGAGAAGGGCGACATTTCTCCCATGATTTCCACGGTCTTTGTGCCTTGGTGTTCATTACTCCCCTCCCCGTTAACCCTCTCCGGAGGCCGTAACAATATGTATCTGGATCACGGCTGCCGTTGTTTAAGTGGCTTGGTCGCTCGTATTGACTCGCCTTAGGGTGGAACAACGTGGCTCATATGCGCAGGTATGTATGCATTGCTACATTTTGACATTATTTCATATCAGTGACACACCTTTTCCCCAATATTTCATCCTAACAACGACCTGTGGCTGTAAATGTCGATGTATATAAGGGTGCCGCTTTGGTAAACCGAGGCCGAAGGTCGCGCTCGAAGATTTCTTGAATATGCTAAATGTCTAAAGAATGCATAAAAAGAACACAAAGGCGATGTGAAGTGTAGAAACCAGCGACAAGAAACACTAAAGCAGAAGCCTGGGCAGACGGAACTCAGCGCGCCTTTAGCGGCCGCACTGTTTGCTGAAGAGCGCCCTCAGATCTGCTCACCTAGCAGTCAGTGAGTGCTACATGGCTTCCAGGAATGACTTTCTGCCCCGGAGAGGGCGTTGATAATGATTCGCGCTCCAGGAAACGCACAACTGAGGTGCACTCAACATGGGCGATGGTACACAAATCAACCAGCGAAAACCCCGGCACTCTTCCAAATCGTTTCCAGTGGTGTGCGGCAGTGGAGGAGGAGGAATAAACTTTTATTGTAGAACCAGCACGTTATGATGGCCGGGTCTAAGCCTCCCACGAAGGGACGTCGAGGGCTTGCCTCGCCGCCGCCTCACGGGCGTGCTGGGTCGCCCAGGTTTGGTCGTCGAGGGTGGAGCTCCGCAGAGCCCCATGCATCCTCGACGAGAGAGTCGTGGTGTTAGTCTGTGTGTACTGTGTTGGGCACTCCCATAGCATATGCGTAAGCGTAGCCGGGTGAATTCCACAGCACCGGCAGTTGGGGGTAGTGTAGACGTCCGGAAATATAAGGTGGAGGCGGGCGGGTGAAGGGTACGTGCTTGTTTGTAGTAGACGCAGGGTGGTAGCCTGCGCCCGGCTGAACTTTGGGTGAGGCGGGGGGAAGATTCGGCGACTGAGGTAGAAGGCCTTAACGAGATCGTTATAAGTTGTCAGACTGTCCCTGGTGTCCAACTCATCTCCAGTGACTCCGGCGCGGTTGACTAGGCCTCGCGCAATGGAGTGGGTGACCTCGTTGAGATTGGGGAGGTGTGGGTGGCCAGGGCCCGCATGGGCCGGGATCCATGTTAGGGAGATTATGCTGTCTTTAGAGTGTGGTGCCTGGCAGAGGATCCGAAGAGCTTGGGGAGAAATATGGCCTTTGCTGAAGTTAGTAACGGCTGAGCGAGAGTCACACACTATGGTGTGACAGGTGGGATCTAAAGTGGCCAGGGCGATGGCCACTTCTTCAGCCGTCTCGGCAATGGGGGTAGTGACGCTGCAGGCGTGGCGTAGGACTCCATCGCGTGTGGCGACTGCCACAAATCGTGTGCCATGGGAGTATTGGGCTGCATCAACAAATGTGACGCCAGGTACGTGGGCAAGGGCTTTTATGATAGCTCCGGCCCGAGCTTAGCGCCGGGCCCTGTTATATTCAGGGTGCATATTTCTAGGGATAGGGTCTATGTAGATCCAGCTACGGATGTCGGTCGGAATCGGTTGTTTGGGGCCCTGTTGCTGATGGTAGGTGAAGTCAAGCGTGGACAGAATAAAGCGCCCCGTTTCAGTAAGGGTGAGCCGTTCAAGCTGAGAGCGTTGTTGGGCTTCAATGAGTTCGGAAAGGTTGTTGTGAACTCCCAGTTGGTTGAAGAGTTCAGTGCTGGTGCAATGCGGGAGCCCAAGTGCTTGCTTGTAGACCCCTCGTATGAGGGTGTCGAGCTTGTTTTGCTCAGCCCGGTACCAGTTGAGGTACGCAGCAACGTAGGTAATGTGGCATATGACAAAGGATTGGACGAGTCGGAGAAGGCTTTCTTCTTTGAGTCCTCCTCGTCGGTTAGATATACGTTTAAGAAGTCGTAGGGTGTTTTGAGATTGGGCACAGATCTTGTTGAGAGCCAAGGCGTTGGAGCCGTTGGTAGAGATGATGAGACCGAGAACCCGGATACTAGGGACGTGTGGGATAGGACTGCCATCCTGAAGGCGTAGGGTGATGGCGTCACATGGTCGGTGATAAGATTGGTGTTTGGGAGGGCGACCCCGCTGAATGGGCTTGTATAGCAGAAGCTCCGATTTAGCCGGCGAACAGCGCAGTCCGGTCCCTTGAAGATAGGCTTCAACCGTGTCAATCGCCGTTTGGAGGGCTGATTCCACTTGACCATCACTGCTTCGGTACGACCAGATGGTGATGTCGTCGGCGTAGATGGTATGGTTGATATTGTCGACTTGCTGTAGTTGCTGGGCAAGGCCAATCATGACTAAGTTAAAGAGCATGGGAGAGATAACTGAACCTTGCGGTGTGCCTTTGCTGCCAAGGGGAAGCTGGTCTGATCGTAAATCCACGGCCGAGAGGGTAGCCGTGCGATTGGAGAGGAAGTCACGGATGTAATTGTATGCTCGCTCTCCCAGGTGGAGGTTGGAGACCTGGTCAAGGATAGCTGCATGGGAAATGTTATCAAAGGCTTGAGTGAGGTCGAGTCCGAGGATGGCTTTTATGTTAAGGGAACGATCGTTTAGCACTTGATGTTTGAGCTGCAACATAGCGTCTTGTGTAGAAAGATGAGGGCGATGATGGTGTGGGGATAGAGAGAGTTGTCCTCGAGGTGACTGTTGATGCGTGCTAAGAAGGCGTGTTCCATCACCTTGCCTACACATGAAGTGAGGGAGATGGGCCTTAAGTTATTGAGGCTAGATGGTTTGCCAGGCTTTGGGATTAGGATAACGTTGGCAGTCTTCCAGGCGGCTGGAAGGGCACCACTGCGCCAGCAATCGTTGATGTAGTCAGTCAGATGGGACACGGACTCGTCATCGAGATTGCGAAGGCTTTTGTTAGTGACCCCGTCTGGCCCTGGAGCAGAACGACCGTTAAGCTTGCGTAGAGCGGCATGTATTTCAGATACGCTGAAATCGGCGTCTAGTGTAGGGTTGGGGCTACCGATGTAATTGCTGTGTGGACTGACTTGTCCCCTGGAGATATATCTGGTGCAGAGGTAGTCAAGCACCTGTTGTGGACCTTGCTTACGGGTCTCCGTATAAAGGAGCTTCTGCAGCCGATCCTGTTGGGTGGTGCGGGTGGTGGTATTATCAAGCAGATGTTTGAGGAGTTTCCACGAGGAAGGGCGATGAATTTGTCCATCCACCGTGTTACACAGCTCAGTCCATTGTTGCCGGCTGAGGGTTTGACAATGCTCCTCGATGGCTGTGTTCAGTTTGGAGATCTTACTTCTAAGGCGACGGTTTAGGCGCTGCCCCTTCCATCGAGCTAGGATGGAGGCTTTAGCCTCCAGAAGATGGGCGAGGCGGCTATCAATGCGTTCAACTGAGGCATCTGTAGTTACCACCCGAGTGGCCGTTTGAACATCAGTGCGTAGCGCTTGCATCCAGGTGTTAATGTCGGTAATGCCTTCTGCTGAGGTAAAACCTATGCGTATTTTTCGAAAAACATCCCAGTCGGTAATGGTGAATTCTTTAGTGGGGGCCGGGGCAGCAGCGAGTTGGGGTAAAGAGAGAGCAAGGATATAATGGTCGCTGCCGAGGTCTTGCTGGGTATTGGTCCAGTGTGCATTGTTGATATGTTTGATGAAGGTGAGGTCGGGGGTAGAGTCCCGGGTAGTGGAAGTACCGAGACGTGTAGGAAAGAAGGGATCCGTGATGAGCGTAAGGCCTAAGTCGTGGTAATCTTGCCAGAGGTTGCGAGCTGCAGCTTCCGTGCGAACGTAGCCCCAGCCTGTATGGGCGAGGTTGAAATCACCGCCGATGAGTAGGGGGTGCGTTCCAGCTACGTGAAGAGCCTTCTTAAAGAGGGTGAGGAAGCGACACCTTGCTTTATCCTTGGGGCTATTGTAAATGTTCAGAAGGAAGATGCATTCTTTCCGTGTACGATTGGGAATTAATTCGAGGAATAGATGTTCGATGTGAGGACTACTGAGATCATGTTCAATAACAGGAATACGACGCCGTACTAGGGTGGAGACCCGGTGAAGAAAATGGGTGGTATGGAAGGTTTGATAACCGGGGAGCGTGGTCGGGGCGTTGTTGGTTTCTTGAAGTAGGATAGCATCTGGATGGCGGGTATGTTGGCGTAGGTATTGATTGAGTACCGGTTGTTTATGGTGAAAGACTCGGCAGTTCCACTGCCAAATCAGAGCGTCTTGATTAGTGTGAGCCATGATGGGAGATGGTGGATGTCGCCATCGGCGTCCCGGAAGGGTCGCAGACGGGGGCGGCATGGCTAGGAGGCGTGAGAATAGGAGTTTCCAGGTTGGTCACGCGTTGGACAATACCAATGAAGGCTTGCTGGATGGAGTCCAGTGCATGTTGGAAAGTGCTAATAGTTGTTTGAAGTGAGATGAGCATGTCTTTAACTTCAGAGTGGACCTGGCCCGTGGCTCCATCTTGCAGGGCTCTCTTCTTGGGGGCGGGAGTCGAGGGGGCCTCCTGACTAGGGGCAGGGACGTTCTGTGGGATAGGTGTAGGGGCTGGTGCTTGGGACTGTTTGAGGTCTCTAACCTCCTGCGAGAGTTTAGTCAGGAGATCGCGTAGGATGGCGTTCTCGCGCTTAAGCTGAGCTATTTCTGGGTTTTCTGGTGAAAGAGGAGGGTAGGTGACTTGTGTGTTGGCGATCTTACGACCCTCTCGCGAGGTGCCCATGAGAGCGTCTGCGAAGCTCACCTTGCTGTTGTTGGTAGATGTGATGCGTGAAGCCGATGCAGACCGAGATCTTGAGCGTTGTTGCCTGGATCGAGATGGAGTTCTGGAGCGGGAACGGCTCCCCCTTGACGGTGTGCGGGAGCGTGGCCTGGTTCTGGTGCTGAGGGTGGAGGGGCTGGCTTGTTTATAGGTGGCTTGGCTGATTGTTCGTCGTTCTCCGATACGCTTGCGGATGACATACGGGGTTTTATATCGAGCGGCACAGCTTTTGTCCGCGATGAGATGGGGACCACCACAGAGCGAGCACTTAGGGTTACAGTTATGGTCGGCGGGGGGGGGGGGGTTGCGGACACCGCAGCCCCGGCATATCTTGTTATTTGGGTAGGGACAAACGTCCATACGGTGTCCGAGGCGGCCACACTTGTAACAAATGTCAATTTGCTTCCGATATAGCGAACATGGGAGTAACGTGGAACCGTAGCGGACCTGATAAGGCACATCCAGTCCGTCAAAAGCCATGATCACTGTTGTAGTAGAAGCGATGCGCTTGGGTGCCAAGGCTGTCGGGTTTTGGGCAGTTAAAATTTTGTTGTGGATCTGCTGGGGAGTCTCCGTGAGTGGGATCCCACGGATGACCCCCTTCGTCGTGTGCTCAGCTGCGGTTTCGTATGCATTAACCTCGTGGTTGACGCCGTTCACATGGATAGAGCGGATGCGAGCTTACCGGTCTGCATGGTCCGGGCGAGGTGTGCTGATGACAACGATGTTTTGTTGCGTATTCGGGCAGACAGTGTCTTCTGAGCTTTCTTCGTCCGTGAGGTTGGCTGCTTGGAGAATGGCGGTGGTTACCACGGGACTGCCGATCTTGGCTATATGAAGGGCGCCCTTGGGGCGGATGACAATCTTGATATCATCCGTCGGAAGCGGCGGCATGCGGCCCGCCTTCAAAACTTGAGCTTGAACGGGCTGCCTCGCCCGAGAGCGGGGCCGGCTACTTGGGGCTTGAGATGATTCATCGGCCGGGGTCAAGCTGTCCGTGCCGCGTTTTGAGCGGTGGGATCGTGCAGTGAGCCAGCCAGACTGGGCGGTCACTTCATCTGGCGAAATATCCTGGCCGGCGACCTCGATCTCCATAGCGAAGACAGAGGTGCGGGATCACTCTGGTAGGAGATATAATACCACGCGCCGAGGCGCGACACGCCGCCGAGACCCAGTCAGTGCAGTCGGAGGCTTAACGACCGGCCAGCTAGGCTTAGGTAAAATCCCACCTGAAAGCGAGGCGTGCACAGAGTCCGGAGAATTTCAAGAATCGTTTGGTGAAAACTTTAGGTCGGTAATCACAGAGAAATGTGCGATAACATTTGAGAAAGCCGGAGCCGACATGAAAACATCCGCACTCATCGGCCTCTTCTTCTTCTCCCCGCGGCAGTGGACACCACAGGAAAATTAAATAGGCTGATTGGGTGATGGTGTGTCACTTCTTTCCTCTCACGAATGCGTGCGACTGGAGTGCGTACCTACGTGCTCGCGCCCATGGTGAAGTTGAATAACGGCGGCGTCCACGCCCGCACCCCTGGCAGTAGTGTGGAGTTCAGTTACCGCCTAAGAATCGAAATGGTGCAGGACGGACCCAGAAGTTAGACGGAACGCGCCCTTGCACTGTATAGTCCATACGTACGGAGGAGTGTCTTTGTGAAGCAGGCACGTGAGTGGGTAATAAAGTTGGACGTTGTCTTTAAGAACAACTAGCGGAAACACAAACACAGTTCCAAATCACTTCAGAGGCCTTTCGCTGACATCGAATGGTCAAAACTGCGCACAATGTCCATATATTTAGGGTGAGATTGTACGCCATTTTTGTCGAAAAGATAACGGAGCACGAGAGTTTGGCGCACACCTATGTTACACTTTTCTGAGTTCAAAATCAGTCCAGCGTGTTGTAGTGGTCCAGTACGACACAGTCGCTGATTATGCTCCAGAAATGTTTGGTCATAAATGGTTACTTCATCAAGATAGCTCATGCGGATCTCCTATTTCAGCCTGCGTATTGCGTGCCTAAACCTTATGAAAAGTAGCTGACGCGTTGCATAAACCGAAAGACATGACATTAGACTTCAAGACTCCAACTGGGATCATAAAGGCCGTTTTCTTCTCATCTATCCCGCGAATGAGTATGCGCCAATATCGCCATCGTAATCCACCGAAGGGGATGCCGGAGTTTGCATGAAGGCAATCAATAGAATCTTCGATGCGTGGCAGTGGGTATACGTCCTTCTTTGTGGCTGCGTTAAGTCTTTTATAATCAACACAGAATCTCCACAAAGTGTCTTTTTTCTGAGCTATTACGACCGAACTTGTCCAAGGATGAAAAACTCCTGAACAACGCCTTTCTATATTTATATAATGGACCTATAATGGACCGACAGATTCTATAATGGACCGCGGAACGAGTACATTTTTTGTATACATGGCATAAAAGTGTGGCTGGAGTAAACCACAATGGTCATGCGGACGGCTGTCATAAAAATAAATGGCGTCGTCTGAAGTGGTAGTAGGATATCAAGGGCACGGAAAATACTTCCTGCTTGCCCACATCCGATTCTTCTTTCTCTGGTGTTAGCATGTTACTTCGAAGGTAAATTGAAACAGCCTTAAAATATAACATTGTATAACTTACGCGAAGAAAGTCAATTTCAAATGCTGCTGTGAGTAGCACGTTGAAAACAACAAATTCAGTAGGAAAATGCTATCCACCAACGCTTACTGTAGCAGAACAAACACCACCAGGCTGCAAAGTTTCATCCCCAACTCCGCAGAAAATAGTGTTTTGGTCCCATGGTAACATAACCTTGGGTACAAGAGCATTTGAAAACAAACACTCATTTCCGAAAGTGTACCACCGGCATGGGCACGCACGCACGCGCGCACGCGCACACCTGCGCGCACTCCTACACACGCACTCACTGTTTTCCAGCATGGCCGCAGGCACGCGGAGTAGGGAATGTCCGCCTAGCAGCCGTCTCGTCCATCTCGCAGAAAAGTTTTTCGTAATCGCTTTGGACAATCTTCTTCTACTTTCCGTCCGACGAAACCGGTGCTTGGTGGTCAGGCTGCAGCCTGCGCGAACGACCTGCAAGAAGGTAGCGGCAGTCACGATACAAGCATGGAAGATGAGAGCCAGCGCCCAAGGCAAATATTTTGCTGGATTGATCCGAGAGAACCGCGCACCTTTTCCGGTAACGCTGAAGAGCTTGTGGATGACTGGCTGAAGTTTTTTCGAAAGGTACGCGGTCACAAAAGGTGGAACTCAAGGGCGCAACTTGTCAACGTTTTCTTACACACCGGAACCAATCTTTTCTGGCGTGAAAGTAACAAGCGCATTATGGCCACTTGCCAAAGGTTGGCGAAAAAAATCAAGAGCAGCTACGGCGACTCGCTTTTAAAAAGAAAGAAGGCTGAGCATATGCTTTCACCAAGAGCACATTTTCATAGGGAAATAGAAGGCTGGAAAGCTCCTGAAAGGCATCGCTGAAGATGTCTTGAATTCTCACATATCAAAGAAAGACCTGCGCACCGTGTCTCATATAAGATGTCTCTGCCATGCTTTCTAGGCGCTCAAAACGTGACGTCTATTAGCAATGTTTAGTCGAATTCCCAACTTGACCAAACTCTGAAGCGTAACAATATCGTGGTCGACATTTCGCCGTGTTCATGCCACTGTCGCCGAGCTGTCATGATCCTTTAATCGCCGCACTATAGTCTCATGCTGTGCTCCCGTTGAGTTGGTATTTAGATCATCATCATCATCATCATCATCATCATCATCATCATCATCATCATCATCATCATCATCTTCTTCTTCTTCTTCTTCTTCTTCTTCTTCTTCTTCTTCTTCTTCTTCTTCTTATGTCCGCCGCAGAAGGAAGGCCTCTCCCAGCAGTCTCCCATTACCCCGGTCCTGCGCCAACTAACGCCAACTTGCGCCTGCAAATTTCCTAATTTCATCACCCTACCTAGTCTTCTGCCATCCTGGACTGCGCTTCTCTTTTCCTGGCACTAATTCTGTAACGCTAACGGTCCACAAGTTATCCATCCTACACATTACATGACCTGCCCAGCTCGCCTTTTTTCTCTTAATGTCAACTAGAATATCGGCTATGTCTGTTTTCTCTGACCCATACCGCTATCTTCCGGTCTCTTGACGTTACGCCTAACATTTTTTGTTCCGACGCTTCTTCGGCGGTGTTTAGCTTGTTTTTTGAGCTTCTTTGTGAGTCTCCAAGTTTCTGCACCATATGCTCGAACCGGTAGAATGCAGTGATTGTACACCTTTCTTTTCAATAATTGTGGTATGTTGCCAGACAGGATCTGGCAATGCCTGCCGTATGTACTCCAACCCATTTTTATTCTTGTGTAAATTTCCATCTCTTGATGAGGATACCCTGTGACTAATTGACCTACATAAACGTAATCCTTCAGCGAATCTAGAGGCTGACTGGTGATCTTGAACACTTGTTCCCTTTCCATGCTAGTGATTATTATTTTTGTCTTCTGCATAATAATCTTATACCCCATTTTTAAGCCTTCTCTGTTATCATTCTCTAACACTTGTAATTCGTTCCCAGTGTTGCTGAACAGGACGATGTCATCTGGAAACCGATAGTTGCTGAGATATTCTCCGTTGATCCTCATTTCTAAGCCTTCCCAGTTTAATAGCTTGAATACTTCTTCCAAGCATGCCGCGTATAGCATTGGAGATAGTGTGTCTCCTTCCTGACCCCTTTCTTTAGAGGTATCTTTCTACTTTTTTTTGTGGAGAACCAATGTGGCTTTGGAATCTTCGTAGATATTTCCCAAGATATTCCCGTATGCCTCCGGTACTCCTTGATTACGTAATGCCTGATTGACTTCTGGTCTCTCTACTTAATGAAATGCATTTTCATAATCCATAAAAGCCATAAGGAGAGGTTGATTGTATTCAGGAGATTTCTCGATTACCTGATTGATGACATGGATGCGATTTATTGTAGAGGATCCCTTCCTGAGGTCAGCCTGTTTTCTTGGTTGACTGAAGTCAAGTGTTGCCCATATTCTATTGGAAGTTATCTTGGAAAATAATTGACGCACTACAGAGAGTAAGCTAATGGGCCTATAATTTTTCAATTCTCTAACGTCTCGTATTTGGGGATTAGTATAATGTTGGCATCCTCCCAGTTCTCTGGAACATTTTAAGTCGTGAGACATTGCGTATAAAGGGCCGGAAGCTTTTCATGCATGAAATCTCCCCCATCTTTGATTAAATCGACTGTTATTCCATCTTCTCTTGTTGCTTATCCCCAGGTCATGGGTTGCACGGCCCTTATATCTTCATCCTCAGTTATAGAAGGATCCTCTGTACTGCTCATTACTACTTTGAATGCAGGTAGCGCGGCTGCTCTGGGCACTCTACAGGCCAGTACAAAATTATTCCGCTCCTTTTACTTCATCTTCTAAATTGGTCCTGATAATACCCTGCTTATGTTTCAAGGGATACATCTTGGCTTGCGCCATGCCGTTTTTTTCTCACTGATTTCATGCTGCGTACATTTTTTCTGCTTCCTCACTCTTTCTTATGTTATAATTTCGAATATTCCTTACTTTCTCCTTTCTGACCAGTTTTGACAGTTCCGCGAATTCTGTCTGATCTCTTGAATTGGTCACGTTCATGCTTTCTCGTTTCTTTTTTGGGTCCTTTGTTACTAGGGAGAGCTTACCTATTGGTCACCTTGGTGCCTTACCTCCCACTTCAATTGCTGTTCGGGAAGCCAGCCTAGTTTGGGTTTCATTCATTACCACTACGTCATCTTCATCCTTCTGTTCTAAAGCTGCATGTTTGTTGGCAAGCACCCACCTGAATTGGTCGGCTTTTACCGTTACTGCGTCTTTGCCTGTTTCTTCGTGACTAATTTTGCGCTTTCTCTCTTCGTATTGAGGGAAATCCTAGACCTCACGAACCTATGATCACTACACTTTGCCCTACCTAACATTTCTACATCCTGCACTATGCTGGGATTGACAGAGCGTATGAGACCTATTTCATTTCTTGTCTCTCCATTAGGGCTTTTCCAGGTCCACTTCCTGTTTCTGCGCTTCCTGAAGAAGGTATTCATTATTCAGAGCTTATTCCTTTCCATGAATTCTACCAACATCTCTTCTCTAGTGTTCTCAGAGTCGACGCCGTAGCTGCCAATTGCTGCTTCACCAGCCTGCCTTTCCCCCACTTTTACATTGAAGTCGCCCATTACTACAATATACTGAGTTTGCACTTTTCTCATCGTTAATTCAACATCTTCATAAAACTGACCTGCTTCATCATCAACATGACTGGATGTTAAAGCGTAGGCTTGTACTGCTTTTATTCTATATCTCCCACTCAGCTCTACTGGTACTACTGCTACCCTCTCATCAATGCACTAGAGTTCGTCAATTATTGCCTGCTATGTCCTTATGGATGAGGAATCCTACCCTGCATTGTCTCGTACCTGGAAGTCCTCTGCAGCAGAGGACGTGGCCGTTAGTCAGCACTGTATAAGCCTCCCCAGTACTTCTAATCTCACTAAGGACGATAATATCCCATGCAATGCCTGATAATTCCTCCAAGAGTCCTGCTAAACTGGCTTCACTCGA
Organism: Dermacentor variabilis; assembly: GCF_050947875.1. Taxonomy (NCBI): domain Eukaryota; kingdom Metazoa; phylum Arthropoda; class Arachnida; order Ixodida; family Ixodidae; genus Dermacentor; species Dermacentor variabilis. Next base: position 203,167,219 of record NC_134570.1, on the reverse strand, counting down.
GAGTTTTCGTGTGTTGAACGTTGCCACGGTCAGTTTCCAGTGGCGGCCTGTCCCGGTCCAAAGATTCTTAGCACGCTCTTCCGCATCGCAGGTCTGACCACCACCTTTGTTAGGTGCTCCGTAGCCTCTGGTAACTTAGAACCATCGTCTAAATGTAGGAGTCATGAGGGACATAGTGGCCGAATACTGCACCAGGGAGGCCAATTCCTGTTCTCTTGAGGGAGTGTCGTTTGTTGAAGCTTAGTGGGTCTTCGTAATTTGATTGTGTCTGGATTAGTATATCCCACTGGCTCTCGGAATCTTTTTTGCCAGTGTTAGGCGCTAATCTACACCTGGTGATGTAGTGCACTGGAGGAGGATTCGAACTTAGGGCATTCACATTAGAGACCTGATGTTCTAACTCTGTTCCGCGCCACCGCCTCAGTCACCATAGCTACAAATGAAAAAAAAAGCTTTGAACTGCTGACTATAGCAACCGAGCATTGGAGATAGCTCAGTAAGATAATCCTTTAGGGAATGAGGCCGCCGTAAGTGCAGCAGACCAGCAGCCCAGAGGATCGTACTTGCCTTAAAACTCGAATTACCACAGATAGACGGGTTCTACGCGGCTTATTAGCGGCAGAAAAAGTGTAATAGCATCTAACGCATCGCATAGCTCGTGGGAATAATGCGTGCGCGCTCTGAAATGCTTCAGAGTCGGCGTGCGCTATCCACGTGTTCCGTTATACGCGTTTTATTTCTGTGCAACGTATACCATAATATTGAAATTGTTAATAGGAAGCATTAGACTGTGCCCCAAGGCGGCATTCCTGCTTTTGCATAAGGTATCGATCGATGATACATACCTAATGCATATGCTCATAGAGCATATGTCGCAGATACACATGGTGATTGTGTGATTTTGGTTTTCTTTTCACATCTGACACGTGTGAATAACCTACGCCCTAAACTTTACACGCAGCTGCAAAGATGCAACCAGACGCATTTCTGGTTAACATCGCCACCTTTCTGTTTGTTGTCTCCATCTTTCCACAAATATACGTAACTCTAGCTTATCCAACAGCTCTCTAAAAGGATTATTCCGAAACGTATATATACACCACACAATAACGTAACGAGGGTTGCAAATTAACATGCTTAATTTGCCCAATTCGAACGCTCATCAATATCAGGCGCAACTCGGCGAACTGCGTTATAGTGTAACACGTTCTTGCTGTGGATATCTACAGGATTGAAAACATGATGCTTGGCTTTGTTTGAAACTCTGATACTTTGAGATGCTGTATTTACCACATTGTAGGGCATGGATATAAATTTCGCTTCTGTGTCATCTTAAACGCAACAAATGGATTTCAAATAGCTTCTCGGTCGCTTAATGAGATAAATCGAGTTCGGTTTGAGCTTCTCCTTAAACAGTTTGTCCGGTCCCTCAGTTCTTTGCATTCCAAAGCCACAAGTGCATTCGTTCGAGTCGACTCAAACGAATAAAGTTGTGACTCTGGCGAGCAAATCGAAGATGGCTGGAGGGTAGGTGTCCAGGTGAGCGTCCCAATGACTGATCTTTGCTGTCATGTTTCGTAACTACAGCTTCCAAAATAACACAAACGAAAACACGAGTTCTGCGTCAGCCAAATCGCGTCTGCCGAATCTAGTCTATGTTAGCAAATTTCCTAATTTCATAGCAACTCACAACTCTCAATCACCCCTGGCTGCGTTCGCTTTTTCTTCGCTACTTTTCTGTGGCGCTCATAGACCACCGGTTATCTCGCCTCTCCCCCCTTCTTATGTGACGTGTGCAAGCTCATTTTTTTCACTTGATCTCAACGAGAATATTAACTACCTGCGCATCCTCTCTCATTTGTACTGCCATCGTCCCGGTTTTAACGTTGGACATATAATTCTCCTTTTCATTCCTCACTGCGCGGTTCTTGGTAGATAAGCAAATGATCCTGTTTGTTGTCCTCCCAGTTTCTGCCTTACATGTTATCACTGGCACGGTTTATTTTCAAAGATACCAGTACGCTACCCTTAATGACTTGAGAAGGCCATATGCGCGCTACAGTAAAATTTTCTTCGGTAGATATCGTTTTTACGATGTCTGTTCCATACCGATTTGGCGTTGATAAAACGTACACTCCTTCCCAGCTTTCAGAGGCTGACTACCGATCACGAATCCCATGTCAGTCTGTTGAAAGTTACTTTATTTTCTTGTAGTATTCTTGAACCTTATCCTGAGATTTGACCGGTGCAATGCTTGTGCGGGGGATCACGGATAATCGCAGCTGCAGGAGGCCGAAGTGGCGACGCGCAGGGAGCTCCAGAGGGCATTGTGCCCACTTGACGCAGTGAAAAAAATTAAACAAGCTTCTCGCGTTTCCTTTGGTCTCTGCCGTGCTCCTGTCATGTATAGACACGCTCTGCACCACTCCCTGACGCGGTGTGCCAGACAGCAGCAGCAGCTGCAGCAGCAGCAGTGGGAAAGTCTAAGGAAGAGGCAAAGAAAGTTTCGCTTTAAAACTAATGCAGGTCATTGGCGGTCTTAGTGCCACAATGCGCTACAGCCTGCTGGCCTTGCGATACCGGACCATCTGATACCCAAATAATACCCAAACTGCAGCATTGCGTGTGTTTTCCCTTTTGCGTTGTGTAAGCACTTGATCTGAACTATTAGGACTATGCTACACAGACGTGCCGAAATTTTCACCTTATCTATATTTAGCAAAGCTCTCTCTACATCCAAGCTTCACACACATGTTTAGGAAATAAAGTAGCAGTGGCTCAGCTCGGCTATGCCAGGATATACGTAGCGTGAGCTAAGGTTTGGCGAGTCGCACTGGCGCTTCCGCCAAGTTTCACCGTATAGTCAGTCAATCGGCGAGCCTTGACGTCACCGACGCCGTCTTGTTGCTGCTGTTGCTGAGAAGGTCGGGCACGTCGCTCAGCCTCCTAGCGACGCCGCTTCGCTAGACGTTCCTCCCTTTGCTCCGGTGTCTCCACAGCACGTTTAGCCTTCTGTTCGGTCTTCCTACACTCAACCGCTAATCGCCAGGCAACTACTTCGGGATCCCATGAGTTAAGCTTTTCCGCTCTTCTGCGCCGCTGAGCAGCAATTTCGCTGTCCTTCTCCATGGCTATACCAGACTGGCAAACGCCCCGCTCTCTGTGTACCCCCACTGATACATCTGCGCATGCGCACGAAATGAGCGGCACTATCAAGCGGCTCCGGCTCAGCGTCAGACTTGGCTACTGCGCAACGGAGGCGCACAGCTGGGCACGCGCCGGCGCCAGTGCGTCCTCCACGGCTATGACGTCAGTGCTCTGGAATGCGCAGACCGGCGAGGCGCGCGAGGCGGCTCCGGTGCGCCAGCTGTGCACCACGTGACGTCACTGCTCCTCGCGCATGTGCAGCACTGCTCTCCAGAAGCCACGAGAAATTGCTCAAAAATATTCCCTGAAATATTGCTCCCCGAAAAAATAAAGCCTACAGAAGGGATGGCCACTGGGAAAACCATTCGTCGAAAAGAATGGCTTCAAGTGAGAAAATCACTCCTCGAAAAACCTATTTGTAAATGAGATATAATAAGTTTCTTAAAATTTCCGGAAGTGTTTACTGAGCGAAGTTGCCACTGAAGCAAAGAACTCGACGGTGGTGTAATTGGCGGGAGGCACACCGCGAGGACATAGTGGCTACGGCATTGCGCTGCTGAGGCAGGAGTCTGGGGTTTGATCTCGGCCAAAGGCGGCAGAAAGTAAAAACGCTCCTTTATTTAGATTTTGGTGTATGCGAGACACGCGCACAGTCGCACAGTCAAATGATAAGATATGATAAAAAGTGGGTGGCGTCACTATGCATGAACAAAAACGACGCTACGAAAGGCTTTGACCAGGAGAGTGTTGCGGCTCGGCTTAGTGACGAATTCCTGCGCGAGCACTTATGTCCTTTCGCAAGGGCTGCTCTTTGTCAAACATCATCATCATCATCATCATCATCATCATCAGCCTGGTTGTGCCCACTGCAGGGCAAAGGCCTCTCCCATGCTTCTCCAACAACCCCGGTCATTTGTCAAACAGCACGAATAAATTGTTTTCGTCCGTCCCAGAAATATAGCGTGTAGATAAGTTCTAAAGATGGCCTTGTATGGCGATGAGCGCCTATTTGCTTCTTTCCTATGGGAAGCGCCGTCTCTGTACTGGGTAACCTTTTCGGCTGCAGTCGTTTGTTCATGTCACAAGTCGTCGATTGCCTCCAACACTGTCAGTTCACAGTGACCAATCATGTTTCCAAATGAAAGGCAAGTGCAGCCGCTGAACTACAGAGGGAAATTTTTCCGACCTACCTTTTGTGTCTTGCTCTCTGTAATCTCTCCTTACGTGCTTGCTGTTGGTGATACATACGTAAAGGTCTTCTGTATACGAATATTTTTCATGTCAATGTGCTGGATTCAATTATTGTCAGGTGACGTGCGATTGCAGCACTGCTGTCATGTGGCCGCTGAGGCCATGTTTTCTGCTTTACAAGGGGGACCATTTCTTGCGGGGTCATTTTCTTTTCCGGGACAGTTCTTTTGCGGAACCTGTCCATTACTGCTGCTGTTCCCTCCAGAGCACAGAGCTGTACTCTACGTATGAAGACCCTGTGGCCCATTTATCGCCTTCACACGCATTCCATGAATTACGTTGCATCGAGACGAGTGCATAACATATAACACCGTTGAGGCGAACAGACTGCCGCCGCGGCTCCTGGAGTGAGGGTGCGACGGTCGCCTTCGGGCTTCATATGTTGCTGATAAGATCAGATGCGTGACTCGTTTATTTAATGCCACTCTTGGGTTTCCTTTTCGTTGCTGGTAGTAAAAAAAAGGAAGGAGGGTGAGGGACACGCGGTAAACAGGCCACGAGGTCACGTGTGCCCAAGTACACAAGCTTGAGGGAGGTTTTACCTGTCCTTTCGTTCACCTAGTTAAGAGTGTTGTAACCAACAGTGTACTGTAACCAACAATCTGAACCAACAGTGTTGCATGAGTTGGTGATTCCAAAATGTTTTGGCACGTTTCTAGGCCCGAGCGTCACCGTGGACACAGCGTGCTCATCGACACTATCGGCCCTTAATCATGCCGTGTTGGCAATGCGTTCTGGGCAGTGCGAGGCAGCCATTGTCGGAGGAAGTACGGTTGCCCTCAGACCTGCTACGTCGCTAGCGTACCTGCGTCTCGGTATGCTGTCACCGGACGGAAAGTGCAAGACATTCGACGCAAAAGGTAAGTCGAACGCAGCAAGTGAAAGCGGCAGTGCTATAATTTCATCCTGTTCCCCTGGTCAATACAGACAACTTTCTAAGGCGACGCTGAATTGTCGCTGTGATAATGCGAATAGATACGGAAACGCTATTCTTTATATATTTATCGAGAAAGGCACGGGGAACAGGGATGACATTTGTTCTGGTTTCCCCTGTGGAAACAGCCGGTATTCAGAAAATGCTCTTACGCTAGAGTTGCTCGTAACAGAAAAATAATCCAGCTTATCCTGATGTTAAAGACATTATTACCAGAGGCGACCGGCCAATTGTAAAGAAATCTTGGTAACGAAAAATGGGAATGCGGAGTCTACGTTCTTCTAATGTTAAGCATATGGCATATTTCAGGCTCATCCCTAATTCTACAATTCAAAAAAAAAAAAAGAAAAGGAAAGGAGAGGGTCAACTAAGCGTCGACGCTAAATTCAAGGTCGACGTATATGGTTCTTCAAATAATTCCATAAATAAATGTTTATATTTCTTTTTCGTATTCATTATTCACTTACACTGTATCGCACTTGTGCGGAATTTCACGCGTAAGTATGTCGATCTCGTCTTGTTTAGTGCGAACGCCTGGTTGACCATTTTCTTTTAATACCAACAGCCCAGGTGGGCCCAATTCACAGATGGTCCAGTCTATGCGGCAATGAGGTTACTTTTCGAGTTTATTGGCGACTTTATTGACTCTACCATTAGGTTTTATCTATTCTGCGACAGTTTTCGCTTCTTGTGTGCGCCACCGTAGCAACTTTCCAGGCATCATTGCCTCGCACGAGCACTGTTTAGTCCAAGCCAACTAGCGGCATTTCCCGAAATTGTGGCGTATGGTGGCCTTACCTAAACGTGTTTTTATTATATACGGCCGTGCACTCTATAACGGGGTATATTAGAATGTGGTTATATTGAAGTAGAACTAGGCTCATTATCCGCATACCGCTTGTTTACCTACTCTACGACTAATTCTCGCTTTTTGTTTCATTTTGCCGCCTCTTGCGACTCGCTACGATGTCCTGAAGGCCCGAAAGGGCCGTTTTTTTCAGGAAGTTATTACAAGATACTCAGATCCTAGATTCCTCTTACCCTTTTGAAATTACTACTTTGAAGTTAGCTAAGAAGGCCTTGATTTCAAAAACAGATCTCTTGCGTGTGTTTTTTTTTGCTTCATTGCTCACTACCTTATGGTTCTGTCGATCTTTCTCCAAGTGTCTGAAAATTAGTCGGACGAATCCGTTACTTCTTTTTCAGTACACGCGAAAATATTCTGCGGATTTCCGGATTATATGCTAGACATATGCATGAATTCTACCCTGCAGGGTGACCTAAAGCACAATTCTACAAGGTTTCTTGCGAAATAGACTGCAGTTGAACCCAACTATATTGAATTTCGTTTACGTCAAGTTAACCTTAATATCAAACAATTTCTGAACACTGTAATGATGCAATGAGAATACATAGCGAAAACTGCGGTTACACTGAAGAAAAATAGCACCTATTCCCGATTTATGTACCTTGAAACAACGGATAAGTGTCCCAGAAATTCGATTTCTCCCGAAGCAGCAGGGCGCGCTGCCAGCACCTTCAGAAAAATTGGAGGACGCTTAAGCTTAGCTTTCAAGAGTGGAACGTGATAGCGTTATCGCACCCCGTTCGCACCGCCCACTCATTCGCTCGGCATGCTCTTGAGTCACACAAAGACGAAACGTGCGCCTGAGCAAGCGGAACGAACCAAAGAACTCGGTGTCTCGGAGGCAGAAACGATCTACGCGAGCCAAACGTCGTGATCGGCATGGACAGCCGGGCTGCGACGCGCCATGAAGGCGGACGCGATCACGGGGCTGACGCCTCGATGGGATCGTCCTCTATCTCGCTTGGGAGCACCACGCAGACGCATGACTCCTCGCCAGCAGCACGGCACACATCGCAGGGGACGCTTTCCCACCAGACGCGCTACGGCACAGCGATCACGTCAGAGGCGTCCCGCATCGGATGCTGCACCTAGGGATCGCGCTGTGAGTGGAAAGAGGAGCCGAGTCGCCTAAACACGAGGGTTCGAGTGACGCGCGCTGGAAGTTGGAAGGGGAGAGAGCGAGAAAACTTATTAATAAACGCAAGGGTATTGGGGCATCCTCGCACCGGTCCCCGCACGGCCCCAATGCGCTCAAACGAGGCGAAGGGGAGAAGCGGGCGAGTGGGGTGCCACCTGCCGGGGCAGTGCCGTACATTGCGACTAGGTGGTCTTCTGTGTTTGCCGCAAGATGGCTTTGCGTGTGCGCCAAGCGCAGAAGAAATGTCGCGGAAACGTACTTCGCTACTCATTTAACTGCGACTTCTGTAATTTACATGCTCATAATTACCGATATACACCGCAGTATAACTTTCTACGGCACGTTTCTAAGGCAACACCGCATTCACTACAGGCGATTTTGTCCTACTTTGAACCATCGAACTCTTGGCTGAGTGGTAGCGTCTCCGTCTCACACTCCGAAGACCCTGGTTCGATTTCCACCCAGCCCATCTTGCTAGTTGTTTTTATTTATGAATTGCCTTCCGCCGTTTTCCACTCTCCGCCAACGCCACCGACGACACCGACTTTTCTGCGACACGAGCTCCTTAGCGGTATCGCGTTAAAAAGTTGTCTACCCGGTTGCACTTGCGTTATTATACTGCGCCGCGACCGGTAACACTCCTACAATAAGATCGCCTCCGTCTGGCCCGGAGTCAGTTTGCCGGAGCAGGCTATTATGAAGCAAACCGGGCAACGTTTTGTCCGCTTTAGCATCGAAAATTTGATTTGGATTCCTGGATATATTTGGGCTAATGAATGCAGAAATTTTCATTTGCCGACAATATCAGCGTTTTCTTGCTGTGCTGACATCTAGGCGAGGCTGCACCACCTTCGCAGTTATCTGCTCATTGGCTGCAATTATGGTTTTACCGTTGCGCTCGCCGCTCATTCTGGCTCAGTTATCTTGGTTGCAGCATGTTATCTCTCAAACGGGTGCCCATCGAAAGGGGTTCGCAGAGCGGGGGCATTCTACTCAAGCGCTTGCCGCACGTATGTTGCAGCAGGGGGGTGTGACTGAAAAGACATAGCATCCTAACAGCGCTTAGTCGTCTTTTCCGTTTTGTGTATCAGTTGGCCTGATACAACATCATGCCATTGTTTGATACAAAGGCATATAGGAAGCCTTGATGAAGGTGCTGTCACCGTGAAGGTGATTCCGCTTTGTTTGTAATGCCTGCCACAGTTGGTTAGAGGACACGAAGTCCAAGGACAGCTTCAATAGGTCCTTCATACTAATCCAGTAATGTTCTATAATGCTTGTGTCACTACTGATTGTTCACAATAGAAGTCGCAATATCAATCGCTCTGTCAATAGCTGTGCGATGTCTTTCGCTGTATGAACAGGAGAAAAATCTTGTTTGAAAATAGTACAAATTCGAGTTCAGTAAATGAATGGTTTGTTAATCAGCTGTTAGTGCATTCTAAATTAGCTTATCTGGTGATTCCGATTCTTACTGGTAAACTTCGGCTTTCATCTGAAATCACCCCCCCCCCCCTCCCTACCTAACGAGTATTGGACGGGCATCCACTTGTATGTTTTGCGGATTAAAGCGTATGCAAACTACGCGACACAACCTTCTGCTGGTCCCAGCGGCATCACATAGCAGATTCATCTAAGTTTAAATTAGATGCTTCCAACCCTTCCCACTCCTGCTGAAGCGGCGAACAGCAAAATTTCACACGAGTTCAGGCAAGACCATTCGCACAGCAGCCAATTGCTTCCTTTGAGAAGGGGCTTCCGATCGGTGATGCGATTCCGCAGTCCTGCTCCATCCACGCCAAGAGCACTCCACGTGTTCGTTGTACTTTGAATGGAAGAATTCTGCGTTTTTACGTGCCAAAACCGCGATTTGATATCTTGCACGCCATAGTGGTGGCCTGCAGATTAATCGTGGCCACCAGGGAAATGCGGCCGCCGCTTTAAGAGTTTGATCCCGCGACGTTGTGCTTATCAGCGGAACACCATAGTCGCTAAGCCACCGCAGCGGGTGTTTATACTTTCAAATGATTTATCTCTAATTGCGGTGATAATCGAAAATGCTTGGTCTGTTTTGGCGTCACAAGGGTCCGTTCTTGTGCTGTGCACCTATTGTGCGTCCCTGCCTCGGTTCACTCGGACAGTGGTGTTGGCGTGTTTAAAGGACAGTCTGCCACGGCAGCCATATAAAGCTGCTTATAACCTATCTAAGGTTTATGTGATTGTTTCCCAGAGAGAGAGAAAGAGGAATACAGGAAGGCAGGGATGTTAACCAGTCTATAGTCTGGTTGGCTACGCTACGCTGGGGGATGTGAGAAGTGGAAGAGAGAGAAGGGAGAGAGAAGGTGTAGATACGTGTACGGAAAGCACTTGAGCTAAAGCCACTCGCTCAAACCAGAAGTTCTGAGAAAACACAAAAGTGCCTTCACTGCCTTCTGAGCCGATGATCGGTTGGGACGGTGCTCTAGTATTGTGTGTTCACTCAGAGGACGATCATCTAATTTCCTCAATGTGTTGGACAAAGATTGCCTTTGTGCTTGAAATTGAGGACAATGGCACAATAAGTGCTCAATGTTCTCCTCGCATCCGCAAACATCACATGCAGGACTTTCAGCCATTCCAATTATTGCTGAGTAGGCATTCGTGAAGGCAACTCCAAGCCATAACCGACATAGACGAGACGCTTCACGTCGGTGCAGACCGCCTGGAGGTCTGAGTTGAAGTGAAGGGTTTAGTCTGGGCAGTCTTGTGCGCCTTGTATGTATGGTATTCCACTCTGCTAAGGAGATCGCGCGTATTAGAATGCCAAGTTGTCTGACGGCGTCGGTCCTTGAGAGAGGAATTGGGACGCAGCGGTCTTCTTGGTTTGACGTCCGAGCTGCCTTATTGGTGTCATCATTTCCAATGATACCGCAATGACCTGGTATCCACTGAAAAGAGATATCATGTCCTTTTTCTCTTAAGTGATGGACAAGTTCCGCGATTTCGCACGTGAGCTGATCATGAGTTCCATGTCGGAGAAACGACTACACACATTGCAAGGCCGGCCTTGAATCACAGAACACTGCCTATTTTCTTGGACTTTCAGCATTTATCACTTGAAGCGCGTCGCGGAGAGCCGCGAGCTCTGCAGCTGTAGACGTAGTGACATGGGAAGTCTTGAACTGCTTGGTTATTCTCATTGCTGGTATAACTACAGCGCCACCGGAACTGGTTGATGTAGTTGATCCATCAGTGTAGACGTGTGCAGTCGCTGTATTTCTCGTACAAGAGAAGTAAAGTTAGTTGCTTGTGCGCTGATGGCAAGTCCGATTTTTTCTGAAGTCCTGGGATTGTAAGGTTCATTTGAGTACGGCGCATACACCATGGAGGAATGGAAGGCCTTGCCGCACGTGTGTAACCTTACCTGAAAGAGGCATGGTGCGCGAAGACAGTCGCACTGAATGTCGTGTGGGGCCTATCTACTGGGAGACTTGCTAGGTGGTGAGTAGGGGTCCGGCCGGAGTGTCTTGTGTGCACACGCATTGTTACAATACTAATGTGCGTTATAATAGTAGAATACTGAGCGACTGCAATAACTTCAGTCGTTGACGCACTCCGCGGCAGACCAAGACATATCTTGGAGGCTTGGGCTTGGATGCTTTGGATTATATTCAGGTTAGTTCTGCAGGTGTTAGGCATGACCGGTAGGCTGTACCGTATGAATCCAATAAAGAGGACTCTGTACAGTTGCACCATAGAGTGTACTGGCACTCCCCAGGTCTTTCCGGCAAAGAACTTAAACATATGGCAAATTCCTGTCAAGAATTTTTTCACATAATTCACATGAGTGGTCCAGGAGAGATTTTTGTCAATGACCACCCCCAAGAATCTGTGACTCGTGCTGTACGAGATCAGTTGTCTGTCGACGGATACCACGTATGGAGACATTGATTTCCTGGTAAATGCCACCACTGCGCACTTTCCGTATAATATATGAAGTCCTTGTTCTCGAAGGTAGGATCATGTTAAAGTGGCTGACTTCTGAAGCCGCGCGCGAAGCTGCAGTCGCGTCACAGGCGACGTCCAAATGCAAATGTAGTCGGCATAGATGGAGAGTCTAACGGTGCCTGGCAAGATGTCGGCGAGTCCAATGAGTGTTAGACTGAAGAGCGTTGGGCTGAGTACTCCACCCTGAGGCACCCAACGGTTACTGTAATGCTGGGAGGTCGGGCCATCCTCGGTAAGTACGAAAAAGGATCTCTTATTTAGATAGCTACTTATCCAGAAATAGACTTTGCTGCCAAGTCCTACTACCTCTAACGCGTTGAAAATGGCTTCGTGCGTTACGTTATCGTACGCTCTTTTAACATCCAGAAACAGGGCAGCAGATAATCTTTTGCAGGACTTCTGGTGCTCGACGTACGTCACCAAGTCGATAGCGTTGTCTATAGAAGAACGGCCACGCCTTAAACCGGCCAACGCATCTGGATATACCTGGTAATGTTCGAGGTACCACTCTAGCCGTGCTAGAACCATCCTCTCCATTAGTTTTCCGATGCAACTGGCAAGCACAATTGGTCGGTATGATGCAATGCCTACAGGAGACTTGCCAGGCTTGAACAGTGGAATTAGGCGACTGGTCTTCCTTCCTGGGGAGCCGTACCTGTCTGCCAGGAGCTGTTGAACAAGAGCAGGAGCACATTCCGAGCCTCTTCGCCAACATTACATAGGGCACCGTAGGTTATACCGTCGGGTCCTTGTGAAGATGAATGCTTGCACAAGGCCAGCGCAGCTTCGGGCTCGTCCATGGAGAAAGGACTATCCATGCGGGGGTCACGTGAAGTCGGTGAGTGGTGGAGAGTCGATGTTCCAGCGGAACTAGTTTTGCCAGCAATCCTCCTGCAGAAAGCTTCCGCTACGTCTATCTCGCTCCGTTGTTGGTGAAGGGCCAAAGACTTAAAAGGGTGGCGCTGCTGAGGGGTTCCACGGAGACCACGAACAGTTCTCCATATGTGAGACAAAGGTTTTCGTGGATTCAAAGATTCGCAGAATGACTTCCATCTTTTCGATGCAAGTTTGTCCATGCGACGCTGAATTTTTTTTGAGTTCTTCTGGCCAACCTCAAGTCATGTACGGACTTCGTGCGCCTGTATCTTAGCTCTGCACGACGACGAATTGCACGAAGCTTCTCTAGCTCAATGTCTTATTCGGTGCGTGTATACGTTCTCGGAAGCGAATGTTTCGCAGCCTCTAGTGCAACCTTTTTGATGTCCTCTAGGCTAGAGGACAAGTCATCACGACAGCCGTCTTTGACAATTGACTTGAACATTGGCCAGTCGATACATTGTGTGACGCTGGCTAATCTGGAGTCCGTCAACCCTTCAACCCTAAGAAAAGTGGGTAGGTGGTCACTTCCCTGCGCTTCAATATCCGTAAACCACCTGACCTTTCTAGTGAAGGAACGTGAAACAAATGTGAGGTCCAGGCAGCTACAGTAGGCAGTTCCACGCAGAAAGGTGGGGCTTCCATCATTTAACAAGCACAGTTCTTGTTCGGAGGCAAATGACACTAATCTTCGGCCTCTCTAGTTTATCTTAGCGCTTCCCCAGAGATGGTGGCGGGCATTAAAATCTCCAGTAATCACCAAAGGCTGCGGAGTCGCTGTCGTGATTCGCCGTAATCTCTCGCAGTCCATCCGACTTGAGGGCGATATGTAGGCTCCAATTAATGTGAAAGTGAGCTTGCCTTTCTTCACTGTCAGACATACGTACTGGTTTCCTTGGTCAGGTGACACTGGATGATGCACATACGTAAGATCACGTCGCATGAATACGATGATCTTGCTGCATTCTCCGTGGGTGGCGGACATAAAGCACTCATACCCGGACAGTCTGATGTTATCTGATAGGGGCTCGCAGATGACGATGACTGGGAACTTATTCGTGAACACAAACTGTCGAAAGTCCGACATGCGTGACTTCAGTCCTCTAGCGTTCCACTGAAATATAGACGCATTCCGGACTTCGTCACGAAACGACGGCTTCTTGAGAGCCATGATTTTAACCAAGAGCTGCAAGTACTGGACTCAGTCCAGCACCTGTAGCGCGCTGTGCGCAGACGAAGATTTCATGTTGGTGAGTACAACGCGAATGGCATTCATGAGCGACCGCAGAATGTTGATGACCTGTCATCAGCCAGCGTCGCTTCAACAGTTGCCGAAGCCGTTGAAGTCGGTGCGGTTTGAGGTAACTTGTCAGGGAGTTGTGCCCTCGGTAGCTCAGGCCATTCTTCAAACAAAGCCTCTCTGCTTTGTTTGCTTTCCTTGTATCTGTCTTAGTGGCACTGTGCGATGATGCGGCAGTTCTTCTGACGGTAGCTGGCGTGTTCCTATCTGCAGTTGCGGAATTTCGTGAACGTTTTCGGTGTCGATGCCGACGTCGCCGAACAGTGGCAGCAGCCTCTCGATGGGTAGAATTGACCCGCATCATTCGTTTTAGAATCGCGAATTCCTTCCGCACCCGCGGGCAATCCTTTGATGAGGGCTTGTGAGGACCACCGCAGTTACGGCACTTTAGAACATGTGAGCTGCAGGCGTCTTCTGAATGGGACTCAGAGCACCGCGGGCACACGACGTTGTTCATGCAGACACCCTTCACGTGGCCAATCTTGCAACACTTGAAACAATGGAGGGCCTTCGGAACGAATGGTCGTACTGGATGGCGGACATGTCCTACTTTGACGCGGGAAGGAAGGCTGTCTCCTTCAAACAAACTCTTCACACAGCGTGAGTTTCCCAGTCTGTAAATCCTTGCAATGAAAGTGCCTTCTGTCGTTGGCTTTATCAGCGTTGGCAAGTCGTCATTAGGGATGGCAACGTCGACGTCATAAATGACACCCGCAGTACCATCGCCGCCTGTAGGGATCATTGATCGCACCTTTACATTGTCGATATCAGTTATCTTACGTAAGTCCTGTAGCGCGCTGCGATGTAAGACATCAACTGCCAGGACATTTTTCCGCGAGTTTATTCGCACGTCTTTAATCTGATTTGCTGCGATACTCTCGAGTAACGAAGAGAGGACCTGCCTGTTGAGGAGCCGCAAATTGGTCGCCGGGTCCACGGGCATAAAGAGCAGAGTGTGCGGCCAGCGCAGCGGTGCACTCTTCACGGTAGAAGCACTTGGCGACGAAGATGCGTGCAGTAGTCTTCTTTTCGCTGATCAACTCATCACGACCTGGAAGTCTTCGTCCGACGAGTCGTAGCTGTCCGAACATATCTCAGTGGCCTCGCTGTCTGTATCGCTTGACGTACTTCCACGTTTCCTGGACTATAGCCGACCTGACGGCTGCACATTAGGAAAGTCCTCGGAGATCTCTTCATCCACTGCCGCAAGGAAGGAGCGGCAGCTCCCAGAAATGCAGGAAAACAAAGCGAAAAAGCGGAGACAAAAGTACAAGCGTCCTATCAAAGAATAACTTCGTCTTCCTTCCAGTGTTTGAATACATTGTTAGGCACTGAATAACTGATGAATAACGGAATAACGGGAGTCACTGTACTCTCTGCATCAATGCTTGTCCATAGAAATAAAATAACAAACTTGGCCTACGATTCACAGGCAATGTACAGATCATTTATTTCTACTTTACTATTTCTTTCGTCATCAATGGCTTGACTGCTGCACCGTCGCGCTTTTCCGAGTTAGAGTAGCAACTTACCACGTCAATTGAAGATGAAAAAAAAAAAAGAAATTCAGTGTCATTACACTTTGTGTAGGTGGATGACCAGCGAAGCTCTGTATGTGGGCCCCTTAATGGCGAACTGTCCATCGCCGGGCGTCAAACGTCGTATGCACATAAATGGAAGGCGAGGCGCGACTAGTCGCTCCTCCACAATGTTGAGCCTCGGAAGATGATGAGGCACCGGAGGGTATACATGCCCATGTATTCTTGCAAAACGCGACACGAAACCTTTTACTAACGAATCCCGGCACGTAGAACATACACGCACCTTGCCGCATTGAGGGCACTGACTGTTTCACCGTAGCCAAGGCGATCGTGCGTTGGTTGATTTTCCGCACCGCAGTAATGGTTGTGAGGTCACTCGAAAACCGCAACCGGTCACACAAAACACAGACCGCACAAAATTAGACGGTCTAAGTCCCTCGGAAACCTGGCCGTCGCTCCGGTGAAACACTCAAAGTTTCCGGGATTGGGGCCACACGGACCGTTCGCATTGCTTTCCGCCTCGTGGTCCGAACGGGCAGCACGCCACAATGGGCGAGCGGAAGAAAAGGGAAGTACACAAGCAAGCGCTTGGAATGCCGACAAAGAGAGGGTGGTGGGAACGTAGACATGGTTGACGCGGTTCAAAATGTAGTATCTGTTCCTATCAGCTTAATATCTGATATGGGTTGTATTTGGACTTAGGATATTAAACTTACGTTTGCAAGTTGGCGGAGTGCTTAACGCCTGTTGCATCTGCGCCGTAGGTCGGCCCGGTATCGCACAATCGTCGCGATCGGCCTCCGTATGGGGAGATATTCGCGATCTATATGGCTCTAGCCCACAGACATATTTTTCATCGGAACCTAACACCCCCCCCCCCCCATATACAGCTTCGCTGTAAAAAAACAAAAGAAAATTCACCGAAGATTACAATATTCCCTAATGCGAAATTTCAGCGCAGCTCTATACATGCTTTCATTTCGGGATATATTAGCATGTTCGGACAATTTGCCTCGTGCGGCACGTCCTAAACGCAGCAAAGTGTGGCGCGACTGCCTGAGTAATCGGGAGATCGCGAGAGACAGCGCGTGGGTGGCGCATGGGCGCAATTCACAGCAGCCGCCACGGAGAGATCTCCGCTCATGCAGCACATTGTTTCCATATATGTGGTGTCGGTGGACGCGCACTCCGCATGTTTTATCGATGGCGTCATCGGTGAACGGATGACGGCCCTAAACGCCTTAAACTCCGTAAATTAGCGACACTCTCCTCCTCCGCCTTCACTCCTCGTTTCTCCTCTCTTTCACGCTCCCTCCTCGACCATGGCGCCGCCTACACCGCTCGAGCGTAGCAACGGCGCCAACATGCGTTCGTCGCCACTCCGTGGAGGCTTCTCGAGCGAAAATGGCGCTGGAGCATGGCACGAGGGCCCACGTGATGCTATTAGGCGCCGCGGCATCGGCCTCGGCGAGCGCACGCGTGGAGGAGGCGGCATTCTTCAAAGCGTGACGCTACTTTACGAAGTTTAAGGGGCTTTAGACGGCCCGCTACTCTGGCACCATCTCGCAGCGGTCGTTGCCGCAGAGCCTGTCTTACGCGGCACCACGCTTTTCTTCCCACGCTTTCGCCGTACCCCAATCCGCTTTCCGTCTGATGGTTCCGCTGCACCATCCTCCTCCGCTCTCATCCTCGCACTCTCTTCGCCATCGCCGTCTTTCATCCCCCACTGCCCTTCGTGTTCGTTCTTTTACCCTTCGCTGTGTTCGTTCGCTCTGTTACGCCGAGGACACCGACGCTCAACGCAGGAAGGGGCGCCTAAGAGCTACGCTCTAAAAGTTCCGCGATGATTGCGGTACTCTGTAATGTGAAATTTGAGCGCGATTGCAAGCATGTTTTCATTTCGCGTGTCAATGTTTTGTGTTATGAACAAATAGTACAGTCAACCACAAAATTTTATGCAACACGAGATCCCAGAAAAAGCTGAATATGTGGGCAAGCCTCACAACGCATCCTAGTATACGTATTTACAGCCTCGACTTGTATATGTGAACAACACTGTGATGTTCCGTTTTACTGACCGCTGTTAAAGGGCGCTCAGAAATTAAACGTTTTCTGTGGTCCCGTGGTGCGTAAACTTTTGTGGATGACTAAACACGGTTTACACCTGGAATAGAACGCTGTGAGTAGAATGGCTGGCACAGGCAATCTGTCTCTTGTGGAACATTGCAAACGGAAGCAACTATTGCGCGACTACCTGGCTAATTGTGAGTTCGCCAGAGGCAGCGCGTGGGTGGCACGTCGGTGCGGTTCACAGCAGGCGCCGCACACAGACCTCTGCTCATGGAGTGTTTGCATATGTGGTATCAGTGGACGCGTTCGCCGCATGTTTTATCGATGGCGACGTGCGCTACTCTGGCGTCCTCTCGTAGCGGGCGTTGCCGCAGAGCCCGTCATGCGGGGCGCAACGCTTTTCTTCTCACGCTTTCGCCACACTCTCCTCCTCCGCTTTCCTCCTCGCACTTTCTTTGCTATCGCCGGCTTTCACCCCGCTGCGCTCTTAATTTGCTCTTTCACTGTTCGCTGTGCTCGTTTTCTTAGTAGCGCCCAAGATGCTGACGTTCAACGCAAGAACGGGCGCCTAAAATCTGCACTGTAAAAAAAAAAAGGAGAAAAAGAACTTGTCTCCGAGCATTCTCGAATTGCGCTACGTACGTATCTGCAGGCTGCCTTAGAAACCATAATGTGCTTATGGTGACCATCGTACACGCCAGTTGTCAGCAACTTCGTTTAACAAAAGAATTGGGATTATTTGTCTAACCCCTCTCCCTTGTGCGTGTGTGTGTGTGCTTCGACTCATGCTTCGACTCTTTGTGCACTCACACAAAAGTTTGCTGTATGTAGATTTCAACTCGTTGGATCTGCTGTAATTTTTCTTTCCTCAATTGCAAGGATATGTAATGCTCGGCTGCGGAACACGTGCAGCACCTGACCCTGCCTTCGCTAACTGCGAGCATTCAGTGTTCCAAACGTTAAAGGGCCCATCACCAGGTCACATAGCAAATTTTAGTTATACGGTGGAAGTTGTTGCTTGCCCTCTAAGAAGTGTTCTACCGCAATAATTTTTCAAGTTAGTTGACTAATAGCAGAGATATAGATATCTGAAATGTCGCGATCCCATGGTTTCGGGAGGCGGGCGTTACCGCCAACATGGACATGCTTTCCAGTTGCCCCATGTATCCTGCGCAAGCGAAATTTATTTTCTGTATTCTGCCATAACAAAGCCGGAGGATCGCGTGACGAATACATCGCGAGTCCCGTTTTTTTTCTCTCTCCCTCTCGCGCTCATTTTGCTATGTTGCGCACTTTCGGTGGCGGCCTCTCGTACGAGCTGTTGCGGATTTCTCGTTTCGCGCAGCGAACGATTTTTGTGCGCCCTGCACGAGCACACCTGATTAGTGGTGTAAGTCAGTGCTAGAATCACGAGCACTGAGGCACACGCGAGAGGACGAAAGAGCATGGCCGCGGTGCTGGAACACGGTAGAAAATCAGTTTTACTCTCTGCGTGCGCGACTGCACGACGTTATAACAAACTGAGGAAAGTGAAGTGGTACATCTCTCTTGCTGCGATACGAAGTAAAAGAAAAAAAAGACACCCATACATTAGGTTTTGAAGTTTTATTATTTTTAAAACTTTGATCCGTCTATTGATAGAACAGATTGAACTGATGTCGCCTCCAATAATTCTCGAAGTCACGCGTCACTACAAGCGACGTCACAGCACTTCCACGTACGTAGGCGCACTTGCGTGATAGACGACTCCCAACGGTGGCTGGGAGCGCGGCACCTACGCGGAAAAGGGCAACTGCATTTGATTTGCAATTTAAGCTTATTCTGCGGCGCGTAGACATGGACCACTTGACAGGCACGATCGTTGGCGGTAATTTTGTGCACTGCGCTTGTCAACTCCAAATGGCCAGACCTGGTGAGGGCCCTTTAAGGGAAGGGCGCCAGCCGTGACATTACTAAGGAGCAGTGCCTGCACGTGGAACTGCTACCCTTGTTTTACTTGTCCCGTCCCGTTGTAAAGTCGCAGGTGCAGAAACTATACGAACTACAGTGGCATCTGCACTCATAGGGGATCCCCGAATATGCTTCTTCGCCTTCGCCGTGACGACTCTGGGTTCTTTCCCATAGCACCATAACACCTCATTCATTTCAGCATGCTCAGCCGGATGAAGTTGGTGCCGATGTGGCGGTAATATAGCCCATGTTGCGGAAAGGTCCTTTTCACGGTAGGCCACTCTATCTTCTTCAATAGTCCTCACTGTAGCTCTGTGCACAGCTGGTGATGCCTGCACCTCCTCAGCCCGGTGGCACTCAGCAGACGTTTTGCCAGAGGCACCTGAGACCTTAATAACATCCATGAAGTGGCTAACGATAGTGTGATCGTCCACTGGTCGACTGCTACGAAGCCTGTAAGCAACATTATGACCATAAGGATGCCACTTGGCGCAGTGTGGTGTTTTACACTGTCTTCTTATATGCCCCACTCTGTGGCATTCAAGACACAACGAAGGCCGTCCGCCAAACAAAATTAGGTAATGGTGTCCGAATATCGGCAGAAGATGAGGAAGGGAACTGGAAAATACGCCTTCATTGAGCGTAAACTCTACATCGGGACTCGTCATCTGCCGACTCTCCATGCCCTGACAAGGGCACATTTCGCTAGTTATGAACTGTACCATGCCATGCGGTTCCAATGCCTCTACAACACGTTTCTGTTCTAGGTGAGGAGGAAGCCAAAGAAGCTTCATTTTTACGTTACAGATTTCTGTATCAATGACAAGACACTTCAATCCTTTGACTAGAAGCTCAGCTCATTCGACGAAGTTCTGCTTGGAAAGACTCCTGTGACAAGTGACGAGCCACAAATTGTTCTTCTGATACTGGCCTGCTCCGAGGATGCCCATAATATCGAGCACAGAGTGTAGGGCATCGCGAAAATCAGAAGCGCGCTGCTGACCAGCGAGCTCCACCTGTAGGAACACGGAATTGAGAACGGTGTTACCCGAGGGCAAGCAATGAAGAACGATCTCGGAAATACCGGCAACGTTAGACGTTGCAAGAGATCCTCGGTCTAGGGCGGATGCGCTGTAACCAGCGGAGCACATGCTGCCGCTGCAAGCGGATTCTGCCCTCGCGCCACGCGAGCGCTTTCACCCACGCTTGCAGAAGGTGAATATCTATGAACCGTAGTACTCTCGGTAACAGCGCAAAGGGACACGGACAGAAGGAAGAAACACGACGACACAGGTGCTGACTCGCACATAGGAACCGAACTCTGAAAAATTCTGGCGCTCCCGTAATCGAGAGTTGATGTAAGCATAAAATGGCTACCGGCGAAGCAGATTGGTCGGAGATGACACTAGCCACAATCTCATAAGAAGCCAACAAACACTGACACCAAGGACAACATAGGGGAAATTACTTGTGCTTAATAAATTAAATAAATTAGTGGAAATTAAAGTGGATGAAAAAACAACTTGCCGCAGGTGGGAACCTAACCGACATCCTTCGCATTTCGCGTGCGATGTTCTACCAATTGAGTTACTGCGGCGCCGTTTCCCCATCCACTTTCTTGGGTATATATATGTCCTAGTATAACCCTGGGAGTGTTAGCCAGCGCCACCACTCACAGATTTAGGTCTGTGAGTATGGTGCATGGTCGTCGCTGCTACACATGGTTCCCAAGCCCTCCGGTGACTGGATACCGTGCGGTGACTACCGCGCCCTCAACAAAGTGACAGTACAGAATCGGTACCCCATGCCCAAATTCAGGACTTTTCCACGTTGCTGCACGGGTTCACAATATTCCGCGAGATAGACCTAGTCAAGACATACCACCTGTAAAACCTTCCGATGTGCCAAAGACAACCATAATAACAGCTTCTGGCATGTTTAAATATCTCAGTATGTCATTCGGTCTGCGCAACGCCGCGCAATCGTTTCAACAATTTTTCGATCAGGTTGTCCGTGATTTGTACTTCTGTTTCGCATACATCGAAGACATCTTCGTCTACAGCGCTTCAGCAGACGACCACGAGCTTTATCTGCGCCATGCGTTGAACGACCGCGGAAGTACGGGCTAGTGGTACAAGGGCGGAAGAGCGAGTTTGGTATCGGTGCACTAGACTTTCTTGGCCATCACGTCGATGACCGCTGGATATCTCCTCCTGCCGCTCGTGTGGAAGCTGTTTCCACGACCTGCTACCCCAAAGGAACTAACACGATTCAATGGGCTTGCCAATTATTATCGGTGGTTCATTCCTCGTTGCTGTGTCATCCTGCAACCGCTCAACGCACTCCTGTCTGGTCAGACAAAAGCAAACGCTCCCACCTCCGGGACGGACGATGCCGAGACAGCTTTCAGTTCCATCAAGGAAGCCGTCGCCAACGTCACTCTCTTTGTACAACCGATGTGCGACGCCCTGACGTTACTCACGGCGGCCGCCTTGGACGTCGCCGTTGGTGGAGTGCTGCAGCAGCTGATCCATGGCATGTAGCAGCCGGTCGCATTATTCTCGCAAAAACTCTCACAGGCCGAGCGTAGATACAGCACTTTCGGTCGTTAACTGCGGGCCGCCTACTTGGCTGCGAGACAGAAAAGAAATTAAATTCTACGCAGGAATGATGAGCGGCAATGGAGCCACCTACGTATCCAAATTCATCAGCGACATTTGGCACATCAACGGCCCAGACAACCAA
Organism: Dermacentor variabilis; assembly: GCF_050947875.1. Lineage (NCBI taxonomy): Eukaryota > Metazoa > Arthropoda > Arachnida > Ixodida > Ixodidae > Dermacentor > Dermacentor variabilis. Next base: position 203,145,412 of record NC_134570.1, on the reverse strand, counting down.
GCCGCTGACGCATTCTCCCGTACACAAGTCAACACAACTGTCAAGAAGCGCCCACTTGTGGATTTTGCAGCTACGGCTACAGCACAGCAGGAGGGCACGAAACTTCAGGCCTTACGACTGAAGGATAGTTCCCTTCAGTCTGAAGACGTCCAATTTCCAGGCTGCGATATTCCCTTGGTTTGAGACGTCTCTACAAGTTGTCCTCGCCCCTACGTTCTGCCACAATTTCACCGCACCGTCTTCCATGCCATGCATTCCTTGCCACACACTGGTATACATGCGACTCAACATCTCGTCACTACAAGATACCTGTGGTCACGCATGAATATCGACGTCCAACGCTGGACACGGGATTGTCTCTAGTGCCAGCCAACGAAAGCTCAGGGCCACACCTACGGTCCACTGGGGACCTTCAGGTCTTCTGACGCGCGTTTCATCCACGTGCACACCAAACTGGTTGGTCTTTTGCCGCCAAGCAAGGACAATCGCTATATCTTAACGTGTATCGACCGGTTCACGCGTTGGCCTGAGGCATTACCATTCAGCAATATCACCGCAGAGACATTCGCCCTAGGCCTCATAACAGTATGGATTAGTCGCTACGGAGTGCCCTAGACCATTACAACACATCGAGGTGCTCAATTCGACTCCGTGCTGTTCCATGCGATGTCCTGACTGCTGGGTGTCAGTCATATCAAGACGACGGTCTACAACCAGCGGCATGGTCGAGCGTTTTCACCGCCAGTTAAATGTCTCGGCGTTTGAGCCATCGGCGTTTGATCGGCGATAACGAAGGGGCACCTAAGCACGCACCTCCACGCGCTGCGCTCTCGAGCTAGCGCTCGAACAAGAAACGACAGGACCAGCTGCGTTCAGTGATTTCTTCTGTGTTCGACCGACGAGTAATAAAGAATGTGGGAGATCATCAACCACACATCTTCCCACACCACCATGATCATCAAAAACTGTCATCGTCAGCAATGGCTCGAGCATTGTTGTCTTCCACGGCTGGCTCGTTTGCGGCGCTATCGCTTGAACGCGCTCGTGCATTATTCACGCGCGTTCGTATTCGTCTTCTTCGACAGGTGGCTCCATTGCCGCTCATCATTCCTGCGTAGAATTTAATTTCTTTTCTGTTGTCGCAATAAGGAGGCCGCGTTATTTTTTTTTTGTTACGGTGGTGGAACCATTGCTTAAGGGGGTATGAGACATTCATTGTCTTACGTGACGGACGCATTTAATAACAGAGGTGGGAGGAGAATGTATGCGCACACCTATCGTTATGCTGACCACCGATAAGGGCAATAAATGTTCGTATAATAAACAACACCAAAATATTTATTTATCTATGTGTTGCAAATTCAGCCATAACATTTATACATCTTCGCTGGTCATCCACCTTCACAAAGTGGAATGGCGGCGAATTTTTTTTTACTACAATACTCGAAAAGTCTCTTGCTTTCTTCGACTGCAGACTGGTTGATACTTCCGTCTACTTTAAATCGTAAACGAGTGGTGCTAAATAAACGGTGCTAAACAGCGCCTCCTACCGAGCGTCCCTTGGCTTCGAGTAGTACAAAAGGCGGGCGTCTCCTGCCGAAAGCACAGGAAAACAATGAAGTAACCAGTATTGACTGTAGCGTTATATACTTTTTCATTTTAATTTATGGTGTTTTATGTGCCAAAACCACGATCTGATTATGAGGCACGCCGTAGTGAGGGACTACGTAATAATTTCGATCACCTGGAGTTCTTTAACGTGCACCTAAATCTAAGTACACGGGCATTTTCGCCTTTCGCCATCGTCGAAGTGTCGCCGCCGTGGCTGGGATTTGATCACGTGGCCTCGTGTTTAGCATCTCAACACCATAGCCACTAAGCAACCACGGCGGGTCGTTATAGGTTCCAGGAAATTTCGCACGCAGAAAGCTTCTTCAGGTCAATGGCTCTTCAGAAAGACAAGGAGCTCGGCAGCGCCTGTTGCGTCTAGAACGAGCAAGAAATAGAAGGAATTGTTCCGGCAGGCATCAACTCGCAAGCGCAGAGAATATAATCGAACGCTGAGATACAGGTAAGTTCCGTAGGGCATGTTTCCACGATTATGATTAATGGACGCAAGAAAGGCTGCTTTTAAGAAAGCCAGAACGATGCAGTGTTCGAATCTTTCCCGCGTGATTTCGTTACGGTCAGGAGCAATACGACGAGGACGTGCAAAAACCGGTGCTCCATCAGTCACGATGTGATGGGGGACGTCGTGTCACACCGGGCCTTCGAGCGAAGGCACACGGAAGAGATCTGAAAACATCGAGAACTGAAGACCATGGTGGAGAGACTTTGGCATGTGCTTGTACAAGATGCAGGGGTGGTAAACGAGATGCGACGCCTTGAACCGATAGGTTGGTCTCGGATTACAGGTGACGGCTACGGCGGAGGTCGACAATGCCAGAGGAAATTCACACCATAATTGATACGCGGAAGTCGTCCATCAAAAAGATCTATCTGAATGTCCTTCGAAAGCCGATGTCAAGGGTGACAGTTTTCTATCCGTAGGTCCATATGTTCGCACTGTTAGCGGCGGTAACAGGTGGCGCTGTGAGGTGTCGGCGACGGTCCTTCAGCGTAGTAAGGATTACGCCCACCTCCGCAGCGGTGTCGATGAGAAAACGCATCATATTGACGCGTTCAGTGAAGTGAAATAGGCGGCAGGTTGTTGGGCCGAAAGGCCTTCCCGCCTTCATTGCGAGGCCGGCGCGTTTCCCGCACACGGGCAAGGTTGGCGGCACTGAGGAGCGTAGGCTCCGTACTGGTGCGGTACCAACACATGCCGTTTCGGTACTCGGCGCGATGACGAGACTGCGGGAGTGGCGGCAGTCGCGTGACGCGCTACGTTAACGGTTGGCCTTGAGCAATTTCATTTGGGTTGTCAGCTGGTCGATCTTGCGATTGAGCATCTCGTTGGCGCCAAGGAGATGGTCTAAGCGGTCATCAAGGACTGGTGCGTCGAGTGATTGAGCGCAGAATCTCTAGATGCCAGCAAGAACGGGTGTACTGATATTCATGATCTTATCAGCCATCTGTGCGAGTGAGTTAAGGGATGCGGATGACAGTACGCCCCAGACCATCCGTACCTGCGGAGATAGTCGCTGGAGGTACAGCTCGTCCAGGATGGAGGCGTCTAGTGCAGCAGAGCGGTCTCCGAAAAGGTGCTGCATGCGACGCAGAAGCTCCATTAGTTTTCTGTCACCAAGGTCGTGTGCGGTGAGCAGTTGCTGCAGTGTACGCTGTTCCGACTCGGATGTCCGGCGTATGAGTTCGGTCTTCAGAACATCCTACGGGTTGTGAGGAGGCGGCGAGCGGAGAATATCCCTGACGAAGGCGAGGACGGGAGGCCGTAACACGCAGATGACGTGGTCGAAGTTCGTGGTTCGTGACGACACGCGGTGCCGTCGAAAAAGTGGCTCAATGTTTATAAACCAGAGTTCTGAGTCGGTCTGCTAGAATTCGGGTAGCTTGATGTTGGTGACGACAGCATCGGTTGCCGTGGCGTTCGTTGACGCCTAGTCACGGCGACCGACCCTGTCGTCGCCTACCACGCGGAGCTGTGCGCTTGGGTGCCACTTCGTTGTCATCGATTAAACGCCAATTTCTCTGGACAACGGTGATGGTTTTCTCTTGCCAATGAATGACCAATACCCCCTTAAGCAATGAGCGCCAATGGAGCCATCTGTGGAAGGAGACGATGGCGACGAACGCGTCACCAGTGGCACGAGCGCGCTCGCGCTGTCGCGCCGAGGGGCGCCAACGAGCTAGTTGGCGGGTTGTTCGTGGACGACGGAAATGCCCTAGAGATGTACAGCGTCGCTGTAAACGCAAGGAAGAGACTGATACGAACGGATCCATTACAGGCTTAGGTAGCGGTACAAGGTATATGGAGAAGACTAAAGAGATGTGTAAAAGAATGCTAGAATGGACAGCATTGATAGCATACCTGAGTGACTCAAGCAGGATAGTGACGATTCGTTCCCGCCCTCTTCCTAATCACACACTCTCTCTCTCGTTTGAAAGGGGACGCCAATATATCGTCATCATCATTTTATCGTTTTTGCAGCGCCACTTGGGTGTCGCGTGAGCCCTATTTGGCCGCTTCTCAACCAGCCGTCAGACTGTAACTTGCGTTTCACGAGATAGCGATAGCGCAGCCTAGAACGTGCGTTCACAACTGGCCGGTCGCGTATGCTGTCTTAAAGTAGAAAACAAGCGCGCTCGTGCGAACATACGATGACTGATTCCATGTCTCATATCATTTCACGTGTCGTGGATAATGAAGCAGGCTATGGCTTGTTCGCAGCAGACGACGTAAGCATTTTCACGCAATAATATTAGCTGGCTGGTTTACTTTTACTGAGTAGGGAAACTGTTTTGCATCATCAAGAACGTTATGTTCAGTGCCTTCATTTCACCTTCTTAAGCGGAACGTCAAATTTGCGTCACGTTACGAAAGCAAAACGGAGCCATCAGCGCCATTTTTACGTCCCGCCTCGATGAAAACACTCTAAGTTTACACCCTTTGGAGTGCCCCTTCTGCCACACAACGATAATCGTCATCTGCCTTGATGCGTTTCCTTTCTTGAAAACGCCGCGCCCGCTACTTTCCTATCGGGAATGCTATCATGCTGATAACGCGCGTGCCGTTCGTTACTGGAAAGTACCGGGCTCGCAGCGTTAAAGAAAGGAAACGCATCAAGGCAGATGACGATTATCGTTGTGTGGCAGAAGGGGCACTCCAAACGGTGTAAACTTTTCTTAGAGTGAATGTCGGAATGTCCAGAATAGAACACTGATGTGCTCTTCATCTCCGAGCAGTGACTGAACGCGTTGAGGCTGTGCTCGTTGAACCTAGACAACCAAATACAGAAAACTGGCTTGCTTGACTCGGAGAAAGAAGTTTAATTGAAGAATGGTACAGTCTTGGTCAAAAGTTCCGAAGCCGCAGCGACCGTGCCCGGTGCAGCCACGCTCCGCTATCGCGGCGCTGCCATCAACGGCGCTCCCAGACGCTCGCTGGTTGCGGGGATAAAAGAGAGCGAGAAGGAACATCGCTCTTGCTTTACCGCTGTCGTACGCTCAGTGATCATAAAGTTGCCCGTCAGCTAGTGTGGCATTCAGCTGTGCTTTCACCTTTCGTGTTCCCGCCGCGCGAACGCGCTGCGGACAAGAAAGGGCTGCCGCCAAGGTGATGCCGCAATGCTCCGTAGCGTATACTGTTTGGTACCGCGAGGCCTAACCGCACGATCGGGGTGTTCTAGCGAGGTAAAGTGTTGGGTTGAGAACGCGATAGCAGTTGTAATGGGAACCAATCTCAGCGTTTCACCAACCACAGACCAAAGATTTTGAAGTTGATATGATTGCATGTTATGAAGTAGCTCTCCGATTTTCGAGATAAAAACATGTTATGCATCAAAATCAAACCCAAGATGTGGGCTGGGCGGGGCGACACAAGTGGCGCGAGAAAGCTTTGGAGCGCTTCGTCGGGAGCACGAACATATCGAGAAAACGCTCCTGGCGAAGCGCCACATCCCCGGATCACCGCTTTCGAATGTGCGGAGCGCCTTCAACGAGTGCAAGACTTGCAAAGGGGCATGCGGAACCGCTCACTAGTTCTTGGCGCACCACATGGCAGCGAGAACGACATTCGTTCTCGACCAGCGAACGTCTGCGAGCGCCGTTGATGGCAGTGCCGCGACAGCGGAGCGTGACTGCTCCGGACACGGTCGCGGCGGCTTCGGAACCTCTGACCAAAACTGTACATACCTAGTGTCCCATCTACAGGCATTCATATCGACGGGAGATAGGTTCGTTGAAGAGCGGTACATATGTACACATTATCACATACTCAGTGACCCAAGGTGGTCCGACGATTGGTTTCGAACTCCGTTCCCTCAGAACAGCAGCCGGATGCGCTACCCATTCGACCACAGAGTGTGTCCAGTGACAGAGGCAGGCTCGAAAACGGTTAAATACCAACATAACCCGGCAAGTGCGGAAACATAAACCATGAAAGGGCGTGAAATAACCTATGAATGCTAACGCATAAAATATACCGCCAGAAGTTTTCAGCACATCGAAATTTGCTACAGGTCATACTGTAGCAGTTTATTTTACAGGTTCTGCCGGATTGCATTGAACATCCGTGTTTCCAGTTCTAGCGAAAGCACCATGGTTCATTGAAATAGACCGCAATCACGGCAAATTCGTTGATTTGAAAGAGCGGCCGATCGCGCGATGGCACTAAGAGGCTCGACCAAGCGGACGGCACTATCTGGACGTCAGCGTTCGATTAAAATGCGAGTTCTACGGGTGGCGCCAGCGCCTGGGGCAACGCGTGTACTACGCACCGGTGCCACCAGAGCATTTTTTTGTCACGGTGCCAAGGACTACGTGGCAATTAAACATAACCAAATTTTCTGTCACTTTAGAAGTGTCAGCACCGTTAATGTGGTTTTTCAACGTGGCGCGTCGGGAGGCAGGCAGCTTAGTGAAGACCTTGTGAGTGTTTGAACAAAGCGGTGACTGTCAAATAGTTATCCAAAGGCGGGTATCTATGTGCGTTATGAGTTATGTGCGATTTGAAAGACGCTTCGCAGGTGAGCTTTGACAACGTGACTTGTGCACATGCTCTGACAACAGAAAAACCCGCTAGGTGGCGTCGACTAGAGTGGTCAGCTCAGGATGGGCTTCCATCTCTTTTCGCCTTTTGAGAGTGATCTTTTGCTGTGACCTGAATTTCGAGGACTTCACGAGGTTCGGCAAGCTGTGGGGACACTGTGGATACCAAACTTTCCGGTGAGCACCTCGCCAAACCTTTGTAACGGGCCAAAAAGTGTGTGAAGTGTGAACGCTAACGGCGCCGGTGAGGCGGCGGCCGCTGGTACGCGGAACGCGTCGGCGACGCGGCCGTGACAGTTGGCGATGCTTACGCCGACTCCAGCTCCGAGAACCGAGAACGCCGACGACAACATTTAACGAGGCAGTAGGCCCCGAGAAAACACCCAACGCGCAACTCACCTCCTCGGACGTGGACCGAGATGAGATGGAGTACCAAGAAACCGTTAATGAGGATTGCATCGTACTCCGGAGTACCGAAGAAACTGGCGGACCCCGTGGACGCCAAGACGACGACGGAGATTGGCAAACGGTTTTGACCGTGCGCCAAAAGAAGGCGTTCGCACGAGCGGGCAAAAAGGCCGCTTTTTCCGAGGGTGGCTACGAATCATCGGGCCCATCGTCCAAGCCCCCGGTACAACCAGCGAATAAAAAGAAATGCAAGACAAGGCGGCTTCCACCACTGCCTAAGGACGACTTTAAAGTGATCATGCGCCCTCACCAAGGTCTCCCTATCAGGGAACTCACGGCGCCCCATATCGCAGAAGCAGTTATAAACGCCTGCCAAGGAAAAGTGAATGGAAACCAGTTCCTGCTGAGACTGAAACCAGGATCAAACATTTTTATTATCTCAACCCCTACCGAAGAGGTGGCGGATATTGCAAGAAGACTTACAGGCCTCACCTTAAACGGACGACTGCACGCAGTGAGTGCGTACGCAGCAGTAGGCGAAGACACAAAGAAAGGAGTGATACATGGCATCGCTCCTCATACAAGCCCTGAAACCCTGCTGGTCAACCTACGTCTTCGTACGCAAGGCGTCGATATACTAAGAGCTAGGATGTTGGGAGAAACGAAAACAGCGGTAATTACCTTCTTTGGCCCGATCATACCGCGATACGTCTATTATATGGGAGGGGAGCTTCCCTGCTTCCCATACAAGAATATCATACAATTCTGCAAGACTTGGAAGCAAACAGGTCACAGAACGGACGTCTGCCCGAACCCCCACCTGCCGGTATGTCACAACTGCTGCACTCGGGAGCCACAACCAGACCACGACTGCAACCCTGTTTGCGCCACCTGCGGAGAAAAGCATCTCACGGGATCAAAGGAGTGTAAACGTCGTTTCAAGCTGCCACCACAGCGACCGCAGCCAAAATCACCAAACCGGATGGCCGGCAAAACGCCGGGCAAAACGATCAAGTCATCCCCACCAAAACGGAGATGGTCTGACACAGACGATACGGACGATGACGACTGGTCTCCACTGCGGACTCAAGGGGACATTCCAATGTCGCAACCCCAAATTCGAAAATCAAGATCACAAGAACGACAGAAGAATCGAGACCAAGGGCTATCTGACCACTCCGCCTCCAGACACCACCGAATGTCCTCCAGATCCCCTACCCCATCCAGGACTTCAGTGGCAATGGGAGACTCGACCCAACATAAGGTGAGCTGGGCGGGGATGGCACGAAAAGGGGCTCCAATAACCGCCAACCCTGAGAACCAAAGAATCCTTTCTGAAAATCGTCAGCTTAAACAAACAGTAGAAGAACTTAAAATCGAGATGGCAACGCTGAAGGCACAGTTTCAGAATACCAAAATTCGGCAAACTAAACCAGCACAAGGGGATAAACCTGCCGCCCAACAAACAACAATTAGCAACATTGAAAGAATGATCAATCAGGTAGTAGAACAAATTCAGGCTCTGCAAACGTTTCAACAGCAGTTATTTGCTGAGGTGCAGAACCACAAAGTTTATGTGGACGAACAAATGTCTAAACTGCAGCAAACATCACGCAAAAGACCCAGCAGTAACCCCGGAACACCGACGGCGAGAAAGGTGAAAAACGGGGCTGTTTCCGATTCGACGGATACCGAAATCACAGCTAACCATGGCCAGTAAAACAACCCGAACCACGGACGCCGCTGAGATATGGCAATGAAACTGCCGCTCTTTTCAGAAAAGAGCGGCAGCGCTACAAGCTTATTTAGACGCCGCCATTATTCAACCGGACGTCATCTGTCTTCAGGAAGTTGGAAAGGGAGTAGTTAAGCTTAGAGACTACTACACCTTTCAAAATCCCATGTATCCTAGAGTGGCGACGCTGGTGCACAAGAATATCGCGGCCAGTGAACACTATTATCCCCAATGCTCAACGGAGCACCAATTGATCGAATTACACACTACAAAAAGGAGTAAAACCAAAACGTTTATTGGCAACGTGTACAGCCCACCGAAAGAACGGCAGACTGCGTTTCCCGAGATGCTTGAATGGGCACTTGGACATCTGGAAAAAGAAGACAGGTTTATTTTAGTCGGGGATTTTAATGCTCCCCACACCAATTGGGGTTATAGGACAAATACAAAAAAGGGCAGAAACCTAGTAGAAGCAGTAGAGAAATATCACATGCAACTAGAGACCTTACCCCTCGCCCCCACGAGACTTGGAAATAGCGTCTGCGGAGACACGTACCTAGACCTCACCTTTACATTTAACGTAAAAGAGGGACAGTGGAGGAACCTGGATGAAAACCTGGGAAGTGACCATTACATTATTAGTTACTCCACTACGACTCCCAAATTAGAAAAGCCTTTCAGAAACGCGAAACTTACAGACTGGACTGCATATAGACATTACCCGATTCCTCAGCATCCAATAGATACAATAGAAGAATGGGTAGACGAAATGATGCAGGCATACTAAACTAACACAAAGCACGTCGCGCTAAGCGAAAAAACACCGGTAGTGGATCCCCACCTCGTCCATATGTGGGAAGGCAGGCGAAGTCTTACTAAAAGATGGAAGAGACAGCGCTTAAACAGAAAGATCAGAGCTAGAACAGAACAACTGACAGAACAAGCAAATGAGTATGCTAGGCAACTACAAGCGAACAACTGGATACAATTTTGTGACTCGTTACGAGGAACGCTCTCAACAACCAAGACATGGGCAATTTTACGGAGCATGCTTGATCCATACAATACAAAAACAGTCACTGCTAGAGCATTACGCACTTTGGTAGGAGAATTTAAGGGGGATGACGTATCCTTGATCCAAACCCTGGCAGACAGATACATCGGGACAGGAGGAGATAACATCGTTAAGAGAGAGTACACAGGCATGGCCAATCCCAAGCTTGATACGCCCATAACGAAACAAGAAGTATATGCCGCCGCTCTAGCATTAAAACGTAACTCAGGCCCAGCCGAGGACGGCATCACGAATGCTATGTTAAGAAATATGAGTGATCAGCAACTGGAACGCCTAACCCGGTACTTCAATGAGAAAATCTGGGAAACGGGAGAGCTTTCTAATCAATGGAAAGAAGCGACCATCATCTTAATACCTAAGCCGGGGAAAGCAAGAACATTGCAGAATCTCAGGCCAGTATCTCTAACCTTCTGCTTAGGCAAACTTTTCGAAAAGGTCCTTCATATCAGGCTTACCAGCTATATCGAAGGGCACGAACTTCTCTCGCACAACATGTACGGCTTCAGACAACATCTTTCTACACAAGACATATTCGTGAGGCTACGAGATGACGTGCTGCAAAATGTCCCTACAGGGGGAGAGAACATCATAGCAGCGCTTGACTTAAAAAGCGCTTTTGATACGCTCTCCCATACCCTCATAATTGAAGAGCTCGAAAGAATGGGCTGTGGAATTAAGATCCACAATTACATCCGCTCTTTCCTTACTGAACGTAAAGCCACAATAGGTATGGAAAATATTCGATCTTCCAAACTCCCAATGCATAACAGAGGCACACCACAGGGTGCCGTCCTCTCACCACTTCTATTTAATGTGGCAATGAACCGCTTGGCACGACAACTAGAGAAAATTAACGACCTCAACTTCGCGTTTTACGCAGACGGCATCACGTTATGGGGCCTGCAAAGGCTCGTTAGGGCAAAAAGAACAAACTATCCAGGAGGCTATCGACTCGGTGAAGCACTTCGCAGAACAAAACGGTATGCAATGCGCTCCGGAAAAATCTGAGTTTATCCGGATCCACGGGCGTAACTACAGAAACAAACCGAGCATTCACCTAACTAGGGTGACCAGACGTTACCAGAAAGAAATATGATCAGAATACTAGGACTATGGTTACAAAGCAACAAAAGAGCCACTCACACCATTGCGAATCTAAAGTCAAGCACGAGGAGCATCGCTAGGCTAATAAGCAGAATTACAAAGAAAGGTAAAGGGCTCCACGAAAACGAAACCATAACACTAGTCCAGGCTTTTATTCTTAGCAAAATAACATACGGACTACCATATCAAGAGCTAACCCCGTCGGAAATCAAAGAAATAGACCTACTAATACGTTGCGCGTATAAGGCAGCGCTTGGGCTTCCTAAGAATGCGGCAAACGAGGCGGTGCAAGCTCTAGGCATATACAACACATTTGAAGAGTTAAGAGTAGCCGTTCTTATGACACAAAGAGAACGACTATGCCTGACAAGCACAGGTAGAAACGTTCTGTCGCGTTTAGGCTACCCAATGCGACTGCAGTACTCCAAGGAACAAACGACCGCAATGCCGGATCCAATACGCGAGCGCATAGTGGTCTCCCCAATCCCACGCAACATGAACAAAACTTATCACACAGCGAGAAGACAAGCGAGAGCTAAACATCTTCAGAAAACCTTCGGCAGTAATCAAGACGTAATGTATACTGATGCAGCTAGATTTAGCAAAGGACATGTAATAGTGGCAGTTCAACCCACACGCCACGGAACGCTTCACACACCAGCCTCGATACGCACTAGGTGCACTGCAACAGCGGAAGCAGTGGCGATTGCTCTCGCTATTGCATACAAGGAAAAGCAAAACAGCTCAGCTTTAATAATGTCCGACTCACAAGTGGCATGCAGAATGTATCTACAAGGCAACATACCACAAGTCGCCCTTAATATCATAGGCGACACATTGAAAGAAGATCATGCAATTTTATGGTGTCCCGGCCACGAGGGTATCTCGGGGAACGAACAGGCACACACTCTAGCTCGAGGCTTTACTAACCGAGCTGGAGATACGCACGACGATGAAAAAGACGATCGCTTACTGGTCCGCGATATACTGGAGCACCAGCGAAGAACCCGGCAACAGTACGCTCCACCACACAAACCACTCAATGTAGAGGAGGCGCAGAAATATAGAATACAGACGGATACCTACCCACATTTGGGTAGATACCATAAAATATGCCCAACCTTGTACACTAACTATTGCCCGTGGTGCGGGTCATGGCCTTCATTGACTCACGTAACATGGGAGTGCGCCAAAAGACCTCATGCCATTAATTCACCTTTGGTACTCACCTTGCTAAGGGAGCCCTCGGAGGCCATCCTCGCTCTCGCTGACCTCGAGGCCCAGAAGGGCCTCTTGGACCAAGCTGGGCGGGTCGCGATGGCCACTGGAGTCTTGGAATAGGGACCCACCCTGCGCCGCTCCCTTCCGCCACTTTTTTTTTGCCTCATCAATAAATGTTTATTCCTCCTCCTCCTCCTCCTCCTCCTGACAACAAAGTATTAATAGCAACTTGGTGCTGTGTCCGACAACGTAAGTACATGTGACCTGGAGAACATGAGACGTGCGCCTTCTTCAAGCGAAGCTTTCTTTGACTCTTTAGTCGACTTTCCCGCTGTTGCTGCTGCTGCTTCTGTCCTGCACACCGCTAACGCCGGCCGCGTCGGGATGTGGCTGAGACGTGGCCTTGTCACAAAAACATAAAAGACATGCGCTGTCGGTGTTTTCTTTCATGACATTTCGAAATTCCGAGAAGTACCTTTGTAAAGAATGTAACACAAGGTATGAGCCATGGTTCAGAATGATTTCTGCGGAGTTTCTGTGACACGGGGCACCTCAACGCTATCGCGATACACGGAAGGAGTGTGGCACAAAGGAAAAACGACCCGAGAAGCTGGCGTCAGCATTTACGCCGCATCGCATGTGCACAATGCCCTCTGGACGCCGTTATTATGCGTGAACCACCACAAATGCAGTGCAGAATCTGCCGCGCTTGCCTCCGTGCTCACCCGCAGCAGCAACGACAGTAGAGGGAGGAAGTGCAGAGGATGTCAAAGAGGGAATGGAGAGAGAGAGGGCAGTTCAGTGAATTACAACGCTACAGCTAAGAATGGCGCCGAAGCTCGCACTTAGTACCGAGGAGACGGAGGCTCGCAAAAGCATCGAGCGGAGCAAGAACAATAAACACGAGGGGTGCAGGCAAGGTAACATTTCACATCACCTCACGCGTGTGGTAAGCCGTCAATATGACCGCCAAGTAACGTCAATGAACACAAACAGCGGACGAAGCTGCACTTACAGCGATTCCCACAGTGCGTGGGATCTGCATATCTTCTTTGTCTTTTCGAACGGCTCGGGAGCACTGCGAAGTTTAATCACAATATAAAAAAGGTGGTTTTCAGGTAACTAAACTCACTCTACGCAAGCAAACATAAACTGGTTTGAACCGTTGGTTGCCAGCCCGGATTCTAACTGGAACCGAACCAGTTTTGCAGAATGGTACGAAAAAGAGTTCCGATTGAACATTATGAGCCCACGCATTCTCCCTCCAACAGGCACACGTACATCCATGTGTGTGCGCGTGTGTCTATGTGCATGTTTGTATACTTGCGGGTGTGCTTGTGCGTGCATGGCCGTCTAGTCACGGGGACAGTCATCTCTTCAAGGAAAATAGAATTGGACTTTACCTGTGCCTGTACAGACATGCGTAATACTAGGCACGCCCCTGTGGGGCTCACAAACAGGAATGCCAGAAACAGTGACCACCATGGCCATAAATAGGAAAGCCTGCTAATATCGAAGAAACCTGTTTTATTGTCTCATTCGAGTTTATTTACAAAGGTCAGTACCTGCGTACGCGGAGAGCAGTTAAAGAATAGGGAAATTGCGCTTATCGGAGTCGGGTATAAGCCAAACCAAATGAATATGGCACGAAGAGTGTCATTTCTCTCAATTTCACTCTGAGAAACCTATTTTGAAGAAGTGAGCTACACGACAAAAATGGGAACTTTGGTATGACAAGATCATAAGCGCTTTCAGTAAAGCCCAGTGGAAGCTGTTTTCTAACGCATTCGTACATCGCATTTGTGAAATGCTTAAAATATACAAGCAAATAGTGAGCACTTGTGAAGTGGTGGTTTCATATTCTCCTGCTCCATAGTCTACGCGTAGAATATTTTGCACTGAGCCTTGCCTTGACGTAACTATTTCTTTTGCAACAGCGCGTGATGGAAACTAAACTTACACAAAACAATCTATTTGTTCGCACGTCCTGTAGCACTGACAACAGAACCTTTCTAAATGCAGGCAATGGCTTCGTTCGAAGTGAAACCGTGGGTGCCTTTTTCGTTCAACAAGCCCACCAAGCTCGCCGAATCTACTGCAAAGTAAACCATGTCAAGATTAACGCCGGTGGTCACCAAAATACAGGTGAGATTATGTGGAGGCACAAAACCCACGAAGACAGTGAGTCATACATGCACCTGCTTTCACGTGGTTTCGGGCAGTTCGCAGTTTTCTTGCTGCTTTATACTCTTTCGATCTTTACGTCAGGGCTTTGTAGACATTGCACAAAACTTACGGACGCTCCAGCGCACTTTGCGTAAGAGTTCAGTAGACCATATGCGTACGCGGCGGATAAACCTGTGCCGCCGCGTTCTCTGAAAAATTTGAAGTATGGGTTCCTACAGCCAGTTCCTTAAGTACGCTGGCAGGCATTCGTACTGTAGTTTGAGATACTAAAGTGTTCGTAAAGCATAAAATGCTTGCTCTATCGTCAGCGCAAGAAGCAATGCTAAAATATCGTAAGCTACTGAGCACCGTGCAGTATAACATTTATGAAAATGCTGAGCCATAAAAAATATAAGTAAACCAAAATATCAAACTAGTCTTATTTTGTATATCTATATTCTTTACAGAACGCTTGATAAAGACACCGACCTGATGAAAAAATGTAAAATGAAATTTGCGGTGCCATCTACACAAAATTCAATGTATTGGGCAAGCATTACTAATCTCGATATTTCCGGAGTCCCCCACTGCGGCGTGCATCATAATCAGGAAGTGGTTTTGGCACGTAAACCCCCCCCCCCCCCCAAAAAAAAAATAAGTGATAATAGCTACGCCCTTCACATAGCAAATTTTCCCGAAATGGTGGTAAGAGATAAAAACAGTGTTTATATTGTCCTCCATCTGTTGAATTACGCCACTGCGCTCGTCGTCAGGCAATAATTCATACAGCGCTTCCTCACTTTGGAGGATACTGCGATGCAGGTGACTGGGACAGCAGTTATGACTACAAAGCTGAGGTTGACTGTCCGTATGTCTCGCTTCGTAGTAGTCGTTTTAACCCTACAGTACATTTTATGTGCTCGTTAAAATGTTGCTGCTATGCTGTCGCTGATTATTTCGCCCTGTTGTAGTCCTTCCATAGTTCAGGAATTTGCCCATGATCGCAAAAGTTTAGCACAAGTGTGGGCCCAGTATGTTGAGTCGGATGTATTTACCGAGTGTGAATTAAGGCTGAGATGTCGCTGAGGTATGCTTCTTTTGTAGCCAATTTCCCGAAAGCGTAGCGGAAACACGCAAGTAATTCACGGTGAAAAACATTTTGTAGAGAGAACTCCACGCAACTGCTGCGCAGCACGCGAGCGAAGCTATGCGATGACGGCTTTGTTCAGACAGTACGACCGAAAGCATGCGCAGCCTGATACGCTTAATTGCGTGCTTCGCCGTTCACTAGTAGCATCACTGTTAAGCGCCTTTGTATAATCTCAAATGACCATAGTTGTTAGCGTTGTTTGCACTATGTTTCAGGAATAATGGTTCCATCAGCAAAGCTGCAGGAAAAGCTTTTGCGTGAAGTCTACGCTGAAGCCAACGTTGATCCAACGTGTGTGCTATACCTTGAGGCTCACGGCACAGGAACTAAGGTGGGTGACCCTACCGAGTTAGCTGCCGTGAGCAGTGTTTTCTGCAAACCAGAACGAGCTCGACCCCTGAAGATTGGATCGGTGAAGAGCAATATGGGTCACAGTGAAGCTGCTGCGGGTAAGAAGACTGATTCTCATTGAATATTGCTTGCATATGCGTATACCGTGAATGCCATTCTCTAAAGACTATGTTACCCTGTAGCCGCAACCATGGTTTACGATTTATAATTTTATTAGTGCATAGACGCAATACCTTCCTCCAAAAGTGAAGATAAAGGCTCCTTGAACTGACATGATCGCAGTCGCCATGTTCATGCGCCGGCATGCTGATAAAATGGGTTCATGCCGTCAAGTCCACGCCATCAATAAGATGGCTTGCACTGACGTCATCGTAGCCGCCATGCTCGTGCACCGGCACGGTGATAAGCTGGGCCATGAAGTCACGTGGAAGCTATCAGCAACACGACATCTGCCTGGCGGAAGAAGCCGCGAAGAGTCAAGACCTCTTTGCTTGCATCTAATCGCGGAGGTCCAGGCCCCCGTCCCCAAAGCCTGCGTACCGGGGACGGGGAGTAGGGGCCTGCTAATCCGGCGGTACAATAAGGTTGCAATAATAATAATAATAATAATAATAATAATAATAATAATAATAATAATAATAATAATAATAATAATAATAATAATAATAATAATAACAACAACAACAATAATAATAATAATAATAATAATAATAATAATAATAATAATAATAATAATAATAATAATAATAATCAGTAAATCATGTAACATTTCAAGACTGCGTCCCCGTTCGCTTCTGTTCAGGCTAATATATTTTATTGGAAAACTGCCGTTTTCCCAATCTTTCCAGTAATGCCATCCCACCTGCGCAGTTTCTGTAAAAAATAAGCAAATAAATAAATTGTCGCGAAGAAGAGAAACACTATAGTGGGCCATCCTCTTCGGCACCTTCTAGTGGGTCAAGCTCTCCAGCGCTGTGCTCGGAAAACGGCGCTCGTGCTGAGAGCCTGTGCCTTGATCTAACGGTCGTTCCCGAACGCCGGTGACTAATAAATGTCTCTACAAAGTAAACACATTTGTTAGTTATAGCTGAAAATTGGTCTAGTTGGATGTGTTTCATGGTTGTAAATAAAAAATAAGTCTGCGCAGACGCAAGAAACGAAGAAAGAAAATGATAAGCGCGTTGTCTGGCAACTGAAATTTTATTGAGATCTCCGCGAAATACACCCAGATAAATAAGCAAGATTACGCAAGAAAAGTACGCAACGAAAACCACCTAGACTACCAAAATGCTGGCTTCAACACAGCGTAGAGGGAAAAAAGTTAACACTAAAAAAATTGAATGGGCGCGCACTGTATATGCAGTGTTATTAATGCTATAATATTCTTTATCATGTAACGTTAGCGATTCCTGGCTGAAGCATGCGCCTTTATGTTTTTAATGAAAAGAAGTATCGGTTAGTATACACGTACTTTGCTTCCCGCTCTTATATAAATTTGAGCATCTGTTGAATTCTAATGTGCAGATGCATTCGTTTTAATGGGAAGCCACAGGCAAGCTGGAAGTACATTTTAAAGACGCGCAGTGCTCCCTTAACCTCGTTTTAATACGCATTCCTGCTTGTTCGATGTACACTTTCCCGCAGTGGTGTCTGCGTGAGCAGGCTCTTGGTGTGCTGCGACACCACGTACACGAGCACACTAGGGTTGGGCCCTCCCGCGTCCAACCGTGCTTGGCTTAGCCGTGACTGGGGAAAAGGAGACCCTGCTGGTTGAGCCGATGCTGAGTGTTTGAACGTTTAAGGCCCCCGGCAGAGGCAACACGCCCCTTTCGCCTCGGCTTCACGTAGACGGCTGCCCCGGACTTTCCGATCCGGGGGAAATGGGTGGTCACCTTTTCCTATCCCTCTCCCTAATTTTTTGCTTTCCTATCAACTTACCTATCCTGTCAGATCTTCTCTTCTCAATTTTTCTGTCTCTCCCAGGTTGCTTGAGTTAACCTGGTGCTATATATATCTAACTTTTATTATAGTTATAGCAGCGATGCACGGCTGGCGTGTGCAAGTCAATGCTCTGTCAAACTTGTAGCGTCCCTTTGTTGGGTTCCGTTGTCGGTGGCTGCCATTGCTGCCGAAGCAACTACATCGAACGTGCATAGAGCATCACTTCCTTTGCTACTTGATCGCACCGCTGCTGAGCGTGTACGCACTGAAATCTCTTTGAACTTTTTCGTCCTACACAAAAAATCCTTTGTACAATATCACGTTATCCACAGCAACAAACCTGAAAAACCAGTAAGAGTTGTATCACCATTCCTTGTTACTAAATCCCTGCCAGATACCATTGGATTACGCTATTAAGCTAGCACGAGGACAAGCGGCGACCTCCTTGTTGTTTGTGACAAGCTGTAACATGAACAGCTTGCAAATCTCACAGTGTTTACTGACATCGCAATAACAGTGACCCCGCATCGTTCCCTGAACACAGGCCGAGGCGTGATCTCAGATTCCTACTTGTTAAAGCTAACCGAAGCACTATTGGAAGGCTGGCAAGACGAAAATGTCATTGAGGTAAAAAGAATAAAGTTCAGGCGAGGTAACAACGAAATTCTAACATCTATTACGCTAAACTCGTACCTTTGCTTCGAGATGCTGATAAGTTCGACTTCGCCCTGCCATCTCCTAGATGCCTGGTTAGCTCAGATGATAGGGCGGCTGTCCCAGAAAGGCGGTGGTCCCGGCTTCGAGTCACGGACCAGGACGAATTTTTCGTTATAGCCCTTCGGCGGAGGCAACACGCCTCTTTGGCTTTCGCTTCATGTAGACGGCAACCCCGGACTGACCCGCAAGAGGGAAATAGACAGTCGCCTTTTCCTGTCTACCTTTCCAGCTTTTCTTCTTTCTCTCTTACCTCTACACCTTTCTTGTCTCCTATTCGGTTCACCTCCCTTTTGCATCTTTAGATGGCGAGGGTTAACCTTGTGTATTATATTCAGTCTGGGTATACTTGTTAGGTTATAGCGGCGGTACATAGCTGTCGTCTGCAGGTAATCTTCACACCTGGTAACGTCCCTTTGCAAGGCTCCGTGGTGGGCTGCTACCATCGCTGAGGAAATGAAATAAACCTTTGTGCCATCAACAACGTTCCTCAGACAAGTTACGAGTTTGCACGTACTTTCATTGTAATAACTAAATCCCGTCTTACTGGATGTCCTTTGGGCTTGTAAAGCATCTTTAAATTAATAGGGAAATGAACAGCCTGATCTCTAAAAAACAGGGTGCACCGAAGAAATCGGTCATCTTTTCCTACATGACATGGAAGGTTTCCCACGCTATCATGTCGTCCATAGTCAAAACCCTGAAAGAACTGTCGCAACCCTCTTATCTTTCACACGGTTTCAAAATGTCTCACCTAAACACTAGGAGCCGGCTACGAAGTTAGAAAGATTGTTAGGGGGCGACCTCCTGCTTGAGGTCCGCGATAAGCAAGAATGTGAAAAGCTGCCAAATCTAGTCTTATTCGGTGATGTACAAGTCGCAGCCATCCCTAGCATCGATCCATCAATACATACAATACAAGCAGAGACCCGATTTATGATGATGATCTATTGAAGTTGAGCGAGAGGAAGCTCGTAGAGAGCTGGAAGAAAGAAAGCGTTACAAAAATACAAAGAAATATAAAAAAATGAGAAAACAAAATATGGCGAGCAAACAGCTGATACATTTGCATTCAGTGTGCTGCCACAGGATACACGAAAGTTCTACTTGGACCATTCATTCCAAATACTCGGGATGTTTTAAGTGTCAGAGGGATGGCCACGTATCACAAAGCTGCCGAGGCCGACAAACTTGTGCGGTGATGCGGTGACCACGATCCGCCCTCAGATGATTGCAGTGGCACACTCCACTGCCCGAACAGTGATGGTTGACACGCAGCTTACTCGCAAGCTTGCCCCTTAGGTGGAAGGAAAAAAAGTATATAATCACCTTCAAATTAAAAGCAAACATTTTCTTCGACGAAGCGCAAAAGCGCGTTTCACTTTTTCCTACGGCAGGGTATGCTAATGCGGTGGGTAAGGGGGCAGCGTCGCAGAATACTCCGGCATTTACCCGGCCTCACAAAGACTGTGGCCGCATCTGTGTCACCAGCACCTTGGTGACAGCAGCCAGCGCTGCTTCACCGCTCCTGAAGCAGGACCCATCGATCTCCGTGTTGGTATACTTCAAGACTTCGTCTCTGATTTGTGAGGCGTTAACGACGACCACAGCACTCACGAGAGCGGACGGCCAGCGCCTCTCAAGAGGCAATGGACACTACTCAGCCTGATGGCTCAGCCAGCGCCGAACGACCACAGCGAGTCTAACAATTACGTGAAAAATGACAAACCCCGAGTTATGGGACCCGGGAAGGGCCCTGTAAGCTAAATCAATCTTCCTCTCTAAACACAGAGCATAGACACGCTTTTTAATAAGGAGACAAAAATATTACAATGGAACGTCAGGTGACTTCCACATAGCCTCGAAGATGTCAAGAAACTCTTAAGCAAATCTCTAAAGGTGCTATGTGCCCACGAGTCCCGTTCGAAACTTACGCATACAGGCTTTCTACCAGATTTCACCATTTTCTGCAAAGACCCGACGATGCTCACGTCCCATCCGGTGGTGTCGCCATTGAAGTTGGTAAGCGTGTAGAATGTCGGGCCTTAGAACTCCGGACGGCTCTTGAGGCAGCTGCGGTTGGAGCCTTACTGTTTCGGAAACCTCGGTCAAAATCTCCTCTGTGTACACGCCGCCCAACTATCGACTCCAAGGAACAGAATTTCTGAGTCAAATTGACGAGCTGCGTGAGCCTTACGTAGGCGATGGTGATTTCAACGCGCACCGCACTCTCGGCGGAGACTCTCGATGCGATGCAAGGGCCGGTTGACAGAAAAATTTATTGATTCTTCAGGCGTTTGCTTATTAAATAACAAAGAACAGACATTCTTTTATACAGCATATAACACTTGCACTGCAAATAATTTAGTTGTATTATCCGCCGCACTACTGCGATGCCTGAAATGGGACGTGGTTAAAAATCCATATGGGAGGGATCACTTTTCAGTCTGCCTCAAAACATTAGGACAATGCGAATTCATTTCACGACACCCTCAATGGAAGGTTGCATACGTATATTGGGGAAAATTGCTGAAAATCACCTATATGCCTGCTTTATTCTAGCGATGAAATTGCTAACTTTACAGCTTTTATAGTTTACACTGCACTGTAGAGTGCATTTCGCAAATGAATGGATTTCAAAGCCCCATTCATTGCTCTGTGACTTGATCAAGTTTCTGTGGCTTGATGCGTCCACCCCAACGGCGGGAAACCTCATGAACGTTAATTACTTGAAATCTCAAGGCAGACGAACGCGACGTAGTGCGAGAAGAGAAAGCTAGGAAAAAACGTCAGAAGCATAGATTCCTATGCGCAAGAAGGGAATATATCTTGTTGAGCAAACTAGGAAAGTTCGCAAGTCGGCCAACCTATGTTTTGACTTCGGTCGACGATGAATGAAACAGCCTTCAAGAGCAGGCCAACAGACTTGGACGGCATTTAAAGCATGTATCTAGATCTGCAAACTGCTAACCGTCATTCCAGAAGCGCTAACAGATACCAGAAAGTGAGTCACTGAATCATAAATGCAGTGTAAATGAACCGTACAACCATCATTTTAGTGTTGCTGTCTTCAGAGCTTCTTCGAAAGGCTGTGAAAAATTTACACCAGGAGCTGATAGAGACACGTACATAAGGATAAAACAACTTCACCCCAACATGCAGATGGTACTGTTGTCGCTTTTCAACGTTATCTGGTCGACAGGAAACATCCCATCGGCATTGAGAGTGGAGATTATATTGCCGGCTATGAAACATTGGCAAAGATCCGTCCTGTGTGGCAAGTTACCGGCTCATAGCACTTACAAGTTGCATAAGCAAGCTTTTGCAAGAAGATGATAAGTGGCAGACTTTTACACTTGATTCAAGCAAGCTCCTCGACCCATACCACTGCAGGCAAGGCCGATAGACGACATAATACCTCATTCGCATTGAAGTATATATTGGTGACGTTTTCATAGAGAAACCGTTCTTTTTTTGTTTCCGTGTTCTTAGATAAGGAAATGACTTACGAGACCTCGTGGCGGTATGGAGTTCTGCGTGACCTATCGGAAACCGGCATCCGCGGAAAACTGCCTAACGCAATAAAAAGTTATTTATCAAACCACACATCCTTCTGTTAGAATCTGAAATGCCCTATCGAGAAAATTTATGCAGGAAACTGGAAAACTGCAAGGCCTCATGCTTAGCTGCACAATTTTAATCGATACCATGTAGGATATTTTATTCGGTAAAAGTTGGTGACCGAAGGATTTGATTCAATTCATGTAACTTCGCTATCTGTGAGCGACAAGTCCAGCTCGGTTTGAAAGAAGTGTCTAAACGGGTCGATGGAAATGGCTTTCAGTTCAATCCTAACAAATTCGCATGTGTTCTTTTCACATGAATCAGAGGCCTGATTGCAAATCTTTATATAGGACTCCGTCGACGGCACATACCTGTGAACAGAGAACATAGTAGACACAAAGCTGAGTTTAGTCCGCGCATAAGGTATCTTAAGAACAAATGTCTGAAGACAATGAACATTTTAAAAACTTTGTCGCACAAAACATGGGCTTATGATAAGAAATGTCTCATGAACCTCTACAAATCCGCATACATGTATGCTTAGATTATAGCGTCATAGTGCTACTGCTACTGCTATTGCAGGCGCCTTGAATTTGATGGACCCTGTTCCCAATCTAGGTGTTCTCCTGGTAACTGGCACCTTCAGGACAAGTCCTATAGCAAGCCTTTGTAGAAGCTAATGAGTGGTCGCGCCATCTGCAACGTTCATATTTGAGCTGCTGATATTTTCTGAAAGTGAATCGCAACTTAGAGCATCCGTCTTATGCAACGGTAAACGTCGGGTGCGAGCAGCAAAAATTTGCGAGCAGCAAAAAAAAAACCTTCCTCATTGCTTGTCAGAAAACTCAGTTAGGGAATGGATGTTCCACAACTTGAACACAGCTAGATAGACCCAGCAAAACTATTTGTACCATGGCAGTGGAAGTTAACAGAATGTGATATATCGCTTCTAGAGATGACAAAACACGCTCCCAGAGGCACATATTACAAAGCCTTACCTGAAAATCCAGTGAAAATACTCGTGCACCAAGTTTTACACTGATTCTTCAAAGTCACATGCCAGCGCGTTTTATGCAGCAGGCGGTCCATTTTTTTGTAATCAAATGAGCTGGATCCAGAAAAAAATATGTTCACAGCCGAGGCCTAGGCACTATTGTCGGCTGTGGAACATAAGGAAATAAAAACTTTAAAAAACAATTATATTTACAGACACACTAAGCTTCGTAAAAGCCTTAATCTCACTCCGTAAACGCCAAAATCCTATACTTACAGAGCTGTATTCTGTTCTTTGCACAGCGTACACATATAGCCAGCATGCCGGTATATGCAGGATATCTGGGCCAGTATTTTGTAACGATGCCTTTTTCCATTCTATGCTTTTTCAGGCTTTTCACTCTTGGCCAGTGGTCAGAGCGACGGTCAGCCCACATTCTCAACGGGATCAAGCGGCCGTGTGTGGAGGATGATAAGAATAGCATAGAATAAGGCATAAGGCATCGTTACAAAATAGCGGCCCTGGCCATACAGGAATCGATGGTAATATTCCAGCATATCACAGTGCCACATGAATTACTTCGCCAGGTAATAATACTACCGCTGCTGTCCCTTCCACAGAACTGAAGCCCTTCTTACGAAAGAAACTGTTAAGCCAGTGGCAACGCTTGTGGGACGCTGAAACACGTAAGCTTCACGTGATTAAGCCACAGTTCGCTTTCTGGCCCTGTGCAACAAACACGACGGACTGGTGTCTTATCTTACTCAGGATAGGACATACACTGCGCATAATTTTCTTCTTACTGGTAAAGAACCTTCAAATTGTGCTACATGTCAGATGCGACCATCCGCCACGCACTCCTGTAATGTAGGGAAGCAGAAGCTGTGAGAAAGAATCATTTTCCATTTGCATATCGTCATCATATTCCTCTCCATACCATGTCTCCTGGTGCAGGACTATTTCTTAGTGCCAAAGCAGTCCTTGATTTATTTATTTGTGTTGTTACATGTTATTAACAAAAAAAATTGCAGCGCCCCCTATGGAGAGAGATTGCTACTGCGGTAGTCGTGTTTTTGCGATGCGTTTTCGTCCAGGCCCTTGCATTTTCAGGACCCTTTAAGGCAGTAGTGCTGCTCACTTTTCACCACTGAAGCATTTTTGTATACCACATCATCGATCCGAAATTTACCTTTCATAGTACACTTCATCGATGACATAATTTTATGACGCATACATTTTATGCACTCTACAAGGACTTATTTAAGGCCCCTATACATTCACTTCATGCCTACCACTCGTATTTCACCGACAGATTGCTAAATCAGTAAAGCTAGCTTGGCGCTCCTTGGGCATATTTGGCCCTTGCGTCACAAAATACCAAGTTCATCATCGATCCTGCCTGCGGAATCGAATAGTATAGGTAACACTCAATGCCCAGAGTAAGCAAATGCTCATAAAGTTCATAACGTTCTCTTTAATTTCTACGTAATTTCAGCGACAGAAAGCGCCTTCAACATGCAAGGTATCCGTGTCCTTTTGTACATACTTTGATACCTCCGAATAACCTCTAAGCATTTCGCATCAATAAACTTTTCTCTCTCTCCCTCTTAAAATTATGGGGTGCCGAATGTCCTTTTCTGATACAATGGCGCGAAATGTTCACTAAACTATTTGGGTCTTGACAGGAAAAAAGAAGTCTAACTCAAAGCGCTCGGCCTTTACTATAGCTCTGGATAAAGCTCGTAAATTAAGGTGCTCAAGGGTTACTTTAGCTTAGTACTTTCTGTTGCTTGACTTATTGATCACCATCTTAATGTTCTTATCTAGGCACTGGTAACCTTTTGCCGACAGGCAGCCTGATGTAAGAAAATATAATAATCTTGTTTGTGGGCTTTTTAACGCTTAAACATTTCCCATTAACGGAACGGACCACCGTACCCAAATGTCAGGTAACTTTACCGCCACTATCAGCGTTTGAAGCTACGTCGACACGCTACGCCATGATCCTGAAGCGAGCGTCGTTCGCAGCCAGCGTCAACACCATCCTTGCTGTATCCAACGTTTCAAACGGGTTGAATGAGAGCTGCGAGCCGAATTTTGAGTCTAATAAGTGTAATATGCCTAAGCGTTTTTCTGGAATCAAGGGGGACGCAAGGTCCAGGACACTTCCTCTCGAGACAACTTCCCTTTTCTTTACCGTTAGATGAGGTCGCACACTATTCCACAACAATTCAGAAATATGTTGGCTTCCTGTCTATTCCAGCGATGTCGCAAGCTACGCGGAGCCAGTCCTAGTTCAGCTGCGCCAGTCGGCACCACTCCGTAAGCAAGATTTGGCGCATGCTGTTTCTGTGACCCTCAAGCGTGGCTAAGCAACACATGGCTTGTATTTCCGCTGGACAAGTTCCTTGACGATTGTGTCATAATGCTATTCTAGCCTTCCAAACGGACACTGATAAAATGTAGTCAAGTTTTAGATATTGGTCTAGCTTGATTTAGTTCTTGGTTGTAAACAAAACAGAGCGCTAAAGCAAATGACAAAGAAAGAAAGGATGACACGAGCACTGTCTGGCAATTGAGAATTTATTCAGATATACCCGGATATACAGAGATACAAAAACAATTAATTGAACAAGGAAAGCAAATCACGAAAGCCGCGGAAAAACAATAACATAGCCACAACGCAGCATACACAGACAAGAAAATCACACTTGGAACTTTGTCGAAGGGCGCAGGCTGTCTACAGTGATTTATGAATTTAATTATGTTCTTTATCGTGTAAAGTTAGCAATTCCGAGCTGAGGCATAGACCTATTGTTTCCTAATGAAAAAAGAAAAGCCCTGTTTGTTAGCGGGAAGTTTGTTCCCTGCTGTTAAACCATGTTGAACATCTGCTAAATACTTGTGTGCAGCCGCATTTTCCGCAAGGTGAAGCCACGGTCTCCCTTTTTTTAAACACGTGCCTCCCCTTGCGGATCCGCCAATTGTCCTGTTGCACATCTTCAGTGATGGATGTTCTATTAATATTTCCGATATCACTGCCCGCATTTGCTTGTACCACTGATGTTTTTTTGCAGGCGTTTGTTCCTTGGCCAAAGTTATTTTTGCAATGGAGACTGGTACCATCGCTGGCAATTTGCACTTTAATGAGCCGAACCCTGACATTCCATCTCTGCAAAACGGCAGCATTGAAGTTGTGGACAAGCCGACACCCTTCCCAGGAGGCCCAGTTGGCGTCAGTTCATTTGGTCTTGGAGGTGCCAATGCGCACGTGATTCTGGAATCTATTCCAGGGCCTCACGTGAATGACATTGCACGTGATAAGCCAGAGCTGCCAAGACTTGTTCTTGTGGCCGGTAGAACAAAAAATTCGCTTGAGGTAAGTTTTCACGCTGGTATTATAAGCAGAAAAAATTTTTATGTAAGCATTCTTGTTAGTATAATTCCTCTTCGCTGGTTTACAAAACAACCATTCTCTGAGGTGCACCTAATGTGACTATAATGTTTGATTTTTGATATCGAAGGCAGAATCAAAACTAGAGAAACATAGTGGCTGTATTTTCCTCTGTAATATTTTCTATTTCAGGAGCCCAACATATAACAGTGCTGCATAATACAGAACCTAAATAAAAAGCTGATCACTAGATAATTGTAAAAAGATAGTAAAGCTTTGTATTTTTCTTGTACGTTTTGCTTGTATATTAACACCACACCCCTCTGTAATGCTTTTGGCCCTGAGGGTATCATAAATAAAAATAAAAAGATGTCCAAATTCGCCCGAAAAGCGACTCATATATAGCGACAGTAGAGTATTCGTAGACTACGTGTAGTAAGATTTATAGTTTGATCGGTCATAGGAATTCCGGCAAACATTTTGCTCCTAAATAAATTAACAAGCAAAATGTCACGCGAGGAGAGAGAGAGAGAGAGAGAGAGAGAGAGAGAGAGAGAATAAGCGTGATCAGTAGTTACTTTGTTTAGCGCAAAACAGCGGACACAAGAGAGACCACCCCCAGGACAAGGCGCTCCTCTGAACTTACATCATTTTATTGCGTCACTCCTTTATAGAGAGCAGAATCTAGAAGAAAATGTGTAGTGAGCACCATGTGCAGGAACCACCAACATCTGATCACCAGAGCGTACTCATGTGACAGTCCAAAAAAAAACCATATTCAGCACTGTACAAGGTTAAAGAAGGCACACTAATGCACTGCGAACCCAGTGACTGTATGTAAAAAGCTTCCGATAATTCTCGGGCGGTGGTATCACGGCTCTTTTGCAAAATTGTAGTATTATGAAACATAGCTGCGCACTTGCATATTTTACAATGTTGAGCTAAATGACAACCTGTACCTGTTGGTACGGATCGCTCATATTCTCTAAGCGCTCATTAACACAGCGGCCTGACTGCCCTACATAAACATTGCCACATGACAACGGAATCCCATATACCACATCGACGTTGCAATCTACAACCTTCGCATGGTCCTTTTCACAATATGATTTTTTGCTTGTTTTTGAAATGTGGCTGCATAACATCGACAGTTTTTGAGGAGGAGAAAACATTACCGGGATTTGGTATCTAGTGGCGACATTCTTTAGACTGTGATCCACTCTACGGCAATACGGCACAACTTCAGGCCTCTTCTTTCGTGTAACACAGTTACTTTTGTGACGCTTCCCTTTCAGTTTCTGAAACAATACCTCAGAGACTGACGTCACCACCACACTTGGGTAACCCGCAGCCTGCAGCCTATTTAACTGTGCAATCAAACTCTGGTTCGCAGTGTGGTGACAGGATTCCATTAACGAAGATTCTAGACACACCAAAGCAATGGTGCGTTTCGCAATCTTTGAGTGCGCAGACGAATAAGGTAAATGTTCCTTACGTGCACGTGGCGAGTACATCCAACAGGCCTGACCTGTTTGTAAGGATAGCTGCAAATCTAAAAACTGGAGTTCACCATCCCCTAGATAGCTCATGTGTGAAAGTTCAACATTTGGCGTTGTCATTGAACAGAGTTAAAATATCGGCTACCGTAATGGAACATTCATTGTTAGTCTGTATTATCACAACAAGAAAATCGTAAACATATCCAAAAATATGAACCAAGTCATTGTCTGAAGGACTCTCAAGAGCGCAGTCAACAAACGTTAATTTGTTATAATTGCAATATTGCAATATTTTCGTAATATTGTACGAATAATATTGTAAAATTGTAATATTTTTGATCATTTGTAGACCGCGCTTGGTTCAAATTTTTGGTCAATGTTGTGCAGTCGTATTTCAAAGAGAAGTAAAAAACCAGATTGTGAAAAGAACCACGCGAATGTTGTAGATTGCAGCGTTGGTGGGGTATATAGGATTTCGTTGTCATGTGGCAAAGTGTATGTAGGGCAGCCAGGCCGCTGCGTAAACGAGCGCCTTAGAGAACGTGAGCGATCCTTACCGACAGGTACAGGTTCTAATTTAGCTCAACATTGTAATATACGCAAGTGCTAAGCTATGTTTCATAATACTACGATTTTGAAGAAGAGCCGTGATACCACCACCCGAGAATTATCGGAAGTTTTTTTTTTTCATACAGTCACTGGGTTCGCAGGGCATTAGTGTGCCTTCTTTGACCTTGTACATCGCTGGATATGGTTTCTTTGGGTTCTGTTACATGAGTGCGCTCTGGTGATCAGATGTTGGTGGCTCCTGCACATGGTGCTCACTGCGCACGTTCTTCTAGATTCTGCGCTCTATAAAGGAGTGACGCAATAAAAGGATGTCAGTTAAGAGTAGCGCCTTGTCCTGTCGTCTCTCTTGTGCGCGTTGTTTTGCGCTAAACAAAGTAATTATGGATTCGCACCAACTAGTCCGTCAACGCATTGCGCTGAAGCATGATCAGATCTGACTGAAGGACCACGAACACTCGCTGCCAAAAGACTAGCGTGATTAAGAGCGCCGGCAACGAGGAGCGAGCGGTTCGTTCTCTCTCTCATTTCACCACGCATCAGAAACTTCAAACAACGCAATATCCAACACGACGCGCGGAAACAGAGGGCATGTCAAGCCACCAGCCATATCTGCTCGTGCTTAGTCTTTGCACCCACAGTGGATTACTTACAAGATATGCCGCAGGGGCCACGTATACGCTTAGGTACGCGAACAGCCTTGAGTGCCAACACCACGCTAGAGAAAGAGACGCAGGCTTGTAGCGACCACCCGTTACTTCGTTGTCCCCGCCATGGGGGTCATTGCCCCTTACTCCGGAAATCCTGTTCGTCTCGTTGTGAGAGTCATTGACCCCTGCTCGATCTCGAAGCGGCTGTCCAACTGGGGCCACTCGACCCCCCCCCCCCCCCCCCCCCAACGTGCTTTTACTTCTGAATAAAGCCAGTCGACTCTCCGTTCTCAAGCTGTCAAAACGTGTATTCCTTACCTCCGGTAAACCGAGCTACCAACAAGGGGTGACTCAGGACATTTACGTTTTTTAATCTAGCCATGTACGACGCTGCTCCGACTTCTGCGGAGAGAGTCGACTCCATGATTACATCTGTCATCGCCGCCGAGTTTCAGCTTCCCAGCTTTTGGCTCAAGAATCCCCGAGTTGGATTTATGCAAGCAGAGGGCCGTTTGCAACTAGGGCGCATTACTTCACAGACAGCAAAGCACCTGCATGTCATCGCCACGCTGCCCTTGGACATCACCCATGCCATAGACTACTTGCTAGTGGGTACGCCTTACGATGACCTGAAAGCACGACGATGTGGTAGCATACGACGACCTGAAACGCAAGGTCCTGCAGTGCCTCAAGCCATCGCAACAAAGCAGGCTTGAACAGCTCCTTTCCGTGGAATTCGGCAACGAAGGACCGTCACAAGTGCTACACCGGCGGCGTCAGTTACTGAGGGAGTACTCTGCAAACGAAAACCAGCTTGCAATTTTACGCGAGTTGTTTTTGCAGCGCCTCCAACAGTCCGCACGCATGGCACTGGCGGGTTCCGGCGAGATGAGTATCGATCGGCTAGCTGCACTCGCTGAGCGCATATGCAACTGCTCGTATTCGGCACAGCTACCTGTCGCAGCTGCGAGACTGTCACAGCCAGGAGACCCACTCTCGCGCCTAGAGGAAACAGTCGAACGCCTTACCAGTGCACTGGAGAAGCTTACGACTGGCAGCAACACTTTCGACCAACTTGGGCGCAACCATCCAGCTTCACAGTTTCGCAGTGCATCTAGAAACTCGCCACGGCAGTTGTGCTCGTATCACCGCCGCTTTGGTAAACAAGCACGCCGCTGCACTCGGCTAGGTGTTAGTGGACGCGAAACGCACCGGCCAGTCGCTAACGGCGGCATGTGACATTGGCTTTCGAGCAGGACGCCTATTCATCGTAGTCGACCGCATCAGCGACACCTGCCTCCTCGTCGTCACTGGAGCCGAGCTGATTCGCCGCAGATCGCCAACGCGGCAAGTCCACACCGACGCTCCATTATTGAACGACACTGACATCGCGTCGTATGGGCTCTAGTGAATAACGCTAGACATTGGACTCCGTCGCTTGCACAGATGGGTGTTTGGGATCGCCGACATCAGCTTTGCCATACAGGGAGTGGACTTCCTCATACATTTCAAAGTAGATGTGAGTGTTTGCGAGCGGCGCCTAGAGGATAACGTAACATCCCTCGATGTACTTAGTCTGCAGTTCAACCTCACCTCATCTGGCATGCGCACGCTGCGGCAGGTCTCAACCTACGACAAGGTATTTGTCGAGTGCTCACAACTCAAGGAGCCCCGAAACAATGCGCTGCCTGTGTAACACAAGGTGACGCCTCATGTCACCACCACCGGCACACCTGTCGCCCCGCGGCCAAGGTGGCACGCTGGACGTAGGTTGGTAGTCGCCCGCCGTGAGTTTCAACACATGCTTCAGCTTGGTGTTATTCGTCCTTCCTGCCGCAATTGGTCTTCACCCCTCATTCTGGTTTCAAAGCAGGACAATGGCGACTGGCGGCCTAGTGTTCATTACCGAGGTTTGAATGCCGTCACTATTCCGGATAAATATCCCCTTTTCCACATGCATGACTTTGGTGCCCGTCCTTAAGAACTGAAGTATACAGCGAGAACGATTTGATGGTCGGGTACCACCAAATTCCTGTCTTATCCAGTGACATTCTGAAGGAAGTAATCACAACTTCAGTTGGCCTATTTGAGTTGGTCCGTATGCTTGCGCAAACTTTTCAAAGCTTCATGGACGAGGTTTCGTGCGGTCTCCCGTTCATTTCCGTCTACCTTGACGACATTCTCGTTGCAAGTCACACAGATGAACGACATAAAGAGCCCCTTGGCTTTCTATTTGAGCGGCTCGATGTACACGGCCTGTTCCTAAAGCCCCAAAAATACATTTATGGAGTTGAAGCCGTGGATTTTCTTGGTGATTGCATTTCACCCCAAAGCATCAAGCCCCTGGAACCAGATGTGCGGGCAAACGGGGACTTCCCCTCTCCAACCTCCTTCCGAAAGTTGCGCGAATTTCTGGGGCTCATAAATTTTCACAGGGGCTTCATACCATCCTTTGCGCATGTTCTTCAGCCGATTACCGACCTGCTGCGTCGCGACGCCAAATATCATCCTACCTTCCACTGGTCCTCGGATTATGAGCTCTCCTTTTACGAAAGCAAAACGCGGTTGTCGACCACAGTGTTGCTGATTCTTCCGTTGCCCAAAACGCCAATTCGCCTTATGGTAGACGCGGCGACCTCGGCAGTGGGTGCAGTACTGCCGCAGAACGATGGCATAGGCTTGAGGCCACCGAGATTCTTCTCGATGCGCCTCAGACGTATAGTAGCTCGCTACAGTACTTTCTGGAGGAGAATTTTGGCCATCTGCTGCGCTGTCAAGCATTTCAGTTCTTTATTGAAGGCTCTTTTACATTCTTACCAACCACAAGCCGTTTAACCTTCGTTTTCAAGAACAACAGTTTCTCGTACTCAGAACTTGACCCTCGGCAACCATCATTTATCTCCAAATTTTCTACACAAATACACGATATCTCTGGGTCCGAAAATCAGGTTGCTGACGCACTGTCGTGGATCGGCGCTGTGCCTATGGCCCTGTGGATTTCCAAGCTCCAGCCTCCACCCTGGAAAACGACCCCGAGTTGCTCTAATTGCGGGAAAAAGGCTTCTCGCTCCAGCTTGCCGAGGTGCCACTTTCCGACACAGCAACATTTTCAGATGCGATACATCACAGACAGCACCTCGCTCTTTCGTGCCTCATCAGTTTCGGCGGCCAACATTCAATTCGCTGCACGGGCTAAGCCTTGCCGGCTTCAGAGCGACACAGAGGCTTATCACAGACCGCTTCGCCTGGCCAGGGACCTGTTGTATCAAGTACGCAGTAGCCTAGTGACCGGGACACATGTTTATTGCGGCTTGCAGTACAAAGGAAGGAACCGCAAGGGCCTTACGTGGCCACCTGATATAGCTATGCAGAGCACCTAATCAGTGACAGCAGAGAGCAACACACATGCGCGTGTATTCTATGTTAGATACAACTATCCAAGGCCTCAGTGACGTCAAAGTACGACCAACACACGTTGTAACTAAGGGGTGATGACACAACATTCCCTTTTCCATCATGTGTTCTTAGTGGTGCTCGGGTGGTCGCCTTTGCCGGTTGCTGCGTCGAAGCTCTGGTTGTGATGATGGCGACGCGCCACCGCCGGAATTCCCGCCTGCAGACGATGGGTGTAGAAAGGTGGCGTGCTCTTTATTTGTAGCTTCTGCCTGCTCATCGATTTGATCGGTGTCGGGCGTCTTTCGCACACCGTCGTCGTTTGCATGGTGTGCTCCTAGAGTCCTGCGAGACAATATGTCTTGGCTACATACATGCCGGTGGTTGCGGGTTTGGAGACGGCACATGAGTCCACTGCGGGAAGCAATTCTATAGAATGCTCGCAGTTCGGGGGTCGGAGACTGCGTATGAGCCAATTTCGGGAAGTACTCCTGGAATGTTCGCGGCCGCGTGTTATCAACATGAACGTACCGCTCTTCCTGCCCTTGCCCGACAACATAAGCGCTCAAACTCACACGTTTGTGACCACTCCCCTTCCCCGGTGCGTAGTCCCTTCACAAGGACGCCTTCTTTCTCATAGTCCCTCAAAGTACCTCGTCGCTGACTTACCGACTGCCTTTTTCTTTCAAGTTTGTTTTCGTCTTTTGCTCGATATTCGGTTGGGGAACACGCAACGTTGTACTAGGTTCCCACAATAAAATAAGTGCGCGGGTATATGTTCAGTCACACCCGTTGTCGTGTTCCTATAGTTGAATAGAAACTGGTCGATGCATTGTTGGAGGCACTTCATCTGCCTATGTCTTCGTTCATCATGACCTGCTGCAAAAGATTTTTTCGTTACAGTCTGTACGCAACGCTCCGCGCTGCCATTCGATGGCCAGTGATAAGGAGACGATTTAGTGTGCCGAATGCCATTCCGTCTCATGAATGTCTTGAAAAGGGCCGATGTAAATTGTGAGCCATTGACTGTTACATCTTCCGGTAATCCGTACGTGGCACATACTGTGCGCAGTTTACTTGCGAAGCTTGTATTGCCTCACTCATGTCGGCGTTGGTGTTAGTGTTGCCATACGAAAAAAAACTCCGCACCAAAAGAAAGATTGCTTGTCGGGCTGCGGACTCGAACCACCAACCTTCGGGTTGCAAGATCACCACGCTAACCGATTCAGCCGCTGCGGCTTTTTTCTTTAATGCACGGAATTATGAGTAGTGTCAATCCAAAATTGTTAGATTACATTTGAACATATATGTGAAAAATACACACATGGTAAGCAGTTGGATGAAAGTTCAACATTCCGGCAAAGGAATGCAAACGTCCAGACGCGAAATCCATTCAGGAACGGGATAAAAGTAGCAACCACAATACGCAGTTGAGCAGCCTCTTCTCGAAATACAGACCTTGTCGAGCGAGATGGCTCGGCATGTCTGTCGATCATTCGGCTTCTCGATAGTGAATGAAGTCCTAATAACATAAGGTGTACTAAATATGGTGTGTTATTGGCTTTCTTTTTGAAAGAAGGAACCGGATATTATAAGATGAAAGAGGAAGGTCTTTTTTGATAGTTCTTTGTAAAATGTCCCAAAAATGAAATGCGTCATATTGTCACCCAGCTATTACAACTAAAACAGTTTACCACCGACAGATTGGCAAAGAAACGTCTGCCTTTTTGCGATGGCTGGTCCTCGGAGAGCGCGCGCGCAACCACGAACTTCGCCGTTATCGCCTTAAGGGTCCCGTGTCATCACGTGCAAAGTTATTTTGCGTCATTGCTCCCCTCTCAAAAGCGACCGGCCCGGTCGCTTCAAGGGCAGCGGGCGCGCACTATGGGCAAGAGTGCCAACATAAAAAGACAAAAAAAACATACAGGAATGTATACAATGCTGAAGCGGTTTGTGAGGGTTGCTTATCCCTCGCCTGCGTAGTACGGCGTCATCCGTACTACGTGGGCGACTTCAGCACGGGGACGGCGTCGGTTCGAACCAGGATCAGAGCTTTCAGGCACCACCTCGTAGTTCACATCACTGAGGAGGCGTACAACTTCATAGGGGCCGAAATAGCGTCGCAACAATTTCTCTGAGAGCCCATGATGTCGGATAGGTGTCCACATCCACACGCGTTCGCCTGGTAAGTACTGGACATTCCGTCGGGTCCGGTTGTAACGGTAGGCGTCGGTATTCTGCTGGGTGCGGATGCGATTCCGAGCAAGCTGGCGAGCTTCCTCGGCTTTCTTGACGAAATCTGCGGTGGTGTCATTCCTTGTGGCTCCGTGGTCCACCGGGAGCATGGCGTCTAAGGCGGTTGTGCCGCGACGTCCGTAAACAAGCTCGAATGGTGTAAACTCGGTGGTCTCCTGCACAGCGGTACTGTAAGCAAACGTGACGTATGGCAAAATTTCATCCCATGTTTTGTGTTCCACATAAATGTACATGGAGAGCATGTCGGCTAATCCTCTGTTTAGGCGCTCTGTTAAGCCGTTAGTTTGGGGATGATAGGCTGTGGTCTTTCGGTGGTCGGTGTGCGTCAGTGTGGAGACTTGTTGCAATAACTCCGCTGTAAACGCTGCACCGCGGTCAGTAATGAGTACAGCGGGTGAACCTTAATAATAATATTTGGGGTTTTACGTGCGAAAACCACTTTCTGATTATGAGGCACGCCGTAGTGGAGGACTGCGGAAATTTTGACCACCTGGGGTTCTTTAACGTGCACCTAAATCTAAGCATACGGGTGTTTTCGCATGACGAAGCACGATGTTGTGGACGAAGAAGCTGGCGACTTCAGCAGCAGTTCCCCGTGGCACAGCTTTTGTCTCCGCATAGCGAGTTAAATAGTCAGTTGCCACGATTATCCACTTATTTTGCAAGGTTGACGTGGGGAACGGCCCAAGAAAGTCCATTCCCACTTGCTGGAACAGCGCTGGAGGCGGATCCAAAGGCTGAAGGAGGCCGGCAGGCTTGACGGCTGGAACTTTACGCCTCTGACAGTCACGGCCCGTTCGCACATAGCGATGTACCGACGAAAATAGGTGTGGCCAATAGTATTTTTTCCGTATGCACGCTAATGTCCTCGCGAAGCCTAAGTGGCCGGCACAGGGATCGTCGTGACACGCCTGTAAAACTTCCTCGCGCAGTGCCGTCGGGACGACGAGAAGGAAGGAACGTTTCCTGGCTGTTCTCGAAATTTTTCTTGTACAGGACATCGTTTCGCAGGCAGTACGACGTCAATCCTCGTGAAAGTGGGCGTGGGACAACAACGTCAGCTCCCTCGAGATATCGCATGACTGGAAGCAGCTCAGAGTCTGCACGTTGATAGTCAGCCATGCGCACCACGTCGACGACACCAAGAAACGGCAAATCTACCTCCAAGTCGGAGGTCAAGGGAATAGGAGAACGTGACAAGCAGTCAGCGTCGCTATGCTTATGGCCGGATCTGTAGACAACAGTTATGTCGTATTCCTGGAGGCGGAGGCTCCAACGAGCGAGGCGACCTGATAGGTCTCGTAGATTGGCAAGCCAGCAGAGCGAGTGGTGATCGCTGAATGCTCGAAATGACCGGCCGTATAAGTAGGGTCGGAACTTACTGATGGCCCACACGACTGCTAAGCATTCATTTTCGGTCGTTGAATAATTAGCTTCTGCTTTTGTCAGACTACGACTCGCATACGCAATTACACGTTCTGCGCCATCTTGCCATTGAACCAGAATGGCCCCGAGTCCTACGTTGCTGGCATCGGTGTGTATTTCAGTTGTCGCGGTGTCATCAAAATACGCCAGCACTAAAGCGGATTGAAGGCGTTTACGGAATTGGGTGAAGGCCTGCTCTTGGTCTTCCGTCCACGCAAAGGGCACATCTTGTCGCGTCAGTCTCGTGAGCGGTTCAGCAATCATTGAGAAGCCTTCAACGAGAGAGAAGCCTTCAAGTTACCGACCGACCGACCGACCGACCGACCGACCCCCACCCAACCCAACCCAACCCAAACCAAACCAAACCAAAGCGATCGACCGACCGACCGACCGACCGAATAAATGAATAAACACTGACAAGAAAGATCGAGAAAATGGTGCACGACATTCTTAGAAACCTGTGGTAGATACAGCACAGTCGCCTATACATGATTGTTTTGCCATATGATGGCCCATTATATCGATATCGGATACTCCGAACTTACATCCAGCAGCCCTGATGATAAAGTCGTCACGTACACGAGCAAGCAGTTGAGAGATAAACGGTTTGCACATCTTGCGAACCACTTAGCGTCAAGCAGATTTTCAGTGTAGGTGAAGCAAAATGGCAAAACCTTCGTGACCTACCGGTGAAAGGCTATCAATGTTTGCTTAACATTATGCAAACTAAAAGACACGCGGATAAAATTGAATCTTCCTTCAGAAACTGTCTCGGATGACTGCCACAGTTTATACGATTAGCATTAATGCAATGTGTCATAACACAGCGTACTGCCCCCGCTGAAACGCGTCTTGTATTGAGGCGTCTGCTGCTATAGATGGCTTCTTCTTTCGCACTTTCCTCCGGGCCGCATTGGGGCCTGCGCGTGGCGCGTTTCAGAATACGCATGTCTATGACGACGATATATAGATCTGCCTGGACTTTGCGATTTGCCGTGCAAGCAATGTCCGCATCTTCACATACCCCGTTTACGCATTGCAATTGATGCTGTCAAGGAGAATAAAAATATTTGCCTGTTACAGCAAATCAGCTCCCGGCCACGGCGGCCGCATTTCTATGGGGGCGAAACGCGAAAACACTCGTGCACTTAGATTTAGGTGCACGTTAAAGAACTCCGTGTGGTCGAAATTTCCGGAGTCCTCCATTACGGCGTGCCTCATAATCAGAAAGTGGTTTTGACACGTAAAACCCCACAATTTAATTTTTTAATTGAACAACAATTCAGCAGATTAAACACGCTGGATTACTAAAACACCTATATCTAAGGTTAGTCTGCGGTTTCAGTCACGAAAAACAACTTGCGACAATAGAGAGAGGACAGGACAAGGCCCGATTCTGTGCACTTCTGTCCGTTTTGCGCGCAGTTTTCTTCTGTTTTATTTTTGTCGTAACTGGGTAGCACCCGCATTTGCATGATGCTGTATGCTTTATGTGGTTAAATTTAAGCATTTGGATGAAAAATGAAAGCAAGCATCGTGCAGCGAATTGCTACCCGAACTTTTTGAAAACTCTGTGGACTTAAATAATTCCTCGTCTATGGAGCCACGCGACGGCAGTTCGCAATGAGTCAATCTTTTCTTCTCTGAATTTTTATGATACCTAATTAGGAAGCAAAAGTGAGCGGAAAACGACAACGTGTCTAATGCTTCCCTGCCATTGCTGAATAATCGCTTCGGGACCGCTCCCCTATCTTCGACGCGGCTGACGCGACAATTGTGCTCTTGCCACGTCACGCCATCCGGAGCGCCAGTCTTTTCAGGCGTGGCTCCCGCCTCCAATACGGTGTAGAGCTGAGACCATCAATGAGTATACTAAATTTGGTGGAATTGAAAATTATTGCACCTCCAATGCGAAAATTTTGAGGTATCCTCGCTTCATAATTTTTTTTTTCGTATTACAGCAAACTATGGACCGGCTGGTTACCGAGGGGCCCTACCCGGATTCCGCGTACGCTCTCCTCAACATTGTCGGCCAACCAAGTGTCACGCAGTTTCCCTTCCGAGGCCACGTGCTGGTTCCCGTGGATGGTTCTGGAAAAGAGGTCATCAAAGCCGCGATGGAAGCTCAGTCGACGAAGCAGCCGCTGTGGTTTGTTTTCACTGGAGTTGGGTGTCAGTGGAATAGCATGGCGAAGCAGATGATGCATTTTGACTTGTTTGCGCGCTCCATCCAGAAGTCACACGAGCTCCTTAAGCAATTTGACATTGGCCTCATAGACCTGCTAACTGGCAAGAAGGAGGATAAGGCCGTGGCATCCCTCTACGGATGTATTGCTGCTGTTCAGGTTCGTTGTGCCTTGAATTTTTATTTCCAACCTACCGCAAATGATGAAGAAGTTCCAATAAGAAATGCCTAAATTGCAGAAACGCATTCTGAGCGCTTCGTTTATTAAACAGTGTAAGTCAATCGTCGATGTATGCGTTTTTACACTTAAAACACACATGAGCTTGACGCACATATTTGGATTCGTAATCCTCGGCTAGTAGCAGTTATTCACAAAAAGCTGAAGAGCATTGGTGAGCTACAGAAAGTTACGACTAGAAACCCTATTTAAGGCGACATATTGCCAGGAATAAAATATTAAAGAAAAGAGAAACATGGTTACATGCACGAGGTGTTCGACGACACATTCACACTATGTTATCCAATGATATTTCTT
The DNA here is from genome assembly GCF_050947875.1 of Dermacentor variabilis. Classification (NCBI taxonomy): domain Eukaryota; kingdom Metazoa; phylum Arthropoda; class Arachnida; order Ixodida; family Ixodidae; genus Dermacentor; species Dermacentor variabilis. The sequence continues at coordinate 203,106,419 of NC_134570.1, read as the reverse complement.
GCAAAAAAAATTGTTCGGAAGCATGTTACACTCCTGTCACACGCGAAGGAGAAAACCTGCTGCACACGTGGTAATGTATTAAGTAATATGATCTGAGGGATCAGTCTTCTTGCAAGACACAACGAGCCGCAGTGTGAAGTAAACGTGTGGCGCTGTAGGTGGGCCTCCGCGAGAAATGGGAGCACCTAATGCACTACCTGAAGGTTCTTTCGTTCTCTCTTTTTCTGTTTTGCTTTTTTCTTTCCTTCCTTCTTTCTTTGTCCTTTCTTTATTTGATATTTCTTACTTTCTTTCTTTCTTTCGTTCTTTCGTACCTTCTTTCTTTCTTACTTCACTTTCTTTATTCATATCCAGTCAGTGCATCTTTGCTTGCTCACGAGAGTATGAGCCATTTCTCATAATAAATTTTTTTTGTCTCACTGGACTAGATGCCGCTTTTTTCGCGTATGAGCCATTGCAACGAGCCACTTAGGGCTCTCACCAGTTCGGATGAATGCCTCTTTGGACGAATAGGGCCAAAGTTATTGTAGACTGATGCCAATGTGCATCCGGAAATATCTAAGACTAACGAGCAAGCGAACATTTCGTAAAAAAAAAGCTTGTGGATTATTACCTTCATTCTAAATATAATCAAATAATACCTTGCCTGGTTCGGGGGCAGTACTACGAACGCCCCTTTTGCGTGCCAAACCAAAGCGCTGGCGTAATTATCGATCATTCTTTGCAGAAAAGCAAGGCCACGTGGGCATTTGTTCATTGCAATCAATTGGCTTGAGGTGAAAGATAAGGTTTGTAGACTGTGTTCTTATTTGGACAACAGGTGGCACTCGTGGATGTGCTGTTCGCCTTGGGAATCAGGCCAGACGGCGTGGTAGGCCACTCGCTGGGAGAGATGGGCTGCGGCTATGCCGACGGATGCCTCACAGCCGAACAGACCGTACTGTCGGCCTACTGGCGAGGGCGCTGCGTGGACAAGGGTGACCTGCCTAGGGGAGCGATGGCCGCCGTCGGTAAGTGCATCGAGACTGCTCTTCACACAGGCGACTAACGTAATTTTTTTTCTAATTTAACAATGCCTTTCTTTGCGCCCAAAGTGGCGATGTCCTCACACAGTAGATATGCCTCTGGACATGATGCACAGCGTGGGTGCATCTTCGAAGCAAATGAAGAATATACCGTTCTGCCCCAGATATTAGTATCAAATTCCATATATAAAATATAAACCTTTGTTTTTTTATTTTTACGTACCATAAAGTAATGAGAGAAGAGAAGAACCGGTACTCGTCGTCGCCGCATGCTTCTAATCGCCTTCTCAACTTCATGCTGTCACTTGACGCGCAATTCTCACGACGACGTTCAAAGTGGCGCTTCCTTTGGTGCTGACATTGTTAGCGACTTGTTCTCAGTTCTGTCAAAGTTTTTTGAAAATTATTTACAGAACCTGCCGCCATGTCACCGTATCGAGCGCCGGTGCTCAAGTATTGATGCGGTGGCTATATGCTTGTGCAATTTTCTGATGCATAGAATGAGAGCGGCAAAGTCGGGTGTTCAAACATGAGTTTACTGCTATTTAGAGTATACGCTTGAATTTTTACTGCGCTCATAAATGGGCCCGATACAATAGTTTAGCGATGTTAAGCAGTGTCGTCAGTAAAGGGAGGTGGAAGTGCGGTGTACCCTGGCTACGGAGCTCAGGGTGGTGCAGACAGGCAGTGAAAGGGAGCTTGGTGAAATCGCACAGAATGATTCGTCAAAGAAGCGAAAACACCTCCACGTGCATTCCGCTAGGGGACGCAGTGGAAGTATGCGCTGACTGCAGAAAAAAAAAATTGGGGAGCCTGCAACACTTCCGGAGGCAACTGTGAAAGCACTAAAATGGGCACATTGGTGGACCGCACGGGGGACTACATTGGTAAACTATTATGATTCTCTCTTTGTTTTTCATTATGCAGTTTCACAAGGTAGTCCCCTCTGTAGTCCCCCAACGTGTCCCCTTTAATGCTTTCACAGTAGCCCCTGGAAGTGCTGCGCACTCCCCAATTTTTGCAGCACGCAATGGAGATAAGCCAATGCGCGCCTCCGTCTGTATACAAGTGGCGAACCCTCTCCACTGGCGTCACGAATCACTGGCGCCAAACTCGGCGCTCCTTTGTCTCGCCGGTAACCCTGCTGGCGGCGTGGAGTAGCGTTAACGTCTCTGGCTCTCACTGCAAAGCTTCGTCGGGCTGGCCTGGGCTCGAATACGTCTGTGGGCCAACACATTCCGAATTTCGTTTTCAAATATATTACTTTATTATGCCTGAATATGTCTACATAAACACTTTCCAAACATTATGACCTATTTCTATACTGTATTTTGATCTCACGCATACCGTACTTACCTTTTAGCTTTCCTACCATTAAATGTACTATAGCACGACGGACACCGGCAAAACGCCCAATGAGCTTTAGTGCCTTCACACTAAAATGAATGATGGAAGATGGACATATAAAAGCTCAAAGGTGGACCCGACGGAACACTTTAGCGATGTCAAGCTGTAGCGTCACAAGGGGTGGGGGGAGGTGCGGAATGCCCTAGGTGCCGCCCCCAGGGTGGTGCAGCTGGGCAGTGAAAGGGTGGTGGGGGCGAAATCGCCGAGAAATATTCGTCAAAGAAGCGAATAAACCTCCGCATGCATTTTGCTGGGAACAGTGGCAGTATGCGCTGACTGCAATAAAGAAAGAAGAATGGAAACTGGACATTATAAGCTCATAGCTGGACCCGATAAAGTAATTTAGCGATGACAAGCAGTGGCATCAGTCTAGGAGGGGGGCGGGGGGGGGTGCGTCTATATTGCAGTGCTCAGTGGGTGCAGCTGGACAGTGTAAGGGCGGGGGGTGGTGAATTCGCAAACTGTTCATCAAACAAACCGAAAGAAGCCGGGCGCATTTCGCATGAAGTCACATTGGCAACATGCGCTGACTACAGAAAAGAAAAAAAAGTAATAGAAATTGGTACGGAGATGCCCTTGTTGAAGCCAAATGCTTTTAGGGTGCTTTAGAACGTGCATTTAAAATGAAACAAACATTAGAGACGCCGACACTGAGAGTTACACAAAATGTTTAGCAGGTACACTAGCGTAGCAGTCGTTTTCACTTCAGTAGAAATACTTCCCGCACCGGAACCGACTGCGCTCGCAGATAGTGGGAGATCAGCATAAATTTGTGCTTTAAGTTCCTTACAAAATTCTTTTAAAACGCCATACTTTCTAACGAGAGTGTATTGTTCTTCCTCTAGTCGCTTATCTTCATTTCCCTCTCCGTTCAAATTTACACCATTCCGTAGTGCATCTTTCAACTTCGCATAAAACATGTAAATAATCTATTCTATTATAGGCTTATGCGGTTACGTATACAATGTGCACCGTACGTGGGTTTACATGCACTGCGCATTCATATTGTTACGGCGGGATAAAAGAAGAGAGAGGAAGAAGATCGCGAGACATTGGCTGCTGCGTGTTGTCGGCAGTCCGCCATCTTAACCCATTGACCCTACTTGTATATACATTGTAGATACAGTCTGTCTATACTCCCAACATCCCCGTAATATATATATATATATATATATATATATATATATATATATATATATATATATATATATATATATATATATATATATAGCGTTCTACTAGGACACATAAATACCCAAGAAAGTGGATGGGGAAACAGCGGCGCGGTAGCTCAATTGGTAGAGCATCGCACGCGAAATGCGAAGGTTGTGGGTTCGGTTCCCACCTGCGGCAAGTTGTTTTTTCATTCACTTTAATTTCCATTTTTTTTCATTTCTTTAATTAATTTATTATGCACAAGTAATTTCCCCTATGTTGTCCTTGGTGTCAGTATTTGTTGGCTTCTTATGATATGACTATATATATATATATATATATATATATATATATATATATATATATATATATATATATATATATATATATATATATATATATATATCGCGACAGGTCTTTCTACATGCTGAAAGTTTGAGTCTCGTAGGTGAATCAGAAGTTCCTCCTGCAAAGACAGCATGTGAAGACGCAGCCATCCAGCTCACGCTACTGCTACTAAGGGGCAGCACCTCTTCGGAAGGCGAAGAAATGCTCGAAGACAATTGTTTCTTCCTGCCTCAAGTTATTTATTCCCGCCTAAATTTTTTTCTTGCTTGTTATAGACAATTTGAGAAGGAATATTTCTAGCCCCACCATAACGTCTTGCTTTGAACGTCAGGAGCATATCTATCTCGATTACTGCTGACGTAACGCCCATCGTGTCATGAAACCTACCGCCCTGGGCATTGCCACCACTGTAAATAGTGCTATATTACCCTGGAATGAGTGCAAAAGATAAAAATGCCTCAAACAGGAACCCACGAGACTGCTCTGAAATATATGTACAAGGAATACGCAGCCGGAAACACACATTTTCAAGGATGGCTCTACAACTCAATTTTGATAATTGTGCAGTTTTTTGTATCTTGTACAGGACAGCTATTCTCGTTTCATCTATAGCGAGGGACATCATCTATGTCAGCTGAGCTATAAGACTTTAAGGAAGTTCTTATGTATGTACTCCAACAGCAGCCGCCAAAAAGCTGGATGATGTTCACGGATTCGAAAGCAGCCCTAGAAATTATGTGGATTAGGCGCATCGATGCAACAACCAAGTAATCTGCAAAGTCTGTGACTTCACCACAATGCCGACATTGCTAGGCATTGAATCGCCTTCTAGCGGACAGCTAGCCATGCCGGTATTTCTTGAAATAAAAAGCCGATATAGCTGCGCGAAATGGGCGGCTATACCGATACTTTAGAAGAATATGTTTTACATACACCGACGATTAGAACATGGCAAAAGAATATGCCTATGAAAACACGATCACCTCGAGGTTCTGCCGCTTCACCAAGACAACTTTCGGCGATCGATTAATCCTCGCGTAATTTAAAAAAATTACTAATTATTTTCAGCATTTCAATTTCAACTACAGGTAATTTCTCCGATTCTTTCCTTGGTTTCATTGCCTGTTAGCTTTATTTGGCCATGATTAACAAAATGGAACCCCTCGGTTCCCCTTCTTACAAAGCGAGGGCCTCGAATGTGGCACCCTTGATGTCATTAGGTAGCACGCGAGGGATTATTATCCTCGTGCCTAATTACCTAAAATGACGTCTCACGTGACACCAGCACACAGAAAAATATGTTCCACATCCGCCCATCATGGCTCTGAGTGGCGCTAGCAGACGCTCATAGGGCAATATCTAGTAAATGAAGATACCCAAATAACGCACGCGTCATGCGGAGGTTGTGGGTACGGCTCCCACCAGTAACAAGTTATCTTTTTCCTCCACTTTCATTTCCCTTTTCTTCACTATGGTTTACATTTCCGTTTCGACTACACCTAATTTCTCCGACGCTTTCCTTGGCTTTATTGTCTATTGGCTTTGTGTGGTCACGACCTCTTATAGAGACGCACTGCTAAGTCCGCGCGTGGCCTGCGATACGAGAACCATGGCGCGCCGGTGCTTGCGAAAGCTGATAACTGTTCACTCGCTCGTCGGACACCAAGCGGCACATGCTCAGCGACCCAAGCTGTCGAGTGGTATATTGAAGAGCGGCACGAACCTCGTGCAATCATCGCGCTGCTCGCGAAGTCGCTGGCGTGAAAGACATTCACTGAAAAACGGCAAATACCAGGCACATTTGAGGCGCCGCCTGCAACAGCCTCCGGCTGCTGTCCTTGGGCAACTCGTTTGCCGTGGCTTTGATTCCGTCCAGCATGGTAGAAATTTAAAGCCTCTTTTTCGTCACTGGAGAGCGGCACATTCGCAGTGGTTTATACCTAGTTGCCCAAAATGGCGTCAAAGGCTTCCATTGAAGAGTGACCCACGCCTACTGACACATACCCAGTAATCCAAGTTGGCATCAACAAGTGAGTGAGTGAGTGAGTGAAGAAACTTTATTGCAGGTCCGGCGAGGACGCGAACTCGTCGCGCACCCGGCTAGTCCCACGTCGGGACCGGCAGGTCTAGCCCACCGGCCCGGTCGCGGGCACGCCGGACAGCCAAGATTTGCTTTTCTAGAGCGGGGCTACGCAGGAGCGAGTCCCACTCCTCCTTGATAAACTTGGGTTCTTTGAAGAAAAGCACCGACCGAGTGGAACATACCCGGTGGTCCACTTCAGCGTCGGTGTTTAAATGAGGAGCGGTACCTACCCACTACCAGCTCTGCAGCGACCGATGTTGGCGTGAAAGAGGTTCGTTGAAGAGCGGCATATATGCCCTGTACTCAGTGACCCGTTAGTCCGATGGCTGGTTTCTGACACTCTTCCTTCAGCACAGCAGGCCGATCCGATGCCCATTCGACCATGGACCAAGGTAGGCGTGAAAACGAAAACATACATACATACATACATACATACATACATACATACATACATACATACATACATACATACATACATACATACATACATACATACATACATACATACATACATACATACATACATACATACATACATACATACATACATACATACATGAAAAGAAACACGCGAGAACGTGACTTGTGTTCTGTGGAGGCTGCTTAGAAAGCCCACAAAGTATTTACTAAGGTAATCGCAAATAGAATCAGGAGCACCTTAGACTTCTGTCAACCAAAGGACCAGGCAGGATTCCATAGAGGCTACTCAACAATAGACCATATTATTACTGTCAATCAGGTGATAGAGAAATGTGCGGAATATAACCAACCCTTATATATAGCTTTCATTGATTACGAGAAAGCGTTTGATTCAGTCGAAACCTCAGCAGTCATGGAGGCACACGAATCGGGGTGTAGACGAGCCGTATGTAAAAATACTGAAAAATATCTGTAGCGGCTCCACAGCCACCGTCGTCCTCCATAAAGAAAGCAACAAAATCCCAATAAGGAAAGGCGTCAGGCAGGGAGATACGATCTCTCCAATGCTATTCACAGCGTGTTTACAGGAGGTATTCACAGACCTGGATTGGAAAGAATTGGGGCCAAGAGTTAACGGAGAATAGCTTATTAACTTGCGATTCGCTGATGACATTGCCTTGCTTAGTAACTCAGGGGACCAATCGCAATGCATGCTCACTGACCTGGAGAGGCAAAGAAGAAGGGTGGGTCTAAAAATGAACCTGCAGAAAACTAAAGTAATGTTTAACAGCCTTGGAAGAGAACAGCAGTTTACTATAAGTAGCAAGGCACTGGAAGTAGTAAGGGAATACATCTACTTGGGCAGGTAGTGACCGCGGATCCGGATCATGAGACGGAAATAATCAGAAGAATAAGAATGGGCTGGGGTGCGTTTGGCAGGCATTCTCAGATCATGAACAGCAGCTTGCCGTTATCCCTCAAGAGAACAGCTGTGTCTTACCAGTGCTCACGTACGGGTCAGAAAATTGGAGGCTAACGAAAAGGGTTCTACTTAAATTGAGGACGACGCAACGAGCTATGGAAAGAAGAATGATGGGTGTAACGTTAAGGGATAAGAGCAGATTGGGTGAGGGAACAAACGCGAGTTAATGACATCTTAGTTGAAATCAAGAAAAATTAATGGGAGCATGGGCAGGACATGTAACGGTCATTAAGGGTTACGGACTGGATTCCAAGGGAAGGGATGCGTAGCAGGGGGCGACAGAAAGTTAGGCAGGTGGATGAGATTAAGAAGTTTGCAGGAACATGGCCACAATTAGTAGATGAGCGGGGTAGTTGGAGAAGTATGGGAGAGGCCTTTGCCTAGCCGTGGGCGTAACGAGGCTGATGATGACGATGACGATGATGAAGTGGCAGGAACGGGAGGCCCGTCCGCTTGTTGCGTCATCTATTGGCGGCCAGAATAACCAAGCATGGCCGACAGGCGAGCGCATGCTAGAATTAGCTGGACGCCCTTCCGCAAGCCTGCTGCGCAAAGAGCGCGGCCTGCAGCTCAGCGTATGCTGTGACCAAACGACGCTGGGTACTCAAGCATGCTGGAAACGTGGAGGCGCCAACATCCATCCCGTAGTCTTTAGGTACTCCCAGTCTGTAATAATGCGTAAGCCTCCTTACGGCTACTTTCCTCGGAACTCTATCTCGCCGTTCGTCCGTCTGTGTATCTGTAACGCGTAACGCGATGCACTGCATGCATAGGTATTGACGAGGTATATATGAAAATGCCTTATGATTAGGCACGACTTCCCAGATTTACGAATGTTACTGCACATAGTGCGCACTGAACATGTATAACTGAACATGTAAACTAATAAGATTAATTGAGGAAAATTAGATGAGCGTAAAGAAGACTAATTAGTAATAATTAATAACAGTGAGACTAAATGAAATAATTTAGGTTAAGTTATTAGGGTAAAGAACAGTAACTAATGTTAAATCAATGGCCCAGTGAAGAATAATTAAGTGCACTTGAGATTAATTTGCCTTAAATCGGTAATCTTAATCAATGATACAAACATCTCTGGCAGACCTTTTATTGGGACCAATTAAATAAGTACTTAAGCAAATGTCATTTTAAAAATTTTAAGTCTAACTATTACTGAACTTATTAGGTTTCATTACCTAAGCTAAAGTGCATTGCTGTCTTCCAAGCTGCTCCGTATCAGGTGAGGTTTATCAATGGTATGCAGCGAAGTGGGGAGCCAGAGCTCTATACTGCAAAAAAGTATGCAAAACATCCACTGGATTTGTCTAAGTATGCATATGCATACCCCCAAATTTCAGTTGGCCCATCCACAAATTTGAAGTTCGCCCACACCCAAATTTATGTTGCCCCCCACCCAAATTTCAGGTTGGGACAAATACAAATTTCAGTTGGGCCATTCCAAAATTTCAAGTTGGCATATGCCCGAATTTCAAGCTCTCCAACACCGACATTTCAAGCTAGCCCACTCTAAATCTTTAGTTGGCCCACCCCGGAACTTAGGCCCGCCGTCACATTTAGGTTGGCCAACCCCCAAATTTCTTGTTAGCCCACCGCTAAATTTGAATTTGGCCCACCCCGAACTTCAAGTTTGCCCACCCCCATATATTAAGTTCGCCCATCCCCAAACAGCAGTTGGCCCACACCCAAATTTCACTTGTACCATCCCAAAATTTCAATTTGCCCACCCCTACTATAGGCTTCTTTTTGCAGCTTCTATGGAGCCCTATGTGCCCCTATGGGTATTCTCTGATTAATGTTTTACAGCGAAGCTGTTTACATGACAGAGCTGCATGAATGAGCCATATGCGTGGTCTTGTAGAGGTATCTGGGCCGGCCAATGTCCGTAAAGTGAACAAAAAAGACGGCGGCGCGAGCGCCGAATAGGCGAGAGCGAATGTAGTACGGCGGAGAAAGAAGAAAGGGCACGTGATTTCATCGCGCGCCGCAGCTGCGGAGTGGGGGAGTGCATGCTACGGCGGGGCCGTTTTGGCGGGAAAGCACGGGCCTGTGCGCCCCGGCAGCTGCCGCGGTGTGTAAGAACGGGACTGTGTGATGCAGAGGTAGACCATTGCAACAGTTGCAACTCCAACAAAAAATGTGGAAAAAGGGAAGACCACGCATTATGCGTGCGGCTCAACAAACCGAGTATGAAGAGAGGCGTCGACAGCAGAGACGCGACTACAACCAACGACAACGTGCCCGTGCGAAAGTGGAGAGTGCGGTCAGTGACTTTGCTTCCGAAGGACGTCAGCGAGAACAAATTCGGGAGTCTAATTGTCGGCGTCGGGCGCAAGCTACCGATGAAGACCCCGCAATGGAGGCCACTCGTAAGCGTCAAGCTAGGTCATTCGAGTCTGCATCCAAGTGGCAGACACCCCTTTTTCCGCCGGCTACACCCCCCCCCCCCCGGGTGTAGCCGGCGGAAAAAGGGGTGTCTTCAGACGTATATGACAACCTCCCCCCCCCCCCCCCCCCGCCACTGGCCTCTTGCACCCGGGGCCTACGGCCCCCCAGCCCCCCTGTTGCTACGCAACTGAGTCCAGGAGACAGTACGGAAGTGGTTGCATGTCTAATCAACACTTCTGTGCCCGCCGCGCTAGCTTTGCGGCTATGGCATTGCTCAAGGTCGCGGATTTAATCCAGACCGCGGCAGCCGCATTTAGACTAGGCGAAATAGAAAACGCATGTGCATTTTGGAACACGTTAAAGTGTTAACACCACAGTGTCAAAACAAGTTCGGAGTCCGCCACTACAGCGTGCCTCATAATCCCATTGTGGTTTTGGGACGTACAGCCCCATAATCAAATCGAAGTATAATACGTTTGCCACGATGCGATGTGCCATGGGAGGTAATGACAATGCTCAACCCTGTTGGACGTTGCGAAATATGACGCACAACACCTCAAGTAAATACTCCTCCCTGTGTGTTTTGTGTACTACGCAGACAAACAGCAGTGGTGCAAGCAAGATAACATTTAACATGAACTCACCACTCTTGTGTTAGACTAAACGTTCAAGAAATTAAGCTTTCGCCGTCAACATCACCACTAATTATCGCCAATCAAAGCAGCCAGCACAGAAAACTTCGCTTACATCGATTCCCACAGTGGGTTGGATCTGCATATTTTTTCTTATTTCAATTGTTCCTTATCGCTTATAAAGCTACCAATCACTTACATTTGCAATATTATAACGACTACATGTCGTAAATTCACAAATTAGGCACTTTTGTGCAGATACAAGGCATTGCACCTTTAGCGTAATGGACAGACATTGTTGCGTGTATCACCAGAATTCCCACGTAATAAAATATGCTGACAGTACCTATTACATAGTGGGCATATCTTGGTTCTTCCACCTTTCCAGCGCGCCAGCACACCGACCGCGGTTTGCTAGGAGCCGACGCTACGCAGTAGGCCCGTTCCTTGCGCATCCTTCTGGCGTAGGAGGGAGTGCAGCAGGCGCTTGCCTATGAACCTTGTCTGGTTGTTCTGGCCGCCAATAGATGACGCCAGAAGCGGACTTGATTCCCGCTGCTGCCACTTGGTGGCGCCTCTAAGGAGCCTTAACAGAGCACAGACCACTCGCTCGCGTGTGCCCTTTCATAACGGACCACCCTGTACATACATACATACATACATACATACATACATACATACATACATACATACATACATACATACATACATACATACATACATACATACATACATACATACATACATACATACATACATACATACACACACACACATACATACATACATACATACATACATACATACATACATACATACATACATACATACATACATACATACATAGATTGCTGGCCCCACGGAAAGTGCGGAAAGAGTGTAAGCACATTAAAAACAATTCACAGACGATTGCAATACTCCTTAAACAGACAGTAAAGAGAAAAATGATTTCTTCTGGATCAGTAGATTGCCTCTCTACTACACCAAAACACCACTCTTACCACGACAAGACGCTTGGTAAGCCAGAAAAAGCGCAAGGACGAAACACGGCTGGCGAGCCCTCTTGAAGTTCCCGCGCCTGGTCGCTGTGACGTCATGGATTTTGATGGCATCTTCTAGAGCCTACTTACTTATACAGCGGTACAGATTGACTATATTGTGTTCTAAATTAACCAAATATTCAGCATTGCAAGTTTCGGGAATCTTTACTCAGCCAACGTAGCCCAAATGCGAAAGCATACTTTGGAAACCCTGACGTCACACTGACGTACCGGCGTCGGGGGTTCAGGCGCGAAATTCAAATACTGATATTTCGACCTTCATTTACTCGTCTAATATTCAAACTATAATTTTGAAATGACTACCTGCAGTGTTCTTAAACAATGCTTTATTAGTCTAAACTCATTTATTGTTTCGTTTCAGTGACCCTTTAATGCCAAATTTGAGCGGAGCTGTGTACGTGTTTTCATTTCGCGATATATTCACTGGCGCAGACAATCTGTCTCGTGCGGACATTACAAACGGAGCGAAGTGTGGCGCGACTGCCTCGCTAATCGGGAGATCGCGAAAGACAGCGCGTGGGTCACGCGTAAGCACGATTAACAGTAGCCACCGCAGACAGACCTCCGCGCATACAGCGCTTTGTTTCCATATATGGTATCGGTGGGCGCACTCGCCGCATGCTTTATCAATGGCATCATCAGTGGACAGAAGATGACGCGCTACTCTAGCGCCATCTCGTAGCGGTCGTCGCTGCAGAGCACGTCTTGCGCGGCACTACGCTTTTATTCTCAAGGTTTCGCCATGCCCTCCACTAGCTGCCTCATAGTTGTGGTGCACCTGCCTTCTCCTATTTTCTCATCGCGTTCTCTTCGCTATCGCCGTCTTTCATCCCTCGCAGCGCTCCGCGTTCGCTCTGTCAACCGGAGTTCGTTCGCTCGGTTACTCCGAGGGACGCCTAGGGAGGGCACCGCTCAACGCAGAAATGGGCGCCTAAGAGCTGCGCTTTACAACGCCGGCGAGGTAAAACAGGCACCCGCGTGATGCGTTTCTTAGCGCATGAAGCAGCGCGCCATTCATTTCAGAACCCACTGGAGGCTTCACGACGGCAGCTCTAGAAGACGCAGTGTTCATAAAGAAGAGCCCCGCTGATAGTACGCGTTGCATACATAACACCTTTCGGCGCAAGCAATACGTTTTTTTTCGCTGTATTGCTTTAATACTAAGCGCGCTACCGCCGTCAGTCATCGTGAGATGGGTTCTGACGAATATTTTTGAATGATCAGCTCAGTCAGTGCCATTTGTGTTTGCATGTTTTTAGTGAGTTCTGCAGAACTGGCATGTCTGTCTGTAATTCTTACATAAAACTCAGCAAAAGAAACCAATCCAAAGCAGTCCTTGTGCAGCATCACGTATATCCACGATTGGCACTAGATCTGCAAGCAACATCCAGGCCGGAGTGAAGTCGTAAGAGGCGAAAATCAGAAGGGAGAAAGGAAAAAAAAAGCGTGGATAGTTAAGGAAGAACTATTATGTAAAAAATAAACACATGTCATGAATGAAAGAAAACGACGCCGACGAAGACGAAATGCGCACGCGTTCATTCGTCATTGGACCACGCGCGCGTGGCTTCCCCAAATCAACGATGGCCCTGTGTTTGTCTGGTGATGCGTCGTACCAAAATTGGGCTACGTATGGCAAGCACGGGGTAAAATGATTAGTGGCAAGACACATGCCTAGACAGCCACAGACGGAAGACAGCAGGGCCCTATAACATAAAACTGTTCCAACCTACTTTCATTCCAATCTCCTGGCGTCAAATTAAGCTAACCTTGACGCAAGCATCGGCCGGTGACCCGTAGCTTTCTTTGAACGGGTCAATGAAACGCTCTCCTCGTTTATAGGAGGTCACTTTTGTTTGCTTTCAAGGCGAATAGCATTGCCTTACTTGACAAGTTCTTGTTATCTAATTGCCTGGCCAGAGGCGAAAAGCACGCAGAAATGAAGATGACTTCGGCGGGGCCAGGCTATCGCAATTTGTGTAGATAAGCTGATGAAGAGGGTGGTGCCGGCGTTTGCGATTGGTCCGCTTCTTCTTATTTAGCTTTCAGTGCCTAGTAGAAAATCACCGCGGTGTGTAGCCCAAAGGTAAAAATGCACCTAAAACGAATCCTCATTGAAGAAAATTTGGCGGGGCCATGTGATGCTCGGCGACTTAGTCGCCTCGAATTGTCTCTGTAGGCTTGTCACTTCTCAATAAGTGTGACAGGGCGTAGTCAGGATTAGAGATGTAGTGGTTGAAAAAGACATTGAAAATTTAGAAAAAAAAACGGGACTTTTTTTACTAGGATAAAATTAAGACACAAACAAAAGAGTCACGTAGTGTCGTTGAGTGGACGTACGGGCGGGTAAAAGCGAATTAGATAGGACAGACAGCGTCTGTCCTGTCCACTCCGTTTCTTCCTGCCCGTATTTCCGCTCAACGACACTACACGATGCACCAACTGGCCCAACAGTCTACGTTTCTGAAAAACAAAATAACTTCCCCGCAAAATTATTTTGTTGCGATGCGCCCTCTTTCGACGTATATATAAGGGTGGTAAAAAAACACAGCCCTTCCTGTCCGGGAAGATGATCGAACAGCGAGGCTGTGTTAGTTACACGAAGTGATACACCACGCGAGTGAAACTTTGTAATCAGCCTACATTGTAAAAGTTTTTTTTGCCATTCTGTCACCTCATTTTTGAAGTCGCATGGTTCGTGTGGTTAGCATGCTTTAGGAGCGCTGGCGTTTAAACTCGGCATGTGTGGCGCGCAGCTCGGTATCGGCCCTACGACGACGAGCCCGTTCACGAGCCAACTCTCGCTGACGCTCGTGGTAGGCAGCTTCTTCCTCAGGACGACGCACTACTCGTGGTCGTCCAATAGTTGTAGCCATGATGGAGTGTGGGGAACCACTCATCCAAAGCTCCGTATATTGGGCGCAAGGCCCACCGCTGGAGATGCGGGCGCTGCAATGGTTTTGACGATTTGTTGGATTGGTTTGACGATTGAAGTGGCTGCCGGTGGTTCTTGCTGGAGCAAGAAGTGCCAGCACAGAAAGGATGTCCCACATCGGCCACCTAGGTCTGTGATTGTTGGCGCTGGCTAACACTCCCCGTGTTATACTAGGAAACATAAATACCCAAGAAAGTGGGCGGGCAAACGGCGCAGCGGTAGCTCAATTGGTAGAGCGTCGCGCGCGAAATGCGAAGGTTGTGGGATCGTTCCCCACCTGTGGCAAGTTGTTTTTTCATCCACTTTCATTTCCATTAATTTATCGTTTCTTCATTTCATTTGTTAAGCACAAGTAATTCCCCCGTGTTGTCATTGGTGTCAGTGTTTGTTGGCTTCTGATGATTCGCTGTCAAAAAGGAGTTTTGTGGTCTGCGAAGAAACTTAATCTGTCCACGTGGTAGCAAGGACTTTGTTTAAACCAACCCTTGATCTCCCCTCGCCTGCCGCGTACTCCAGGTTCCCCCTTCTTCCGCGGCATGTGAAAGAAACTGGTCCGAGTTTGGTAATGTGCACACCAAGCTACGCACGAGGCTCGCACGGGATCGCGTGCAAAAACTTGTGCACGTGCACTCGAACCTCAATTCTCGGAAGCCTTCGTCCACTGTGCTGCGAAGCATTGACGCTCCAAGCGGAAATGAATCAGACACAGATTTATAGAAACGCCGATCTTCACGCTTTGATGCGAAATCAATGCCTTGACGTGAAATCGCGCCTAGAATTTGGACCCGGAATCTCTGCTGGGACTTTTGTGATGCAATAATGTAGCAATTTATTCGTTTCAGAGTTACAGAAATAAATATGGTCGTGTTTGTCCTAGCTCTGTGCCCAATAGTTTTTTTTTATTTTCGTATAGTTCTGAAAAAAAGAAAACGTGAAGGAAAAGAAATGAAATTTTGCATTTAGTCAGGATATTTTCGCACTGTGCTATCCGGCGCTAGAATTATAAATGGCAATATTTATTCTGTTCTTTTACTTTTTTCTAGGCAGGTGACTAGTCAACTCATGTTTTGCGGCACTCGTGTTTGTTCTTCTTTTGCTAACCCTTTGTTCTTTTAACGCGACAGTGCTAAAGGCCCCGCATCGCTGAAAATTCTGTGTCGGTGTCGGCGGAGTTGTACGGGAGCGAAAATTTTCGTATATATTTGTGTATATGTATATGATATGCCTTGCTATTTGACATGCGATATATGCGGTACATGCCGCGCCATTTTATCACTGAAGTTGCTCGTACCTTGTCCTACATTCTCGACAAATTTTTATAAGGATCTTGAGAATGAAAGCCAGCAAAACAAATGTCATGAAACGAAACACCCACAGCGCATGGCTTTTATGTTAAACATTCTCAGACTTAAACATTAAAATCGCAGAACAATAACTGGCCCTAGATGATGAAGTCCCACCTGGAAGAAGGTTTCATCAGGGATGTCCAGAGGCTCAAAGCTGCCAGTGGCAGTGGGGCAGGTGTCTTGCGTCTCGCTGAAATCACAAGCCGCGAAGTACTGTGACACTTGACGGTAAAGACCAGGCCAAAAGAAGCCGCTACGGATGCGACCCTACATGACCGAAATTCCTAGGTGTTTGGCGGCCAGTACGTCATCAAACTGGCCCAAAACAGCAGAGCATACATGCGCGGAAACAACAAGAAAAAGCTCATCGCCATCAGGACGGGCGTTGCCGTGGTCCAAGCTGTCGTTGCGAAGCACAAACATACGTAGGGAAGGATTCTCGACAAAATTACAAATGAACATGCGAGGCTGGCTTTGGGGGCTTTCCACACAAAGGAAAAAGCAGACTACTGTATCAGCCATACCTCCTTGTCTCTGTACTCAGCCGAATATAATTTCCTGTGCGCACGTCTTCAGTAACGGGCTTTAGCGTGATATGAATTTCTGTGTCCTTCATTGAGCACGCATGCTTGGTCGAGTGGGGAAAGGTATTTTATGCGTTGTCGCAAGAAGAATAAATCAGTTCTTAGTCAACGCCGCGGCTTGTCTCGTCTCTTCTTTGTGGGTTGTCCGGCGTTTTGCGCTGAATTTTTCACTTTCAATATACCACGTACCAACTAGCCCCAATCGATGTTTTATCGTAGGGAAGAGTAAGTGGAAAATTGAAACTGTCTCTAAAGGCTAAACCCCATTAGCGCGATTTTGTGCGCGACAGCGACGAGCGACGGGTTCGCGCGACGGATCAGGCCATCGCTTGAACAGATCACTCGGTCTTGTCGCGCGATCGCTCGGTTTTGCAAATCTAGAATTCGTCGCTCGTCGCCCGGAAGTGCTATGAGCGACTAGCCAATAGCGCGAAGTCGGAACTGGATGTACATAACTCCAGTACTTCCGATTGTCGCACGGAACGAGCAAACGATTGAATTTTTATAGGTGTAAGGATAAGAACCTACTGCAAGACTTTCAGAAATATTTTATGCTGCTTTTTACAGTAAAATACATCAACTTAAGTTAATAAAGCACGCGTCACGCTAGTTTCGGCGCCTATATTGCTGCCCTCATACCGGCAACACTGGGGAGACGTCGCTCGAAGTCATCGCTCCCATGGGGTGCAACTTGTAGGCGACGAGCGAACGCGACAGCCATCTCCATCGCGTCGCCTGTCGCTGTCGCGTGCAAAATCGCTTGCATGGGGTTTATACTTTATAGGCCAAAAAGATGAGTCACGGCGCTGTTTGTCAGCTATGTGGATGAAGTCTGTGAGGGAAATTACGAAGGCTGCAGGTTTCCGGGTGTATAGGGAGGATCGACTCGATATGAAAACAAGCAGTGGGTGTCTTGGTGAAGCCACCCAGATTTGTTGAACAACAAAAATTTGTGTTCTTGCAAACGTAGTGCCTAGCGGCCAAGGCGACCAGTGGGGTATATGAGCGAGGAAAAACAGCAAAGTGCATGGTGGTCTGTAATAACAGAGAAGTCCCCGCCAGGCAGGTACAGTCAGAATATTGCGATGGCCTAGACGAGAGCAAAGCACTTGCGCTATTTAATGGAGTAATTATCCTTCGACTTGCGTAGGCAACTGCGTACTGTTGTTGTGCAAAGACAGCGCCTTTACTGTGGCCACTGGCATCGTACGAACATCTGTGCTGCCTGACGGGTCGAAATGGCTTGGGTTGGTTAGGATGGAAACGAGCGATAAAAATGCGTGCGCTTGTTCCCGACTCCAAGTGAGAACGACGTCCTTCTTTAGTACTTCCAGTGAAAGCGCGGGCTGCTTCCGGGAAGTTCTAGGCAAAACGAGGGAAATACGAGCACAGGCCAAGAAGACTGCAGGCGACGTTGTCCGTACGTGAAGTAGGAAACTGACTATACTGCGCGGACTTTGTCAGGGTCTGGTTGCACGCCAGCACCGTCAACAAGGTGTCCGTGTACGGCGATTTCACAGTGAAAGAGACATTTCTACAAGCTATGCTAAAGCTGAGCACAGCGAAAAACATCAAGCACCGGTGGGCGGACGAGAGAGGGTTTTCACAAGTAGTAAAAAAAAACGTTCACGTAGCGAACTTGAAGCCTCAAAGAAAACCGTCCATGTTGCGCTGGAAAGTGGCAGGAGCGTCACATAGGCCAAAATGCATCACTTTACCTTGGTAGAGGCCATCAGCAGTCGCGAAACCCGTATTCTCTCGGTCTTGGTGGTCCACCTTCATCTGCCAGCATCCTGATAGCAGGTCAATTGAAGAGAACTATTTGGTGCCGTGCGAGCAGCCTTGCTCGTCATCAATACACTTTAGAAGATACACACCCTTCTTGGTAAACTGTTTGAGATGTGGTAATCTGCGCAGATTCTCAAGCTATTTATTTATTTATGTATTTATTTAATTAATTAATTAATTATTTATTTATTTCGTGTACCCTCAGGGCCAGAGGCATTAAAGAGGCGAGTGGTTACATCAAATACAGAAAAAGAAGTACAGTGCAGCAAAATGGTTAATAGTACAGAAATAGATGGATCTCGGTTATACAATGTTATCTTAGTGTTCCTGGAGTACTGGTCAATAAAATTAAATACGGTGCATGCAGTGCAATAATACAGTGTTCCGGTAATACAAAAACAGTGATACAATTGGCAGTACAAAAACACGAATGAAATGCTCCTGTTTATACAATGTTATCTAATACTGCCATGAAGTGCTGATGGTCAACAATAGTAGCGGTTGAGGCTTGTAGGCGATTCTACTCGGCAGATGTACGCGGAAGGAATGAATGAGACGTGACATTGGTTTGGCATAATGAAATTGCAACTTTGTTATTGTGATCTAACCTTGATGAAATGTATTGAGTAGGGGAGATAAGTTCATCGCGAAGTGAAGGATGATGAAATATCTTATGAAAAAAGTGAAAGTCTAAGGCCTTTACGGCGAGAGGCTAAAGATGGCAAATCAAGGTTTAATTTCGTTACAGAAGTGCTGGCAGTTCGGTCATAATTAGAAAAAACGAAACGAGCAGAGTTATTTTGTACCATTTCCAAAGAGTGAATTAGGTTTTGCTGAAAGGGATCCCAAACTGCTCCGGCGTACTCAAGCTTTGAGCGGACTAGTGACTTGTATAACATTAATTTTAGGGAAGACGGTGCCTTTGTGAAATTGCGTTTTAGGTATTCCAGCATGCGGTTAGCATTTTTAATTACGTAAGAAGCGTGCATGGACCAGGAGAGGTTTCTAGTAATATGGACACCAAGATATTTGTAGGAGGAAACAGGGCATAAGGGGAGATTATTAACGCAGTAAGAAGGAAGCTGGTTAGAAGTTCTGGACACGCGCATAAATTTACATTTTTTGATATTTAATTCCATTGACCATGATTGGCACAATGTAGAAATAGCGTTAAGGTCGGACTGAAGAGAAGATATATCAGTGTCACATATTATTTCCCTGAATATTACGCAATCATCGGCGAATAAGTGAATGTTAGAGGAAACACAAGAGGGTAGATCATTTATGTAAATTAAAAAAAAGGATTAATAATATTTGGGGTTTTACGTGCCAAAACCACTATCTGATTATGAGGCACGCCGTAGTGGAGGACTCCGGAAATTTTGACCACCTGGGGTTCTTTAACGTGCACCTAAAACTAAGCACACGGGTGTTTTTGCATTTCGCCCCCATCGAAATGTGGCCGCCGTGGCCGGGATTCGATCCCGCGACGTCGTGCTCAGCAGCCCAACACCATAGCCACTGAGCAACCACGGCGGGTAAAAAAAAAAAAGGAGGGGACCAAGTACCGACCCTTGAGGTACGCCGGACTGTGCTCTGCTCGGTTGAGAGTTTGTGTCATTAGCAATGACAAACTGTGAACGGTTAGAAAGAAAGCACTCAAGCCATGCAAGCAGTCTGGGATCAATGTTAATTCGATGCAGCTTAAACATTATGGCACACTTCGTCAAACGCTTTCCAAAATCTAAAAATATACAGTCGGCAGTTGAAGAGCGGTCAAGAATGACGTTTAGCTTATGCGTAAATAAAACTAGTTGTGTTTCACATGAATATGTCTTGCGGAAGCCGTGTTGCGATGGTGAAAAAAATGAGTTAGTGTCAAGAAAGCTAGCAAGATTAGAGGCAAGTATATCTTCTAACATCTTACATGGAATGGAAGTGTGTGATGATCCTAATATGGGGGCAAAGGTTCGTGCACTCAAATGTTTTAACGGTTCTCTTAGGCGGAGCCTCCAAGAACCCAATTGAGGACAAAGCCGTTGGTGTGAACACACACACAAACTTTTAATGGAACTAAAAAGGCTTAAAATAAATAGAATAAAATAGAAAACATAAAAGAAACACTCAAATAGACATAATCGCAGAAAGAAACACACTTGGGGCTAGTATGGAGCTAACTAGTGCGCGAGTCCGTGCTTGCCACGACGGTAGGGACACAACTGTCTCGACGCGGCGACGCGGCGACAAGCTGATGAAAGGAGTGGCGCCGGTCTCACCAAAGGTCGTGGTGTAAGTTGACTGACCGGGTGACTGGACCTGACCAGCTCTGGCTTGGAGAGGTAAAGCAGGCGGCTTGGTGGCACGAGTAGACAGCGGCGGCGTTCTGGCCGGGCAGCTGGGTGTAGAGCTCGGGCCCGTAGCCCGACTGCTCTTGTTTTGCCCACGGGCACAGAAGCTCAAACGCCGGCCTCGGACAGCAGGCCGCACAACAGACGGGGGCGGCGTTCTGGCCGGGCAGCTGGCGTAGAACTCGGGCCCGTAGCCCGACTGTTCTCGTCGTACCCACGAGCACAGAAGCTCGCCGGCCTTGAGGAGCTGGCGGCACGCTCGGGTAGACGGGCGACGCACAGGAACAGGTTGGCAGGAGGCCCCGGTCGGGTGAAGTCCTGGTGGGCTCGGGTCGGGAGTCCGACGGCCCGTCTTCAACGCCCGGTCCGGTGGTTGACCTCCTCCTGGCGTCGCTTCCTGGAACTCTACTGGCGTCTCCCCCGCGCACCACGCTTTTTCTTCTCTCTGGCGAGCACCGCCAGGGGGCCAGCGAGTGCGAACGCGCTTCGCATCGGCTCTGTACAAATACGGCGATTTCGTTCGACTTTCCATCCACGCAGTGCCCATCTCTTCACTACACCGTTCGTAAAGGTGAGCGCTACCATCTGTTCAAATTGGGTGGCCGTCGGTCCACCCTAAGCGGGCCCACGGGCCGAAAACTGCCTTTTGCCGATCAGCTGCCGCACTAGGCCTCGCGCCACCGTGCGCTAAGCCTAAGCCGCTTCGACCTCCCCGACGTCGACAGTATGGAGGACCAAGTGATCGGAGAGACCATCGACCCGAAGGACTTTGATCCCAGGGACTGGAATCATATATTGAGCCTACCCACCCGTCAGAAAGGAGCACCGAAAATCCAGGACCAGGCGAACGCCGCCACCGGCTCGCGACCTGAAGATTCCGTACACCAGGCGTCCCAGCTGCGCGCAACGCGTCTCGCGGCGCAAAGGTCGCAACGCCAGCCGCGTTTGCCTGAGGATGCCTACAAGATAGTGTTTCGCTCAACCGGGGGACTTACCTTGACCGACCTTCAACCGCGCCAGCTTCACCTGGCCCTGCTAACTGCAGCCAAGTACCTCCAAGCACCGGACGCCACCAGCTTGAATATCCGCCCCCTCAACAATACCTGCATCATGAGTACCCCGCATAAAGCCGACGCGCTACGCCTGGTCGCCATCCAACAACTCTCCATTTTCTACTGCTCTCATTTTGCGAGTATTTTTGCGTGTTTTCGGGAGGCGCCACTTCCGAGACCTTCGGCGATGGAAGCGGAGTCAGCTAGACGTCCGGAGGAGACCGACGTCACAACGTCGAGCGCTCCGAGGAAGCGCAATCACCTGATGAGCGACACAGGCAGCGAGGACACCTTGCTGTACTACTCTGCATCCGAAGAAGATCTGTCGGATGACGGCGACTACTTGACGGTTGTGAGACAAAAAGGAAAGAGGAGAATCGTGACTGCCTCCTCGTATTTAACAAGGACGATGGCGGCAGCAAAGGCCCATGACACGGCTCATACCATCCTCTGCTTACCCGAGACGCCGACCGACAACCTGAATCGGCTAAACAGGCAAGCCTTATCTGTAACACTAGAGGCTCTTGTTCCAAATGAGATCACGGATATGAGAATTAACACCCGTAAGAACATTTTCGCGGTTGATGTCAAGAACAGAGCAGCATTGGATGTCTTGAGTACAGTGAAAATGCTGGGCAAGATAAATGTTCGCACCAATATACCACAGGACAGCGATACTATATCAGGCGTGATTTATGATGTCGATGAGTCAATCGACGACAATGATCTGCCTATTTTGGTCAAACCCGCCACAGCAGATGTACCTATTATTGAAATCCGTCGCCTAGGAGATTCACGCTGTGTGAGTATAACTTTCAAGGGAGGTAGCTTGCCGTCCCACGTGAAAGTTGGATTTTTTCGTCATCCAGTGCGACCGTTCGTTCCAAGACCACTTCAGTGTCGTAATTGTTTGAAGATCGGGCATGTCAGCGGCATATGCAAAAATTCGACCGTGTGCGCAAGATGCTCTGAACAGCACAGCGCAGATGCTTGCCGTGCGACTCACTTCAAATGTGCCAATTGCTCCGGTCCCCATGAAGCATCGTCGAAAGACTGCCCGAGACACAAGACAGAGCGGAAAGTCCTAAAACAAATGGTGAGAGACAACTCAACTCACAGAGAGGCCGCCGCCAAAGTACGACGGCGTAGTGTCCGCCGTCACCGTAGACGATCCTCGTCTACTAGAAATACTGATACCATCGCAAGACAGAAGATACTTCCTGAGGCTGGTGCTCCCAAGGCGCTGACCCACACTAACACGGTGTCTGATGACGCAGTGAATACCTCTACTGCAAACGCCTGGCCTGCACTTCCGATATTAAGTCCTTCAGCCCAACAAAGGTCGACGGTGGATTACCGACGAACCAATGAGGGCACAGATCACGTGCGAGGTCAAGACAAGCAAGTAATCGCCATAATAAAATCTCTAATGAAAGTCATTCTCGTGTTGATAAACGACATGCAGACGCCATCTGCTCGAGGTGCACTACAAGTGTTGGACGGCCTGGATCCGGTTCTTGGGAGCCTCGAGTAGCAAGCACAATGGCTCTACCGCGTCAACCGTTCTTCACACAAGCCAAGGAAGCATCTATTATGCAATGGAATGCCCGTGGCCTGAAATCCCGCAGTGATTTTCGCCATTACGTTTTCACCAATCGATTCCCCGTTGTGGTCGTCTGTGAACCGAAACTACAGAAACCCGTCCGGATCTCAGGCTATGAACCTCATGTGTCATCCACTTGTGCTGACATTAGCAAAGTGACCATCTAAATACGGTGTGAACTGACTTATGTTGTTCATCCAGTGCGGCTACATGACACTAATCAGTATGTGTGTTTGACCGTGAAAAAACAAAAACTTACGTTTACTTTAGTGGGCGCTTACCTTTCTCCATCAAGTCGTTTCGATAGGCAGAGACTGAGTGACATTATAGATGCGACACCTGGTCCATGGATTGTTGTTGGGGACTTCAACGCACATCATTCACTTTGGGGAAGCAACAAGATAAATTCCAAAGGAAGAAACCTCGTGTCCTTTGCTTGCGACCATGAACTTTGTTGTCTAAATGATGGCAGTCCCACGTTTCTGCGTGGCCGGACGTACAGCAGTTGTTTAGACTTAGCTTTTGTTTCGCGATGCCTCACTCACAGCGTCCATTGGTTCGCAGATATAGAAACCCACTGAAGCGAACACATTCCTACCTACCTGAAGATAAAAGGCCTCACCAGATCCGTTCCATCAAATTTTAAACGAGCTATCGATTGGCCCGTGTTTATATCACTTATGGAAGACGCATGCCACGAAGGCATTTTGTCCACACTAGAATTTGAGATCGCCAAGGCTATGCAGGATGCTATGCGCTCATATCGGCCATTAGAGAAATACACAGATTTTGATTCGGAAATACAGAGCCTCCGTGCAATCCGCCGGCGAGCGGAGCGACGGTACAGACGGACTAAATCATTATACGACCTTAGAGAGGCCAGACGCATTCAAAAGAAAATTCATCGTCGCCTTGCTGCACTGCAAAATCAACGCTGGAAATCGTTTTGTGAGTCTCTCGACCCGCGTAAACCTCTGTCGGTTGTCTGGAGAACAATCCGTGGACTTCGATCACCTCCTCAACAGCGTCGTCCATTTAAGCCTCTAGCCCTACATCAAGGGCGCCGAGAAGTCGAGGTAGCCGAAGATTGCTGCGCAAGGATCGCGGGTCCGGCGCTCACGTATTCACCTTGCGCACCTATTCCCATTGTGCCCCCTTGCTCCCGAGATCCTCGTATGGACGCTGCTTTCTCCATCGAAGAACTGGAGGCCGCACTTGCTGGGTGCAGGCGATCTTCGTCACCAGGACACGATGGCATCACATACTCTGCGCTTGCAAACCTTGGTCAAGAGGCCAGAGATGCCCTTCTTGGCCTCTACAACGCATCATGGCGTGACGGCCTGGTCCCTACAACGTGGAAATCCAGTCGGCTTGTTCCACTCCTCAAGGCTGGCAAATCCCCGTTAGAATTGTCATCTTACCGTCCAATAGCACTAGCCAGCTGTGTCGGCAAGGTAATGGAAAGAATGATCCTTACACGGTTAGAATGGTACTTGGAATATTACAACGTCTATCCAGAGGTAATGGCTGGTTTTCGACGTGGCCGCTCGTCCATAGATAGCGTTATCGACCTGGTAACATACGTACAACACCAGAAACATCTGAAACGAAACACTGCGGCCATATTCCTTGACGTTAAAGGTGCGTACGACAATGTAGATCATCATGCAATCCTGGACGCCTTAGAAGCTGTAGGGATTTGTGGACGCACCTTTCGCTGGATATGCAACTATTTGAATGGGAGATCTTTTTTCATTTTGACTGAAGACGGACCAACGCCATCTAGCTATACCAGTCGTGGTGTACCGCAGGGCGGAGTACTCAGCCCTACCCTATTCAACCTGGTGCTGGTTGGTCTCGCTGATTCGTTACCGCAAACCGTACAGCTCTCCGTATATGCAGACGGCATTTGCATATGGGCTTCAGGCGTGACACGTGTACAAGTCCGCGCACGACTTCAGAAAGCCTCAACGGCTGTGTCAAGATACCTAAGAAGACAAGGCCTGGAGCTTTCCGCTGAGAAATGTGCACTCGTTGCTTTTACTCGCAAATCGATGGCCCCTTATGCTTTGCGGATTAATGACCAAATTATACGATATAGACGAACGCACCGATTTCTTGGCGTCATCATTGATAGAGACTTGTCTTGGAGCCCTCACATCTCGTACATGACAAAGCGCTTGGCCGCCATTGTGGACCTTCTTGCGTTTCTCGGCGGGAAGTCCTGGGGCGCAACAGTACCGTCAATGTTGCAACTATATAAAGCACTGTTTTTAGGCTTCCTGCGGTACAGCTTACCTGTAATAGGAAATACTTGCACTACGAATATTCGCAAACTCCAGAGCGTGCAAGCCCAAGCACTCAGGACTTGTCTCGGTCTTCCCAAAACAACGTCATCGATTGCGACAGTGGCCATAGCCAGAGACGCTCCTTTGACAGTATACATTGATACAGATGTCCGGAGAGCGCACATCCGACACCTGACTCGGATTCCATCACACCATCTTGCTTGCTTGCCAGCAAAAAGGCCACTTTCAACTTTTGATAAAACTATTGTAAGACATCAGTCGTACTTGCCATCAGAATTTACGCCCGCTACACGATTGGCAGATCCATTGTGGTGTCTGCACCGGCCGCAAGTGCAACTGACAATTCCAGGAATCAGAAAAAAAGCTGGAGCGCCATTGCAAGCTTTGAAACAAGCAACTTTGGAGCACATTCACAACGTTCACAGATTCCGGCAACATGTATACACAGATGGTTCAGTAAAACTCAACAGCTCTGCTGCTGCAGTCATCATCCCGGCACAATCTGAGGAAATCAAAGTAAGAACTTCATGTGTGACCACTTCGACGGGTGCAGAACTCTCGGCGCTCCGTGCTGCACTTGATTTCATTAAGCAGAAGCCACCGCAACAATGGACAGTCTTTAGTGACTCCAAGGCAGCCCTTCAGTGCATCCGAAGCCCAATGCGCCACGGACCGAATGAACAACTCGCCTCAGAAATTCGGCACATATATCATCAAAGCTATGACAAGGGACACGACATATTCTTTCAGTGGCTTCCAGGTCATTGTAACATCAGCGGGAATGACCACGCCGACGAAGCCGCCCGATCTGCACATGAAAGTGGTCAACGAGTATTCATTCCGCTTTCGGGAACAGACGCTGCGGCTGAGCTGCGATTGATGTCCCGTGTGTGTACTTTGCCCCTGTGGGACTCAAATGTTTTCACTATGTGTCGGTTGCGTTCATTGTCTCCGGACATACGGATGCACCTCCCGCCTGGATTACCACGACGTGAACAGACCATGCTCTACCGTCTGTGGCTAGGCGTTGCCTTTACAAACACCTATGCTTTCCTCATAGGAATGGCCAACAGCCCCACGTTCGACACATGTAACATCGACGAGACGCTCGCGCACATTATCTGTGTCTGCCCGCGATACAGTGCTGAGAGACAAGTGATGTGCAGAGCACTGGACCAGTTGGACAATCGTCCACTTTCAGAACTAAAAGCTTTAGGCCAATGCTCCGAAAGAACATCTGCGTTGAAGGCCTTACTCGCGCTATTAAGGTTCTTGCGGTCTACGGGGCTTCACGACGCTCTAAAAATGCCGCCCCCTACCGCTGTGTTGAGTACGCGCTTTGTTCGTGCTTGTCTTCCTTTCTTTCTATCTCCCCCTTCCACTCTGTTTCTCTTTTTATCCCCCTTAACCCTTCCCCCCGCGCAGGGTAGCCAACCGGAACTACCTCTGGTTAACCTCCCAGCCTTTCTCTGCATTATTTTCTCTCTCTCTCTCCATTCGAACCCAAGTCTACGCCGTCACCGCCTACACCGGCCCGTCCCCCCGGATGGTGCAGTAAGAGGAGTGATAACTAACGCCTACTGGGAAGAAACCCCAGCACACATTGTGGACGACCTCATCACGGGCAACCCTAGCGTCCCCATCATTGATGCACGCCGCATGGGACGGACTCTTTCGATCCTTATCACCTTCCGGACGGGTCCAGTGCCCCGAACATCTCCTACGGAGGCGGACTTCACAACTGCAGTTTATACAGAGGACACCTGGACGCTTGCACAAATTGTAGAAAACCAGGGCATCGCGCGGATGTGTCGTACGCGCAACTGTTCCAGATGCGGTATCCGCACTCCCGAGAGGACACCCCGACATGCACCCCAGCCTGCATACTCTGTGGAGGCGCCCATATGACCGGTACTAAAGGCTGCAAAGCGAGGGGACGCCGCTCACCGCCCGCGTCACGACAACAGCAATCTCCCGCACACCGGAACGAGACGCGGAGCGCTCTAGCGTCCGTCGCTCCAGCACGTCTCGCTCATCGTCTCGTCGCCGCCAGGACCAACAGTCTCCACAGCTTTCCTGGGCGGACAGAGTAGCAGGCAAAACACTGAACGCTACCAGCAAGCCGTCAATCCCCCCGCCCACACAGGTGGACCCACGTGACCGGGAGCTCCAGGCCCTGCGAGAGGAGGTGAGGCGTCTTACCTCTCTCATCAAAACTCCCACCTTTACCCCTGTACCGCTTCCGCCAATCGTCCCTCCCAGCCAACACACGCCGCTACCTCAAACATCCACTGAAAACATGGAACAATCCGACTCCCAAACCCCCCACCTCACCCCCACCCAAGAAAAAACGCACAACAGAGCACCCACCCGTCACCCAGACCGACCTTCAATCTCTAGAGGCCCGCATGGACGCTAAACTCGCCGAAATGGACGCGCGTCTAGAGGCAAAATTCAATCAGCTTATCGACCACCTGTCTCAACGCTTTGAACAACAAATTGAAGCGGCATTTACGCGCATGGTGCACACCCTTGAGATGAGCCTTGCACGGTACGAAACCCGCCTCCAAACAATTGAGCAGGCCCTTCCCTCGCTGCAGCTCCCCAATCGCCCCTGTCAATCCCGCCCACCTACCCCACAGAACTCCCTACCCAATCCACCTATACTCACCCCACACAAGTTAGAGTATGGCGGGGCTACCACCTAATTCCTTATCAATTCTGCAATGGAACTGCCGCCGCTTCCGGGGCAAGCGCGCACCCCTCCAACTCCTCCTCCCCACACTTCCCACGCCCCACATCCTTCTCCTTCAGGACACACATGCCCCTGCCACACTTCCCAGCTACACATCCGCTCACTCGGACGCAACGAGTACACCCAGAGCTTCCACGCTCATACATCGCTCCATTACACACCAAACGCATCAGATCACCTCCGAGACGCCCTGCGTGATCACAGAAATCATACAACACACACACTCCACACCATCCATTTTTATTGCAAACATATACCACCCACCTTCTCATCCGATGGCTTCATTGGAAACGCTACTGCGAGATCTCCATCGTATTGCAGGCAAGCATCCATTGATAATCGGAGGGGACTTCAACAGTCAGCATACTGACTGGGGCTACCGCACCACCACGGGACGAGGACGACGATTCTGGTCCTTGGTACAAGAGCTCCGCCTCACAATACACAGCAACTTTAACACCCCCACGAGAATTGGCAACAATGTCAGCGCGGACACCAGCCCGGACTTGACACTGAGCCGCAACCTTGCGGGTATTACGTGGAACACAACACATCACACATTAGGGAGCGATCATTACATCCTCTAAGTTACAGTACCCTACAAACAAAGAACGACCCTTCACCTAACACACCAACTTACCAACTCGGATGCAGTCCGCGCCGCACGGGCGGCCCTTCCTGACGCTCTCATTACAGACATCGACCAGTGGGTGGCATCACTCATGAACGATGTCTCCGCGCACACTCGAACCATTGACACCACACCAGATACGCCCACCCTCGACACTCACCTTGCACACCTATGGGAGGCCCACCATAGCATCCTAGAGCGCTGGAAAGGGCAAAAGCTCAACCGGACCCTTAAAAAGCGGCTAGCCGCACTGCAAACAAAATTTACTGAGCACTCTGAGGAGCTCTGCCGATCCAACTGGGGACAGATTTGCGATAGTATGGCTGGCAATCTGTCCTCCAAGCGCAGTTGGCAACTCCTCCGTCACTTAATTGACCCCACGCAACCTAAAACAGCCACACAATAACACGTCACACGCCTTATACACAAGACCGACCTTTCTCCCGACGGACTCATCGACATACTTAGGAACACACATACAACTCCCGTACCCCAAACCCCCTGCCTCCCTATGCAGGCACCCCGAATGCCAATCTCGACGCGGTGATTACGGAAGCAGAAGTCAGAGCGGCCCTCCTAACTCTCCGCTCTAACTCTACTCCAGGAGTTGACCGTATCTCCAATAGCATGCTCCGCAATTTGGACGATCAGTCGATTGCCCAGCTCACGGGGTACTTAACACATGCTGGCAGAAGGGGGCACCCTTCAGAGGCTGAGGCAGAACTCACACAAGCCGGCGTAGCGTGTCAAGTGGTCGACGGCTGTCACAATCCATCGTTTACCGGTGAGAGTCACAGGAAGAGGACCATACAGGTCAACGCCAACGACCTCAAATGGTTGCGACGGACAGGGAACCGGTTGCAGTTGTCCGCTTGGAGCTGATGTAGGGAGCTTTCGACGCTGACATAGGGCGCAGGAAGCGAGATATCTCGCTACACTGGCGGACAATCCAGGCCAGTAGAAGCGACCTTTGATGCGGTCATAGGTTTTCTGCAAACCGAGGTGACCAGCACTCATGTCGTCATGAGAAGCCTGCAGGACATGAGCACGTAGAGAGCGTGGCAGGACAGGAACCCAGCGTTGACCGTCAGGGTGATAGACATGACGGTATAGGACGCGGTTGTCAATCTTAAATTGCGTCAGCTGCCGACGAAGGCGGGCGTTAGGCGGGTCGAAGCTCCTTGAAGGTGGTCTATGATGCGCCGACAGTAAGAGTCGGCAAGTTGATGAAATTGGAAGGATTTGTTGTCGTGTGAAGGCATCTCGTCGACAGTGGCCGACAAGAAAGCATGTGAGGAGGGATCGTGCGATAGCTTGTCACGGATGGCAGTTGGAGGTCCATTGCATGGTGTCGTGGGAAGCGGACAGCGAGAAAGCGCGTCTGCATCTTGGTGTTTTTTTCCGCACTTGTAGGTAATAGTGAAGTCGTATTCTTGCAGAAGAAGAATTCACCGACCAAGCCGTCCAGACAAGTTCTTCAGCGTTGAAAGCCAGCAAAATGCATGATGGTCTGTAACGATCGTAAAGTGGCGGCCGTGAAGATAAGGTCGAAACTCCTGCACAGACCAAATGATAACTAGGCATTCCTGCTCCGTGATGGTGTAATTCTTTTCGGCCTTTGTCAGAACGCGACTTGCGTATGTGACGACCCTCACCTAGAGTGTCGTCTCGCTGTAGGAGAATGCCACCAATTCCGTGACCACTAGCATCCGTATGCAGGAGGGTAGGAGCAGCTTCATCAAAATGGCGTAGTACTGGTTCAGATGTGAGAGCGCGCTTCAGATGGGCGAACGCAGATTCACATTCTGGAGACCACAGAAAGGGAACATTAGAACCCAGTAATTTGTGCAGAGGTGACGCTATTGAGATGAAGCCTCGTATGAATCGGCGAAAATAGGAAGCGAGGCCTAGGAAACTACGCAAATCTGTGGTCTTTTCGGGACGAGGGAAGTGCTGAACTGCCGAAACCTTGTCAGGATCAGGACGAATGCCATCTTTGCTCACAATGTGACCTAGTACTTTGATCGCCTTGCTCGCAAAATGGCATTTCTTGGTGTTTAGCTGAAGTCCGGCGTTGGCAAGGCACGTGAGAAGTTCATCCAGACGTTGCAGGTGCTGAGAGAAGGTTGACGAGAAAACAACAATATCGTCCAGGTAGCACAGGCAAGTCTTCCACTTCAGGCCAGGAAGAACGGTGTCAATCATGCGCTCGAACGTTGCGGGCGCATTGCAGAGGCCGAATGGCATGACAGTAAACTCGTAGAGCCCATCTGGTGTTGAAAACGCTGTTTTCTCCTTATCGTCCTCATGCATAGGTATCTACCAGTAGCCGGAACGCAGATCGATGCTGGAGAAGTACTCGGCACCCTGCAGGGAATCCAAGGCATCGTCTATTCGCGGCATAGGGTATACATCCTTGCGTGCGATCTTGTTAAGTGCTCGGTAGTCGACACAAAATCGAACAGAGCCGTCTTTTTTCCGAACCAAAACAACGGGGGAAGACCAAGGGCTAGCAGAGGGGCGTATTATGTTTCGTTGGAGCATGTCGGTGACGTTCTCGTCAATGACTTTCCTCTCGGCTAGCGATACGCGATACGGTCTACGGCGCACGATGGATGTGCCATCTGTCTCTATCCGATGCGTCGTTATCGAAGTCCTTCCCAACGAAGCTGAATGCGCATCAAAGGAAGCTTCATGTTTTTGGAGCAAAGCAAGCAATCGTTGTGACTGCGAAGGTGTGAGATCGGAACTGATGGCAGCTGCAAGAGCTGAAGAAGATGCGGCCCGTCCGGTACAAGGAACTTCAGAGGAAGCTGGTTTAAAGGAAACAACAGATATAGACTCCGATTCAGTGGCGCAAGCCAATGTAGTGCCTTTAGGGATGAGAATCTTTTCGGATGTCGGGTTTGTAGCGTAGAGAAGTGCAGAGCCATGATGAAACCGAACGAGCCCTGATGCAAAGGCTATCCCTCTTGCGAGACAGCGTGCAGATGGTAATACGAGCACGTCGCCGCAGTCAATGACGTCAGACGTGATGGTAACGATGCTTTGATGGCGAGGAGGTAGCGCGGTATCTTCTGCAGCAAGCAAGTGAAGGGGTGCGTCATCTGCACGAAGTGAATAGGTCGTGTCGGTCATATGGAGAACGCGTTGCCCACAGCAGATGGAGGCGGAGGCCGTAGAAAGAAAATCCCATCCCAATATGAGCTGCTGGGCACACGAACTTTAGCTTTAGCCATCCAGAACCCTGTTACCGTCGCTGATATCGTCGCTACTTGCCAGCGCCTTGACGACCTCGAATCAGTACGGTTGCAGCCAGACACCACTGCAAACACAACCGCCGACGACCCTACATTACGAGCAATGATACGCGCAATAATTCGAGCAGAGCTCCAGTATCTTTGCTTAGCCGCAGTGCCCACGCCTTCTCCTGCCTCCGATACCAATCTGCGAGACGTCATCAAGGAGGAATTGGCGTCCATGGCTGGTGCAGCGCACACGGACCCTCTAACCCCTAGGGCCCCATCAACGTACGCACAAGTAGCCGCGGCTACTCCAGTCATCGTTCCACCGATGCCTCCTAAACCAACACCGGCCCACATCGCTTCCATGACTACCAGCGCACCTACCCAAACCAGCTATCCGCAGTGGCGTCCTCCTCGTGCCATCTGCTACTACTGCGGCTATCGTGGCCACATAGCATGTTCTTGCCTCAAGCGCCAGCAAGGCGAGCGTCGCGGATATGATATATACGAACGCGATGACTTTTCGCCCGGAGCTACTTTCCAACGTCTAGGGAGCTTCCATGACCAACGCCGTCCTTATGGTCCACTGCGCGGACGCTCTCCATCGCCTACTGTAACATCCGAGACGGCTCAGACGTATCGTCCTGCAAGACGCCGCTCGCCGTCATCACTTCGCCGCTCTACGTCCCCACTGAGACCTGCTTCTCAATTCACCGACCGTCGTCCGGAAAACTAAATTATGCAGCTTTTGGAGGAAAAGCTGCATCGAACGACAGGACAGAAATTCCTCCATCGCGTCCGTGCAATGTGATATTGGTTGTAGTAGAAGGTGTACAAGTAGAAGCTTTCATAGACACTGGTGCTAGTGTTTCAGTCATCCACCGTGAATTGTGTTCGCGACTTCGGAAAGTTACGACCCCCTATGATGGACCTACGCTACTCGCTGCTCAAGGGGCCTCCATTCGACCTATCGCCATGTGCACTGCTCGTATTTCCATCGATGGACTTCTGCATTACGTACAATTTGCAGTGCTAAGTTCGTGCTAAGTTCGAGGGGGCACCCTTCCGCAATCTTGGCGTCACGCCAAAATCTTACTCATACCCAAGCCCCGCAAACCCCTTACACCTGCAAATCTTCGCCTCATCTCCCTAACCTCGTGCCTGGGCAAGCTTTTGGAGCATGTCGCACTCGCCCGACTCACCCAACTCATGGCGGAGCAAGACCTCTAGCCGCACAGCATGGTGGGCTTCCGTCCCCACCTGTGGGCACAGGACGCCATGCTCCAGCTCACACAGGATATTTTCGACCTCCTCACACCGGGTCACACAAAAGCCGTCCTCGTCTTGGATCTCTCCAAGGCCTTTGATCGCCTAGACCATCGAGCGATAATGGCGGCGCTCTCCCCCTTGAACATAGGTGAACGTAAGCATTCCTTACGAACCGCACAGCCGAAATTCACTTCGTTCCCTACACATCCCGCCCATACATCCTTAGTGGGATTGGCACCCCCCGAGGATCGGTCCTCTCCCCTTTTCTCTTCAATGTCACTCTCATTCCCCTTGCCCGCAAACTACAAGCCATCCTTCACCTTCGGCACACACTCTATGCTGATGATATCACTCTATGGACCACCCATGACAGTGATGGAGACATAGAGAATACTCTGCAGTCGGCAGCTACCCTCACCCAAACACATGCGCGGAGTATCGGACTCTCATGCTCTCCGGAGAAGTCGGAGCTCCTCATACTCCGCCCCGCAACCCGAAACTGCCCCACCACCCCTATAACCGTGACATTGGAAAACCGGTACATCCCAGAGGTACACACTCTCCGGGTACTGGGCCTCCACATCCAAAATAACGGGAAGAACTCACCATCCACAAACTCAAGCGGACGGCGGTGTCGATATCGCACCTAGTCCGCCGAGTTTCTGCACACCATCGGGGTATGAAGGAGCATGACCTCTGTCGTCTCATTCATTCCTTCGTCCTCAGCCGCTTTCTCTTCACGCTCCCCTACCTTAAACTCCAGGGCAGAGAAATCTCCACCCTGGATGCCATGATCCGAATAGCATTTAAGACACACCTACCTACACCTACACCTACACCTACCTCTAGATACCTCCACCGAAAAACTCCTCCAGCTAGGCCTACATAACACGATAGGTGAGCTTATTGAGGCCCACCGACAGACACAATACATACGTCTCGCGAGAACCACCACCGGCAGACACATCATACACACCCTCGGTATCAGGATACCAACCACGGATCCCACACAGCTCCAGGTCCCCTACCACATTTACCGCGAACTCCTTATTAAACCTCTCCCTAAAAACATGCACCCCACCTACCACGAACCCCGCCGCAGAGCTCGCGCACGGGCGCTCCACAAACACTATGGCACGGAACCGGATGCTGTGTGGGTGGATGCCGCATGCACAGGTGAGGACGCGGTTGTTGCCATCACGAACCCCTCCGTACAACCGATTACCACCCTTCACATGTCCCCAACTGCCACTTCGGAGGAGGCTGAAGAGGCCGCCATTGCCCTAGCTATTACGCGCACGGAGGCCCGGTACATATTATCGGACTCTAAAACTGCGATACTAAATTTTGCTCGCGGGAGAGTTCACGTCCCTGCATTTCGCATACTGAACTCCCTCGCTGCACACCCGCCCCGCCACATGGAGCTCATATGGGTGCCTGCCCACTCTGGGAATCCTGGAAACGAGGCTGCCAACGCTTTAGCCCGAGGTTCTCTCAACCGGGCACCGGCGGCCTCCGATCCAGGGTTCTCACGGGAGCGCATGCATTCATTCAGTGAACTGACGCAAGCCTGCAAAGCCGAGCGCCGACTCTACTCCCCACCCCATCCCTCCCTCGACAATTATCACCAGACATTAGGCGGCTCCAAACACGCACCTTACCTTCCCCTTATATACGCTCGCGCTATCACCACGTCCACACCGACCCCTCCTGTACTCTCTGCCACCACACCAAAGCCACTCTCGATCACATCCTTTTCCTCTGCCCGGCGGATCCTCCCCCGCGGGGCCTGGAGCACCTTACTACTTGGGAGGCTTGGGAGACCCTACTGCGCTCCGAGGACCCGACCAAGCAAGCCAACGCCACAGGCCGGGCTGCCAGAGTCATGAGCCTCCGGGACATGAACGTTTGAGTGCAGTGGGGCCGTGCGGAGCCCAAGGACCTGCGTGTCCGCAACTCCCCTGTGTGCAATAAAGTTGTCACCACCACCATCTCTCTGGCCGATCAGGCATTCTCCGATTGGCTGCCTGACGCCCCGTGGTCTTTCCTAATTGGTTTGCTTTTCTTCTTTTAGTTGTTTTTCTTGCGCCGCGCGTTCACGTGCCGGACGCTCTTCGGCGTTGTCGTTTTTCTCCTTCCAGCACGGAATTGGCCTTCGCGCGTGCACTCCTTGTCGTCTGCTCCTGACTGTCCCGATCACCGCACCATGTCGCACACCACACATCACAAAGTGAGCGAGATAGGGCGGTAGTTATATGGAGAGTGCTTGTCACCTGACTTATGGAGTGGGATCACCTTCCCAATCTTCCATTCATCAGGCAAAGAACCCTTATCTAGCGACTGTTGCAATATCATTGCTAGAAAAATTGAAGAGTAACAGCTAGTGCTTTTCAAAAATTTCGCGTTTATTAAATAGTGTCCTGGAGCCGAAGAGAGTTTTAAAGATGAGATAATTGGTGCGATGCCTGCTGTTTCAATGATTATGGGAAACATTGTTTGGTAATCGCAGTCGTGAGTGGATGGAAGAGTAATGTGTGTAGTTGATGAAAAGTTGTGCATGAAAACATCATTAAGCGCGGACGCACATTGATTAGTTGGAATAACGTTTCCAGAGCTGTCGATTAAGGTTATCATTTCGTCCGCCTTGGGGTTAATGACGCGCCAGAATTTCTTGGTGTCGGTTTTAAGCATTAAAGGCAAGGTATTGCCAAGAAAGTGATCGTTGGCTTGTTTGTGTGCGGCTACATACTCATCTGCCGCCACATTGTATTTGGTCCAGCGGTTTACGCTAGGTGAACGTTCGGCTAATTTGTGCAGGCGTT
Organism: Dermacentor variabilis; assembly: GCF_050947875.1. Classification (NCBI taxonomy): domain Eukaryota; kingdom Metazoa; phylum Arthropoda; class Arachnida; order Ixodida; family Ixodidae; genus Dermacentor; species Dermacentor variabilis. The sequence continues at coordinate 203,070,213 of NC_134570.1, read as the reverse complement.
TCTTTTTATTAGACAGGCGCTTGAAACGGATGTTGTACCATGGGGCGTTTAGATTACATGCAATGGTGCGCAGTGGGATGTATTTGTTTGTTAGTTCAGCAATTTTTGCAGCAAACATATTCCAGTTGGTCTGAACGGTACGGCTGTCGAAGTTGTTCATAAATACGTCTATAAAAGCAGATAATTCGGCGTTAATGGCTTCAAAATTTCTTTTCGCGTAGTCTCGAAAATATTTGAATTGTTTACCGGTTTTTGGCCGCAAAATATTTATGTCAAACGAAAGTGCTGCATGGTCGCTCAAGCCGGGTAAATAGGTGATGTCGGAAACTAGGTCAGGGCGCGATGTTAATACAAGATCAAGTGTGTTCTCAACGGATTCGGTAGTGCGTGTGGATTGAGTAACAAGTTGTGAAAGTGAAAAGACAGAGCACATGTCTAAGAACTCATTGGCTAATGAAGAAAAAGGGTGTAAAGTTGGAGGTTCAGCATTCCATATTGTGTTCGGTAGATTAAAATCGCCAAGCAAAAATAAAGGTAATGTGGGATGATGAGATGTAACAATATTAATGATATCATGCATCTCATTTACGAAATTAGATGAATAAGTTGGGGGGGCGGTAACAAACACCAATGATTATCTTCTGGTCATTTATTTCAATGATGGCCCAAACCGTTTCGAGGTCAGTATTGACATGAATACACTGAGCTGGGCAATCTTTAGTAATGGCTAAGAGCACGCCGCCTCCCTGACGCATTGTACGGTCACAACGATACACTGAAAAATGGTGTGCGGTTTGAAGAATTTCGTTATCTTGAATCTGTGAATGTAGCCACGTTTCGGTAAGCACAAAAATGTTGGCGGTGCAAGTCTCCAAGGCAGATTATAAGGAAGTGCGCTTATTCATGATGCTTCGAATATTTGTAAAGAACACAGATACGATGCATGATTCTCGTCTACATCCCCTCACATTTTCCTAACTGGGCACGTGCTGGGAATTTGCATGCCCGCCGTTATCTCGTGGTTCATATGGCGCATGCTCGTTGACGGTGTCTGTTGCCGGGTCATAGACGAACTGGTTTTTATTCATTATTAGTTTGGTGTGCCTTAACTGGAAAGGGCATGGTTGGGGCTGGCTTTTAGCGTACTCAATTAGTTTTTTACGGATGTGACGGGCGTCGGGCGAAAAATCTTCGGAGATAGAAATATCCTTTCCTTTCAGCTGTGCGCGCATAGAAAGTGTCTTTTATTTTCGTGTTGGTGAATTTAACAACAATTGGGCGACACTTATTAGGCGTGTAGGGACTAATGCGATGAGCACGTTCGATTGCCGTGTCAGGCAGGCTGTCGATTACATCGGTTAGTGCTTCTCTTATGCGTGATTCCGACTGTTCCCACGATTCTCGAGAGTCACGGATGCCATGAAATATGAGGTTATTGCGTCGCGATCTATCCTCAAGTTCGTCAACGCGCATTAGTAAAGAATCAAGCCGAGTTGTTTGGGCTTGAGCCGACGCCTGAATGCCAGTCATTTCATCATGGAGATGGTCTAAAACATTAGTTTTTTCTTCAAGGTTTTCTCATCTTTTCTGGATGCATTCCATTTTGGTCTCGATGTTCTTTTGACTAACCTTAATAGCCTTGACGTCGTTAACCAACTCGGCCTGACCCTTAGCAGATTGTACAGAACGAGCCTGAAGGTCTTTTAACAGCCGGAAAAGAACTTCCGTCTGCTCAGAAGGGTTTGATGGCAAATTCTGCAGCTCGAGTAATGCCTCAGTGCGGGTAGCAGGACCGGGATTAGTTTCCACGTCACCTGAACGCATTAACAGCAACGCCATAGAGAAACAATCTGCGACAATTTCACAAAGCACTTGTTGGCACGGAAGCAACAGCAAAAATGGGTCATCACTTTTCTTAGCATAAAGCGGAAAGTTTTTACAGACTTGCGAAGTGGAAAGGTGCGCTGTATGAGCCATTGTGCTCCAAATGCTGCTTCCGTGCCAACTAAACGGACTGACGCTCGGACAGCCGCTTAAGTTGCCACTGCGATGTGACGACACAGTTGACGATGATGGTGCGCAGAAGGCTGGGCGCAGTAGTTGTAGTGGGTCGATGTGGAGATAGTTGCCGGTCTGCTGGTAGATTGTGGCCTTGCTTGATAGTAGCAGTGGTTGCGAAGGGTCATACTCCGAATACGCAGTGCACGGACACAGCAGCAGCAAGAACGCGAAGATCGCCTGCGAAGTGGAAAGGTGCGCTGTATGAGCCATGGTGCTCCAAATGCTACTTCCGTGCCCGCTATTGTACGGAGTGAGTCCAAGGCCGGCACGAGGGCTCACTTATGCCTCTGCCAAGCATTTTATCCACTTCCTGTTGTATGACGGCCCAACCCGCAGCTGACACACGTGGGTCTTTGGGTTGTTCTGTCCGCTGCGAAGATTCAGTTCCCGGTGCTATAGTGAGCTGACGGCCACCGCTAGCAGTTACTAGGAGTATCTATATCGAGAGGATATATTTACAAAGCAAGGCACGTAACGTTCCGGCAATGGTAGACCCAGCGCGAGCACAGCGTCAGAGAATTTGCGCTAAGTGTATCGTTTGCCATGCACCATGTCGCAGGGGATTAAAGTTCAAGTAGCGAGTATTGAAAGAGGATAAGTAGAGGAATCGCAGGGCTGGATGTGTTTTTAATGCACACCGAATGAGGTAATGGGACAACATAGCCAAGAAAAGCGAATGTTGTACTGAATAGGTATCATCCGCTGCTATCTTACATCTGTATGTCGATTATATGAGCTTTGCATCGTATAGCTCGATCTATTACGGTGCAATTTTGGAGTATGTTTTTGAGCTCCACTGCCTGAAAAAAAAGATCGCGACTGGGGTGAGCGAATTCTACGCCATGTCATTTGAACAGGAGTGGCCTCCCTCAATTCTGTTTGCTCTCAATTTGCACAGGCAAAGGCGGCGTTGCCATGGGCAACACTGCCACGTGACGGCAGCTGCACAGAACTGCAGCTGCGTCACGCGATCACAAGCTTCAGCCGTCGGAGCTTCTGACGGGTGCCGTCAAAATTTCGGTACTGTCATGTTGCCCCTAATAAATGGAACTTTGTTTCAATTACTGTCGTAAGAACTTGGATCATGAAATAGAAATAATCAACTAGAATAACGCTTCATGAATAATATCACGCAGAGGGCAATTTTGTTCCGCTAGTGCCTTGCCGTAATTGACGGCGCAGGTGACACGTTCGAGTTTACACTTACGTTTTGCACAAACATAAATGCGCGGACGTATTTCTTGAAGCATCAGGAGGTCCCAAAGTGAAAGCTTTCAAGGGGACCTCCTGTTATTATTGCGTACACATGAGTATTAGCGCAACACGCAGTAATAGTATCAACATAAGACAAAATTGCAACCTGGACGGAAAGGAATAGGAAAAGAAGTGAATAAATTAGGAAAATAGCGATAACGAGCAAAATGTTACTGTTACATAGGGAACAAAATAAACAAGATTAAGAAGGTAGAAGTACCTAGCAGTGAACAAAAGGACTTATCGTGCTGCATATTACCAACAAGGACAAGTTGACATGGTGATGCATAAACAGCACAAATGCTCATGTGCGATATGAAATTTCGTGCAGGGAAAAACACATTATACATCCAACAATAGATATGCAAATTTATACGCAGCCATGATAGCTTAATAGGACGCTAACGAAGGAAAGCACAAGAAATATTGAGATACAGGAACGCAAACTTTATGAATGGTGAAATTGTAATTCCTCTCAAGATTTTTTTTATATTGCGTTCAGTGGGATGTAACCGAGCAGGCTAGCTAACGTTAACGGTGATGCAATACCAAAGCGAAATGCCATGGAAGCGATGTGGAAATTTTGCACAATTGTACGGGAGTTTAGAGAAGACACGGCTAGAAAGATGGGGGCTGGCTTGTTACCTAATTTTCGTAACAAATTTAACACAGCAAAGGCGAGAGACGCTTTTGTTGAGAGCGCTTGTGAGCACCTGTGTTTTGTGTCACTTTATTCGTCTCTCGTTTTGTTTGCGCTGTAAGTGTGCTAAGACAAGGTTAATGCATTGAGATATTTTTGTATTGTTTTGCGCAAGAAGGCATTCGAAAGGAAGGCTGTCTGAATATGTGGAACAATGAGAGAAACAAAATGTATTAAACGATAGCTTACTATTAAACAGAAGCAGATACGGTAATCTGCAGAGTTGTTAATAAAGAGGTGAGAAATGAGGCGAGAATGAATCAGCTAAAATTCATTAGTGTGATTGCCCGGTTTTGAAGACGTTGGAATGGTTGTGCGTGTACAGCGTATGTGTCGCCCCATGATTATAAGCAGTAATAAGCAACAACAATGTAAGCCTGCCACAGTGAGGGAATGATGTGTGCTTTAATTAGCGGACGTGCTCTTATTGGAATACAGATGCCAATGACACATTTTCATTAGCGTATTAGCGTAGCTATTGTGTTTGAGATGATTATCTCAGCTGAAAGAACCAGCCAAAGCAATTCTGACATCACGCGAATCCTTTATAGCAAAAACGAAATAATGCATTCCAGTTTAGTCCATATTGTTCACGTTCCGTTTGTCGAAGTTAGTACGTGTTTCAAACCTCCAGATTGTGGGAGTTTACTCTGCCCCTCATTGCGGTAATTTGACCTCATCTACGCTTTTAACTGAGTGCTACGTAGAGCAACTCTAGCTTCTGTCTTCGTCATTGCGTTGGACATATATGGCTTACAGTGTATGTAAAGGTGACTTTATTATTTCCGAACTTAGATCCTGTAAATGAGACAGGTGAGTAGAAGACAACACTCAGGGAGTTCATTATTGCGGCTCATCAGAGGAAAAATTATCGAATTCGTGTCGCTTCTATGAACTTGAATGCTACGGGCACCGACATACGATGCAACGGTCTCAAAAGTGCGTGATCACTTCTTCCGGTTCTCTGCTTCGTCAGGTCTGTCGTGGGAGGAGGCTACAAGACGCTGCCCAGATGGCGTACAGCCAGCTTGCCACAACGCAGAGGGCTCTGTTACTGTATCCGGAGCAGCCGAAGCAGTAGCCAAATTCGTCGAAGACCTTATGGCTGAAAACGTTTCCGTCCGAGAGGTGAACAGCTCAGGCGTGGCCTTTCACAGCAAGTGCATGGAGAGCATCAGACCGGCCTTCATGGAAGTCATGCAAAAGGTGCAGTCCGTATGAATTGAGCCTTTTTCCCTGCAGTAATCATAATATTGGCTGCGCGCTGTTTACGGTTCATGCAAAATTTGAAGAGTAACGTGAAATGAACCAAAATAGGACATATTTGTACTCATCAGGCACAGTCTGCTGTTACCATGTATCTCTTAATCGGCAAACTTTCTTTACCAACTGTAGCGAAGACCTGCAGGAATTGCCAAAATAATGTAAACTTCTAAAAGTCAAGTCGACATACGGAACTCTCGTTATTTTGTTACATTATCTCGCACCCGCACTTCTGGTTAATTATTTAAGAACTTACTTTAACTCTCTATTATTTCCACCAGTTTATTTGCCTATATACAAGTCAACTCAAAAAGCTTTCACGCTAGGCACTTGTATATTTGTATCCTAGATATTGAGGTAGTCTTCTTGAAATGTATGCCATGGTGGTTACGCTCTTGTTTTATGACTATTTCTTATCAAATTGGCCACGTCGCAGCTTCCTCTTGCTTCTGTGTGTCAGCAAGCTTAGCAGCAGCTTGCCACCTTAGGCCAGCGTCGCTTACGCTAGTCACTGGAATCAATTTTCATTGTCCTCAAGCCCTTGTCTTTTCTAATTACGTAACCTATTAATGTCAATAGCGTTTAGTACCTCCAAAATGCATGATGGAGTTCACTGTGTAGTAACTGAAACAAGTGCATGTTGTGCTGGCGAGCACTACGACCGTTTGGCATAAGTTGAACACCTTGGCGCAAGTACGTTAGTTGTTTCATGGTGGCGTCTCCGCGAAGAGCTCAACAGCCCCAATGCTGCTTAGGCATATAACATCACATAAAGCAGGCCATAATTTGAGCAGCGGCAAAAACAATAATCGAACAAGAACGAACACAGTCACAGATAAATTTTACAATGCCATATTTTGTTGCCAACCTGCTTAGTTGTCGTCTCTATAGGGATGGATTGGCAACCGTCTTATTACACAGTCTTAGAAAGGGTTGTCGAGGAATGAAGACGTGCTGCTGTAAGTCCGCTGAGAAATCGACGCCCTTTGTATGCTTGGTGCAACACAATTTTTTCGATGAATACGTTTTTACATTAACTTGCACAAGAAAATTAGCGCTAAAGTAAAGGTTAAGCTCCAAGAAATTTATGACCGGCAGCGAGTTTTAAAGATTAAAGGATAATTGCCGTTCAGTTCAGAACGGGTGTCGAATGCTAGTTTCACGTTGACAACAAAGTGTGATTTTACTTGTGAATAATTTCCTTGCGAGAGAGTCAAACGCCCAGTACTAAGCAATGACAATGCGACACCAACGCGAAAGCATGGGCGCAGACTACTAAACAGGCATGGAAGGCTGAACAATTCATCAGTGCAATGGAATCTCTCCAAGGTTACCTTTCGTCGACCTGCCGCTGGCGTAAAGAACGAGGTCGCGGGTTCGTTCCCCGGCAGCGCGGCTGCATTCATATGGAGGCGAAAAGCAAAAACGCTCGAGTGTATCAATTTCTCAGCTTGCCAAAATCAATCAATTTTTAGCCCTCACCGCCCACCGTAGCTTAGTGGCTACGCCACTGCGTCGATAAGCACAAGGGCCCGGGATTAAACTGCAGTCGCGATGGCGGCATTTCGTTGTGGTCGAAATGAAGGGACGCCCATGTTCCGTGCATTGGTTTCACGTGAATTATTCCCAACTGATAAAAATTATTCAGGAGTCCCCCACTACGGCGTGATTCATAGCCCACAATGTTGCCTTAGGACCTTAAATCCTATCAGTCAGTTGAAGGATGATCGTTCTGTTTACTGCGCTATACTGTTAAACAAAGGACATATAGATACTGACAAACATATCCAGCATAGTGCAGTAAACAGAACGATGTATTACCAACTAGCCCCAGTCAAATGCTTATTGAATGATCGTCTCAGTATCGGCGGTTTTCGTTACCAGGCTTGGTTCCATTGGTGATTCGCGTTTCAGGTATCCAAGTAAATGTTACCGCTATTGCACACCCTAATTTTGAGTAATTAGAGTACACTTTCGTCATACGTAGGTCGTGCGAAAATACAGGACAAGAGCGGATATGAAGAACGCAGGCTATCTTCTTCATCCGCTCAGAGAGGAAACGGGCATAGCCGATATTATAGTTGACATTCGTAGAAAGATATGAAGCTGGGCAGGCCATGTAAAGTGTAGGTTGGATAACCGATGGAGTATTAGATTTATAAGGTGGGTGCCAAGGTAAGGGAAGCGCAGTTGAAGACGTTGGAAAACTAGGTGGGCTGATGAAATTAGGAAATTGGCAGGTGTAATTAGGAATCAGCTAGCGCATCCCAGGTGTAATTGAACATCGCAGGGAGTGGCCTTAAATATAGGCTGATGGTGATGATAGTACACTCCATTAAAATGGCTCCATGTACACTCCATGTACACTCCATGTACACTCCATTAAAATGGCTCGCAAATCTCCAGGTGAAGAAGAACCCAAAATCAATTCTCACCGACACCAGCAATGCTGGTGATGGGTGGAGCCGCAATCGAAGAGCAATTAGCAGAGAAGGAAATAAGCAGTGTTAAAGAAAAACATTTTGTAATGAAAAAACTTTGTTACAACTTTGTTACATTGAATCAAATATAAATTCACAATCAACTTTGTATATGTATGCAAGGAAAGAAAATACTATTGTTTTACTTTCTCATTAACAATAAATAGCCCCTTTTCAGCGTCCGCTGAAGAAGGGGCATTCACGCCGTGATAAATTGCAATGCAATGACACCCTTCTGCTATGCAGAAATACGCGCTCCTCAAGTTCATCGGATAACATACGCCCACCTCGCATGCTGTGTTCTTTTGCTTGTGAGCGTTGGTCTGATATCTGGTGGCGTTATGCAGGCGAGGTGTGTATTATCATGGGTCAACTTGTTCAGCCGAAAGTTGTGAGTTAGGACCGCCAGATGAGTCTTCACTTAGCTACCTTCGTGCTGCTGCACTGGCTGACGGGCATGACAGTCCGACAATGTGGCCAACAGAGCGTGCAAATCTTTATTTGGATGGCAAATAAGCGATATTCCTTGCATAGGTGGGACTGTGACAGCCCTACGACTGGCATATCACAGTACAGCTTTCCGTACCACAAGTTCCAGTCCCCCATCGAAACAGAGTATGCATCATTCGAAAATGTTGCTTTACTGACGGGTAGCCAAAAAAAAAAAGAAGATTCGACCCTTTCACAAGAAAAGACACCACTTCTTCTTTTAACAGATTACAGCGTCACTGAATTATTATTTTTTAATTCTTCCGGAATTGAATCGCTCGTCATACAGATGGCGCTAAGCTCCCTAAACCGCCGTTGAACCGACATTTCTTGAACGTATGGGCTTTTATGGTGATGAGCATTGTCATGACATTACGTCAGGACAATTTGCTTCCGGCCATTGGATTAATTGTAAAACGACATAGTACGGAAGTCAACAGTACTTCAGGTCAACAGTACAACAGTTTCTTCAGGTCAAAGTCAAATGCTTCTGTGCAGAATTCATTTTGGTATTTGATAAAATTTCATGTTTGGCTCCTCTTCAGCTGAAAATTTTTGTGATCAATTTAACAAAAATATGCTGTTGTTTATGAACTGAAAATGATTTGTCAGTAAGACTATACCCAGTAAAATGCAGCTGACGAATACCATATTTCATACCTCTGATGACTGCGTCGAGAGAATTCAATAGTTTAGAAGTCTGCTAGCTCTGTGTCTTCAGAGCTAGTCTTTCTAAACTAACAGAATTTGTGACATTTGGACTACAAAAACGGTCACCCTTGTAGTCTCCTCATGCACCCGTCAGTGGCGTAGACATTCAACAAATTCATACTCGAATAAAGAATATGCGTCTGAATATTGACTACTTCTTTTACTGGGTATTCCAGTAAAGACTGTTAAAAATTTACACCCTTGAGGCTTATCTTAGCCCACAACAATAACTGACATCTGTCTTGCCCGTATTTCACTTCTTTAATGCTGTGAGCCCGCTACTTCCAAGTCACGAACAGCTTGCGCGTTATCAGCATGACATAGCATTCTTGACAGGAATGTAGCGAGCGCCGAGTTTTCTAGAAAGGAAACGCAAGCAAGGCAGGTAACAGTTATTGTTGTGGGACAAATATACACCCGAAAGGGCGTAACGGTTTTGAGAGTGAACGAATAAACGTCAGAAGTTCCAGAACATATGAAGGGTTCCCAGTAGCAAGTGCAATTCTCGTCACTAGCCACTTAATGCTGGCCGGAGAGAACTGGAACGCGCCAACAAACGTGACAACTTAGCCAGACCTTTTTTAGGCTTACGGACAAGTGATACATCTCTGCAATACTTCTAGCTTCGCCAATCTAAGTCTAGTACTAGCCATGCATTTTGCATGTAGCTGTCCGTTTGATAAAGGAGGAAGGAAGTGTCCGATGTCTGTCATGGCCTTCATTTTTCTTTCGGGTTCCCTTACAGATTGTTACGGAACCGAAACTACGCAGCAAGAATTGGTTGAGCACTTCACTGCCACCGCACCGCTGGCACGAATCTCTTGCTCAGAGATGCACACCAGAATACTATGCAAACAATCTCGTATCACCGGTGTTTTTCTTCGAAGCTGTGCAACGTGTTCCCAAGGATGCCATCTTGGTTGAGGTTGCACCCCACTGCCTACTTCAGGTGAGCTACCACTTGACTTTTTTCAAAAACCCATGAGCCATCTATTAGTCACATAATGTCTCGATAGGAGGAGTGCGTGCTCACGTATACGCGAGTTCCTTGTCTGGCAATTCAATGGGAGCTGCATTCACGGCGAGGCACCTCGCTTGACAACGGTGAAGGTCTCGATGATCCAGCGTGTGAGCCGATCTGAGTGCCTCTTGAGGATAATTATTTCCTTGAGCTGTCGGCTGCACCCACGTGACTGGTAGTGCAGAACCAGGTTGCTGCAATATTTCTGTTTCACACGGTTGGCCTGCTCTCGGACATGCTTTTTTGCCGCAGAGTAAGACACACACAAAAGAGGAAGAAACAGAAGACGGCACGGGTGGCTATGTTTCTCTCTTTCTTCCTTTGTGTGTGTGTGTGTCTTAATTTGCGGCAAAAAGCACGTCCTTCAACAAACACCAGCTGGGACAACAAACAGTTCTGTTGGCATGCTCCCGGATGCAGTCAATGAGGCAACGCCTGGTGTACCCTACGTTGGATCAGTTGCACCGCAAAAGGACGTTGTAGGCGACCCTTGCGATGCTGCTAGTGAAGGGTGCCGAATGCTTCATTTCGCATCCCCGGATTGTGGGAAGGCAATTCTGGTTGACCATACCACATAAAAGGTTGACCTTCTTTGGGGCGGAGAAAACTACCGGCACTCTCGCCCTTCCCGCTGCCTTCTTGAGCCTACACTGTAAAAATATTTTCTGGAACAGCAATTTTCTTGCAGCTGCCTTGCCATAAAATTTCTGTTTAAGTCCGTTTTCTATTTTTGATCTTTTTGTTATTTATCATGCTTTTTCTGTTTTACGTTAACAGAAATTTCGCCTTTAAAGACAGTTGTATGTTTTGTATGGCTAAAAATGCTTTGTTTCTTGTTTTGAGTTCTCCTGTTATTCATTATTATGGTCTTATTTATTTTACAGAACATGCATAGGTACATACGATTACTCATTTTGAGTTAGAAAAAAAATTCTGTTTGCTGTTTATAGTTGCCTGTTATTTCTCTTTTTTTGTTTCGCTGTACATAAATTTGATGTGCGAACACAATCTTCTACCGTGGTGAATAGTGGCCGTACTAGGAATGTCGCTGAAGCCAACGTTTTGCCAAGGGCAATTTTCTGTGTGAGGGCAGTCACCACGCTGACTACAATGATTTTCTTTGTCGAAACGTTGGCAGCAGCCGACATTCCTTCTTTTAGCACTGTTTGCCACTTGCAGCCTCCATTTACTGGGAACTACCGCCCTGTTTGAATTTTCTGTTGTGCGTCCCAGCACCATTACAAAATAACAGATATCTTCTAAATATGCAGTTTGTCTCAAAATGAAATTTAATCTTTGTGGTAAAAGCTGAACATAGTTACCCATAGAGAAAAAAGACAAATGACACACGTAATGATTACGAGTTTTCAGCAGCTGACAATTACACACGGAATGTCCTGTGGGAGATATCTAAATGATGCGTAAACATTTGCTACTAATCACCTGCTGTTCAGTCGTCGTATTCTGCTGTATTTGGTATGATTGCGGGCAACAGCGCAGAATAATTGCGAAACTGAGAAGCGTGGTTGTAACACCGAAATGTTAACCGACACGAGCATGAGACGACGAGTAAGAAGCGACTAGGGCAATGTTTCCTAATCTGTAGATAACTACCAGAGGACGTGGATGTGGCATGAAAGGACGAGAGGGATTCTGTAAATGAAGCAAATATATAAAAGATTGATTACGTACAGTGTACCTTGTTTGGTTCCGGTTATTACGTTTATTTTTTATCTTCGAATTGAATGATGGTGCTCTGGGTGATGCCGCTGCTTCGTGGAGGATGAGCACTGGCCGATGCGTGCTCTAGTACGTGACGTAATTTAACAGTGTCACGTTTGATAGACGTCGTACACAGACGTGGTCGGTGACGCTGCCTTCTCTCGATACGAACCATTAACAACCGTGATCAACCGTCTTCTGGCGGCGTCTGCGTATGGCGTGGCCGCGCGGGCCATATCATGAAAGCGACGTGCGGTGGGGACAGAGTGTGCTGATAGGTTCGTGTGCGCTGTGTTTTCGCCGCTTAGTTCGCGTTGAAGCGAGAGGCAACACGAAGGTTGATTCGCTCGCTGCTGCCTGCGTTATCGTGAAAGCGATCGTCTTACGTGGCGGATGGACACACAGCCGGATGAGTTTGCTTGTTGGGTAGGCATAGCAATTCTTACGCATAAAAAAATATTAGACTAAGGAAGGCGAAATGCTCGTGTGTGTCCGTTTTGTTGACATTACTCAGTCTCTTGCACTACTGTTTAATATGGTCAGTACTTTTTTCTCTCGGCAGCTGTAAGAAACAAGCTGTAATTTAGGACATTGTAGAAGAAAATGCACTTTTGTTTCATTTTACACTAAAAGATCTTTTGACAGGCAAATATGACAACAGAATTACTGGTACAACTGCTTATGCGCTCTATGTTTAGAAAGCAAAGCAACATCTGTTTCCCTCCAGTGGTTACGACAGCTTAAAAGTTAAATTCCTAGGATATACATAAGCTTCCGCTTGCCATGGATCGCAAGTTTACGTGAAGAAGGAAGAACATAAATAAAGTGCATGTCCTTTCAAACCAAGGTAAACGAAGTAAAAGGTATGCACAGCTTTGTGTTTAATAGGCACTGATAGCGAACTTACTGAGCTGTCCCGACCCTGCCAGCTAAATGTTCTTGAATTAGTGACCGTATGCATTCATGCAGAATTTTGCGACACACAATAGCATGAAGCTGGGTGCGCGGTTTTAATTAGGCATTATGTTAGATGCACCGTATATATTATGTCACAGCGTCCACATATTGTGAAGCCCACATTAAGGAGATGTTCGCATTTTCGTGATGCAAATGCAATCAAATAATTTTTTTTTCTAAAAGGAAGGTTCTGTGGAAAGTCAGATAGTGGTTTAAGTGTGCCGTCGCTGCCTGGCAAAATAGCAAAACTGTTCTCAACTTAAAGTTATTTTTTTAAATTTAGTTTTAATGCTTGTTCTTTCTGTAAACCAAGGAACCAGATATTCGATGCATCCACGCGGGACAAAGAGCAGTCAGCAGCTTTAACACTGTAGTGAATAATGCAGCGAAGAAGAGCCAGGCTACAGCTGGCTTCGTACGAAAATATAAAAGTCCTTTATTAGAAAGCAAGGGAATGTGATAGCTAAATAAGGCACCTGAAAACACAATAGCAACAGCAGATTTCTTATTACTCTACAAGAAAACCAGCTGACATATCATACGACAATCGGGATGCAGAATAACTCAAAATAGCCTCGACAGTACGTTGTTGAAGCCATTTGCTCGAAAACTGAATCTTGAAGACACCTGAATATGAAGACAACTTTTGGTGCAAGACCGTGCTGCTTGTTTAAACTCTACCTTGTTTGTTGTTTCAACGTTTCATACTGCGAAGACTTTTGTTCAAAAACTGAATCTTGAAGACACCTGAATATGGAGATAACTTTTGGTGCAAGACCGGGCTGCTTGTTTGAACTCTACCTTTTTTTTTCAAGGTGTCAAACTGCGGCTGACCTGAAAATCAACAGTGGTGCTTTATTATACATACGACAGCAGCCTGATCGTACAGACCTCATTCAGGCACAGTAGCACAAGAGGTTCTTCGTGAAGTGCATTCAGTCACGTAGTGTGTGCGTATCTGAGTACGGCACTTACTGATACGTTTTATTTTTCCAGCCGAACTAGTATTTATTTTGAGGTAACTGCATAATATTGGTACGTAGCCAGTCAGTGGCACCACGTGCAATTTGAAACAAACAGCGCTCGTCGTAGGGCAAAATGTACACGCACACACACATAGACATACAACACACACGCAACATACATATACGTACATACAACGCAGACACTGCTCCATGCTGGTAGTCGCCCTTTGTTTAAAAAATGCAAAAGCATACTTAGAACATTGCACTGACAAGCTTCATGTTATTGTCGTAAGTGTTCACTAAGCTAGATGGTGTGTGAAATTCGGGGTAGCGAGGCGTCTCTGGTGCTTCTTTTTAAATACGCTTAGTCATACAAAAGAACACTTTCAGAATGACTATTGCTTCATTTTAAAGGAGCTAGCAACCGATAAAGACAAAGAAAACGAAATATCCGATGTGGGACTCCACACATTCAAATGCACGTGTAACCACCACCCTCCCCCTGTCTTGGCTGTTTTGTTGCTTTTGTTTATATCATCATCATCATCATCATCATCATCATCATCATCATCATCATCATCATCATCATCATCATCATCATCATCATCATCATCATCAGCCTAGTTACGCCCACTGCAGGGCAAAGGCCTCTCCCATACTTCTCCAACTACCCCGGTCATGGACTAATTGTGGCCATGTTGTCCCTGCAAACATCTTAATTTCATCCGCCCACCTAACTTTCTGCCGCCCCCTGCTACGCTTCCCTTCCCTTGGAATCCAGTCCGTAACCCTTAATGACCATCGGTTATCTTCCCTCCTCATTACATGTCCTGCCCATGCCCATTTCTTTTTCTTGATTTCAACTAAGATGTCGTTTACCCGCGTTTGTTGCCTCACCCAATCTGCTCTTTTCTTATCCCTTAACGTTACACCCATCATTCTTCTTTCCATAGCTCGTTGCGTCGTCCTCAATTTCAGCAGAACCCTTTTCATAAGCCTCCAGGTTTCTGCCCCATATGTGAGTACTGGTAACAGACAGTTGTTATACACTTTCCTTTTGAGGGATAGTGGCAACCTGCTGTTCATGATTTGAGAATGCCTGCCAAACGCACCCCAGCCCATTCTTATTCTTCTGGTTATTTCAGTCTCATGATCCCGATCCGTGGTCACTACCTGCCCTAAGTAGATGTATTCCCTTACCACTTCCAGTGCTTCGCTACCTATCGTAAACTGCTGTTCTCTTCCGAGACTGTTAAACAATACTTTAGTTTTCTGCAAATTAATTTTCAGACCCACCCTTCTGCTTTGCCTCTCCAGGTCAGTGAGCATGCATTGCAATTGGTCTCCTGAGTTACTAAGCAAGGCAATATCATCAGCGAATCGCAAGTTGCTAAGGTATTCTCCATCAACTTTTATCCCCAATTCTTCCCACTTCAGGCCTCTGAATACCTCCTGTAAACATGCTGTGAATAGCATTGGAGATATCGTATCTCCCTGTCTGACGCCTTTCATTATAGGGATTTTGTTACTTTCTTTGTGGAGGACTACGGTGGCTGTGGAGCCGCTATAGATATCTTCCAGTATTTTTACATATGGCTCATCTACACCCTGATTCCGTAATGCCTCCATGACTGCTGAGGTTTCGACTGAATCAAACGCTTTCTCGTAATAAATGAAAGCTATATATAAGGGTTGGTTATATTCTGCACATTTCTCTATCACTTGATTGACAGTGTGAATATGGTCTATGGTTGAGTAGCCTTTACGGAATCCTGCCTGGTCCTCTGCTTGACAGAAGTCTAAGGTGTTCCTGATTCTATTTGCGATTACCTTAGTAAATACTTTGTAGGCAACGGACAGTAAGCTGATCGGTCTATAATTTTTCAAGTCTTTGGCGTCCCCTTTCTTATGGATTAGGATTATGTTAGCGTTCTTCCAAGATTCGGGTACGCTCGAGGTCATGAGCCATTGCGTATACAGGGTGGCCAGTTTCTCTAGAACAATCTGACCACCATCCTTCAACAAATCTGCTGTTACCTGATCCTCCCCAGCTGCCTTCCCCCTTTGCATAGCTCCTAAGGCTTTCTTTACTTCTTCTGGCGTTACCTGTGGGATTTCGAATTCCTCTAGGCTATTCTCTCTTCCACTATCGTCGTGGGTACCACTGGTACTGTATAAATCTCTATAGAACTCCTCAGCCACTTGAACTATCTCATCCATATTGGTAACGATATTGCTGGCTTTGTCTCTTAACGCACACGTCTGATTCTTGCCTATTCCTAGTTTCTTCTTCACTGTTTTTAGGCTTCCTCCGTTCCTGAGAGCCTGTTCAATTCTATCCATATTATAGTTTCTGATGTCCGCTGTCTTACGCTTGTTGATTAACTTAGAAAGTTCTGCCAGTTCTATTCTAGCTGTAGGGTTAGAGGCTTTCATATATTGGCGTTTCTTGATCAGATCTTTCGTCTCCTGCGATAGCTTACTGGTTTCCTGTATAACGGCGTTACCACCGACTTCTATTGCGTACTCCTTAGTGATGCCCATGAGATTGTCGTGCATTGCTGCAACACTAAGGTCCTCTTCCTGAGTTAAAGCCGAGTACCTGTTCTGTAGCTTGATCCGGAATTCCTCTAGTTTCCCTCTTACCGCTAACTCATTGATTGGCTTCTTGTGTACCAGTTTCTTCCGTTGCCTCCTCAAGTCTAGGCTAATTCGAGTTCTTACCATTCTATGGTCACTGCAGCGTACCTTGCCGAGCACGTCTACATCTTGTATGATGCCAGGGTTCGCGCAGAGTATGAAGTCGATTTCATTTCTAGTCTCACCATTTGGGCTCCTCCACGTCCACTTTCGACTAACCCGCTTGCGGAAAAAGGTGTTCATTATCCGCATATTATTCTGTTCTGCAAACTCTACTAATAATTCTCCTCTGCTATTCCTAGAACCTATGCCATATTCCCCCACTGACTTGTCTCCAGCCTGCTTCTTGCCTACCCTGGCATTGAAGTCGCCCATCAGTATAGTGTATTTTGTTTTGACTTTACCCATCGCCGATTCCACGTCTTCATAAAAGCTTTCGACTTCCTGGTCATCATGACTGCATGTAGGGGCATAGACTTGTACCACCTTCAATTTGTACCTCTTATTAAGCTTCACAACAAGACCTGCCACCCTCTCGTTAATGCTATAGAATTCCTGTATGTTACCAACTATTTCCTTATTAATCACCAATCCGACTCCTAGTTCTCGTCTCTCTGCTAAGCCCCGGTAACACAGTACATGCCCGCTTTTTAGCACTGTATATGCTTCCTTTGTCCTCCTAACCTCACTGAGCCCTATTATATCCCATTTACTACCCTCTAATTCCTCCAATAACACTGCTAGACTCGCCTCGCTAGATAGCGTTCTAACGTTAAACGTTGCCAGGTTCAGATTCCAATGGCGGCCTGTCCGGAGCCAGGTATTCTCAGCACCCTCTGCAGCGTCACAGATCTGACCGCCGCCGTGGTCAGTTGCTTCGCGGCTGCTGGGGACTGAGGGCCGGGGTTTGATTGTTGTATTCATATAGGAGGTTGTGGCCCAGTACTGCACCAGGGTGGCCAATCCTGCTCTGGTGAGAGAGTGCGTTACCGGTTCTGGTCACCGGGATCAGGCCGCACTCCAGGCCTGTTTGTGCAATTTTCTCAACACACGTTTTTTTTTGTATTTTCCGATGGAGAATTGCGCTGCACCGGGATTGGAATCACGGTCCTTTTGCACTGGAGACGGATAGTCTACCGTCCCCGCAGGAGTTAAGTTAAAAATTGGAGAATGGGGATTTGCGTGACAAAACCACTTTCTGATTATGCTCGCCTTAGTGGAGGACTCGGAAAATTTCGACCACCTGGGGTTCTTTAACGTGCACCAAATTCTAAGTACACGGGTGTTTTCGCATTTCGCCCCCATCGAAATGCGGCCGCCGTGGCCGGGGTCCGATCCCGCGACCTCGTGCTCAGCAGTCTAACACCATGACCACTGAGCAACCACGGCGAGTCCCGCAGGAGTTGTACGCCTCATTTAACCTACAGTGGGGCCCAATTTGATCAGTCAAGGTGGGCCAATCTGAGCTCGGTTATACCGCATGGATGGCACTCGGCAGAGAACCTGGTATTTATGACCTGCACATGTGTGGCCACACATAATTGAGGATATATAATTTTTCTTTTAGGAGGGTTTCCGTACAGTGATAAAATGAAGGAAAACACATTAAAAAAGAAAAAAAAAGAAAGGGGAAAAGAAAAGGAACATAACTTGTGATTTGAACTCGTGATCCTTCAATGTTGCCCGGAAAGGTAGCTCAGTCGGTTGGTTCGTCAAGCCAGCGGTTACTTTCAAGCGCTATAGCTCCTGCTCCGAGCCTCATACTTATGTGGAAAGGGGCTGGTGTTGGAAAGAGGCATAATTTCTTGGAAAAATGGCCGCCAGAGGAGCAGCGTGAACTCGAGCGGCTTTAGAGACTAGGAAAACTGCCTTAAAGTATTTAGACTTGAGGGGTAGTTTCGTTAACAAACTATAACACGGCAATCAGCACTCGAATATAATTATAACCCTAATAATAATTGTAAATATTCATCTCATCTATAGGATCTAAAGCGCGCGCTGTTTCTTGCCTCTGCGTGTAGTAGTTAAGAGAGCCAGTTTAAGGGCGGAGAAGAGGGAAGGAAAAGAAAGCAAACTTGCAGCGCCGTGGTTTTAAGGCGCAACCGTGGTAGAGAAACGGAAAGGCGATATAAGCATGCGTGGCCATGATACGCACACGACAAACTGCCTTACAATATTTAGACTTGAGGGGAAGCTTCGTTAACAAACTATAACACGGCAATGAGCACTCGAATACGACGAGAGAAATAATTGAGACGTGGAAAATTCCCTTGAAATAAATCTGGTTTGCGAGACAAATGCTTGTATGTATTGAATCTCTTAAAAGATGAGGGGGGAAATATGCGCTCACCGCGAGGGCATCGTCAGCGCGAGACCACCACCAGGCTCCTTACGGGGATGTGGAGAGCTTCGCGGCCGGAACGAAGCCTCCCCTCTCCGCCGGCCAGGCGTGGAAAACGCGCTTTCCGATCGCTCAAGGTTGCGTAGGAATAGTATAGTTCTAGCGTCTAGGAAAAGCTTTAACAGGTGCGAGGACGGCACGCATAGCGTGGGAAGCTAGCCGCCGGAATAGCTATCTTCGAGAGCTATGACTATATACATGTCACCTATTCACAATATTCTTGCGCAACTTTGGTTGAAAATTTTTTTTAAATATGCAGCCGGCTAGAATGTCATATTAAGAACAAATATCCACATCCTTTCATGACTTCGTTTCTTATAACTTTAAAGTAAAGTAAGTAATGTAAGCAGTTAACAAGCAAGCAAGGAAGCATGTAAGTAAGTTAGGTAAGTAAGGTAAAGTAAGGAAGTAAGTAAGTTAGTAAGTAAGTAAGTAAGTAAGTAGGTAAGTAGGTAAGTTAGTAAGTTAGTAAAGTAAGTAAAGTAAGTGAGTAAGTAAGTAAGTAAGTAAGTAAGTTAGTAAGTAAGTAAGTAAAGTAAGTAAAGTAAGTAAAGTAGGTAAGTAAGTAAGTAAGTAAAGTAAGTAAGTGAGTAAAGTAAGTAAGTAGAGTACGTGAGTGAGTAAGTGAGTGAGTAAGTGAGTAAGTGAGTTAGTGAGAGAGTAAGTGAGTGAGTAAGTGAGTAAGTGAGTGAGTGAGTGAGTGAGTAAGCCAGTAAGTGAGCAAGTGAGTGAGTAAGTGAGTGAGTAAGTGAGTAAGTAAGTGAGTTAGTGAGTTAGTAAGTGAGTAAGTGAGTTAGTAAGTGAGTAAGTAAGTAGGTAAGTGAGTAAGTAAGTTAGTAAGTAAGTTAGTAAGTAAGTTAGTGAGTAAGTTAGTCAGTTAGTAAGTGAGTGAGTGAGTAAGTGAGTGAGTTAGTAAAGTAAGTGAGTGAGTAAGTGAGTAAGTGAGTGAGTAAGTGAGTGAGTAAGCGAGTAAGTGAGTAAGTAAGTGAGTGAGTAAGTGAGTGAGTGAGTAAGTGAGTGAGTAAGTGAGTGAGTAAGTGAGTGAGTAAGTGAGTGAGCAAGTGAGTGAGTGAGTTAGTGAGTGAGCAAGTGAGTGAGTGAGTGAGTGAGTAAGTGAGTGAGTAAGTGAGTTAGTAAGTGAGTAAGTGAGTGAGTAGGTAAGTGAGTAAGTAAGTGATTAAGTGAGTGAGTAAGTGAGTGAGTAAGTGAGTGAGTGAGTGAGTGTGTAGGTAAGTGAGTGAGTGAGTGAGTGAGTAAATAAGTGAGTGAGTAAGTGAGTGAGTAAGTGAGTGAGTAAGTGAGTAAGTAAGTGAGTAAGTGAGTGAGTAAGTGAGTGAGTAAGTGAGTCAGTAAGTGAGTAAGTTAGTAAAGTAAGTAAGTGAGTAAACTAAGTGAGTAAGTGAGTGAGTAAGTGAGTGAGTGAGTAAGTGAGTGAGTATGTGAGTAAGTTAGTAAGTGAGTAACTGAGTAAGTGAGTAAGTTAGTAAGTAAGTTAGTTAATAAGTAAGTTAGTGAGTGAGTAAGTGAGTAAGTAAGTGAGTAAGTTAGTAAGTAAGTATGTTAGTGAGTTAGTAAGTGAGTCAGTAAGTGAGTAAGTAAGTAAGTAAGTTAGTAAAGCAAGTTAGAAAAGTACTTTATTTCTTATCAACAGCATACATTTGAATATGGACAGGTTTAGAGGAAAAAGCTGTCAGAGCAGCTTGACAATGTCCTAAAACCCGTTTTAGGACAGCAGCAGGAGGAATAACAGTACATGAAAAATAGTAACAATAAAGCAGAACTAAAAAGAAGGCAAAATAAACACGCAGACAAAGAACTAACAAGCATAGCAAGTTACTTAGGTTATGTAATATCAGAAAATCAGCAGTATGGAAAGAATACGGCACTTAGATCATTTATGAGCTATGTGATAATAACAGAGATGATCCAGTAAAACAAGTATTATGATCAACAAGTACAAATTATTCAGCATAAGACTAGCACTAGCAGCAATAATAATTATACAGACTAGTTAACGAATGATGTACAACACGAAGATCATCTGTGATCAGTCTGTTGAGTACGACAGGGAACGTATAAACAATCATTTGCTTTCCGGAATTTAGTGCGCGGGTGCATTACATAGCGGTATTCTGGAGATCGTAGTTGATAATGGTGTGCATCCTTTCATTCGCCTCGTGAATGAAAGAGGTCATGGAGTCTCTTAACCTATGGACGCCTGTGCTACCAGTGCGTTTTCTGAACCGC
The DNA here is from genome assembly GCF_050947875.1 of Dermacentor variabilis. Taxonomy (NCBI): domain Eukaryota; kingdom Metazoa; phylum Arthropoda; class Arachnida; order Ixodida; family Ixodidae; genus Dermacentor; species Dermacentor variabilis. The sequence continues at coordinate 203,049,302 of NC_134570.1, read as the reverse complement.
CTTTACTATCAGCGCTGAAAATGCCGCGCAGGCACACAGGACATTAAAGGCAAAACTATACTCAACGTGAGCACCTTGTAATTCGAGATCTCGTGTGTCGTGTGATCTGCGTCTCATGTACTGTAATGGTGAACAGCAGGAACCGACAAAAAATTCCCCTTGTATTTGATTACCATATATTTACCTCATTTACCACATACAACAATTACGCGACCCTTCTAGTGCCTGATAACTTGCGAACAAATAACACTTCAGCTAATTTTCCAACAACATCAAGCAACATGGCAGAGGTAGAAAATAGTCCTGATAATGTGAAGTGGTGGACCCACCACGTCAACTGTGCAGTATTAGTTTACGTGAAACAATGGAACAGGCCGCATTCTTTCCTTTTACTAAACGCTCTGCTGCAGTGCAGTTTATGCAAACTTTTGTTCTTTGATTTCTGACTTTTGCGATCCATCATTCACACAGTTACTCATACTTTGTCAGAGCCGGGAACCGAGACTAGCAGACGACAGGCAAGCAATTCTTTGCGGCCACCACTGTGATGACAACATATCTTCGCAGCTCCGGTACTAGCATCTTCTGCGCAATGCAGTCTTTTTCTACGTCACGAGCACGCGGAAAGTATCGGCCAATATAATAGATCGTGTGCTCTCTGTAATGTGCATGAAACCACTCACTTCTTAAGAGAAAGCTTTAGCTCGGGTGCTCCTATTTAAATATATGTAAAAGGAGAATTCGTTTCCTGGGTAACCACTGCACCAAATATGACGAATTTTGTATCTAAAACAAAATTTTAAGATAGAATGACTGTTGGTTTCGAATTTTTCATTTAGATGGCCAATTTGTAATTACAAGTTGGCAGAATTGCAACTTTTCAGAAAGCGGAACTATCCTGTTTACAGCTCTGTAACTGAGCGATGGGAAATATCACAATTCGGTGTATTGCATCTACTAGTATATGTAAAGCGTGTAAAATAGCTATGTTATACATGAGTCTAAATAAATCAGTAATATGGAAATACAGATTTTGCAGAACCCTTGTACACAACGTAAGGAATTCACGTAACATATGAATTGACATATAAAATTTGTCCACTTTGAATGACCTAATGGTTGCCGTTGACAGAACAGTCATATCTGTTCTTGATGCAGAGATATTAATTTGTAAACTTCATGCTTCTATGCTTTTCGAACTTTAGAACTTACGAAAATTCTTTTAAGAAAATTCAGGCCCTAAATCGAAATTAAGCTGCCAACAGTCACTAAAATTTAACTTTCTCTCTCAAATGCAAGAAATATTGCTAAAATCGGCCCAGGGGTTGTCTCAGAAAAGCGTTTCTGCATTTTACATGTTTGAATAGGCAGCGTCGGAGTTGAGCCCGAGCTAAAGCTTCCACTTAAGGTTTGTGAAAGGAGATAGGAGCGGTGAAGCCATGCTTTCACTCGAAGCTAGGACAGTCATTGGGAATACAGCGTGAGCCATAAAAACTGTACCGCAGATAACGCGTCGTGCATGAGATATGCAAAAAAACTCTGCACATGGAAGGAATAAACTGTAAAATAGTACTTTATAATTTTTGATGCATTTAGAATAATTTACAACGGTTTATTTGACGTTTGACTCGATTTATAGGCTGCAGATCAAGAACAGAAAATTAGTTTTTTTCTTTTAACAGGCTTCTGTCATAGAGCATTAAAAATGATTTTGCCGTAAAGAAAATTTCTGTCAATTTTCTTTAAATATACAACTTTTTTTTAGAGTGTAAGGCATACCCCGCACAAATAAGGCATGATAGCTAGTTTCGTTGTGTCGATGTCGATATTGCGGGGCATTGTTTCTTGGTACATTTCCGATAATGTGGCCTCTGCAAGCAGTACAAAAAATGCACCCAGGGAATCCTGCTCACACCAACTTTTGAATATTGGCGGCGAGGAGCTACGGAGTCGCCATCTGTCGGAAGCGCCTCCCTTGCGTAGTATGAGGGATCACGCGGTGGGGGGGGGGGGGGGCTCCCCATAGGTTTCGCCTACGGCGCTCAATAAAAACACCACGCGGCAGTCCTCCTGGACATTTGAGTAGGTACTATCAAAACGAGGGAAGTTTTTACTGTGGATATAATAATCTTGGACAAACTTAAAACACAGAATCGTTTAGAGACGCTTTCTCTTTACCGAATACGCACAGTGAACGCCACTGTGCGCGGTCGCCGCAATGGAGTCTCCCGAACCGGCTTCTTGCATGAAAGGTAGGCAAACGCTGAGAGTAAACTATGTGAAATATGTTCTTATAGTGGGCTGTGTGTATAACCAAATGGGGCATAACAGAATGACGCCTCAATGCAGCGACCGACTGCGCGTCTGCATGCACGTCCGCGCACAATGTTTGGCTCTCGCTGTGAGCGCGTTTTCGCACCGTGCCGTGAGCTTTAGGCCGCAGCATACGAGCATTTGACAGCACACTAGCAACCATTGTTGCGTGGACACTATCAGAACTGTTCAAAAATAATTTCGTTATAGAGACTTCGACGCCTACGACGAGTGTGATGTGCCGTCGCGACAATTCAATGTCGCGACGGCACATCACGACGACTGTATGTTTATCCGTTTTTTCAGCGTGCAATTTCCCTCTGCTTCTTTTTCGTAATCCAGTGCATTAATTCATAACACAAACATGACCATATATGCCATGCCTTTTTTAATGTACGTCTTACCGCTCCCTATCCGTTCCAGTGAACTTGCCAGTTTCTAGCATCAACAAGTTAGTAGACCAAACCGTCATGACATTAGCCGGGCAGCGGGTGCCGGCGGGCGTCTCAGTGCATGTTTTCTTCTACTCACCGAACATCGCGCAGTCCCAGCGCCGTAGCAGAAATATTCTTCGCGTGTGTGCTTGCTGCATACCTGAGTTGTAGCTGATGGCTGTCTGCCGGTTCTAAGTTTCGCCAGCCGAGCCTCACGCAGCTCCTTGCCCTGCGGCTACGTGTGAATAAGGGCTGACACCGGGCTCCGCTGCGTACGTCCGGCACTGCGGCACCGAACAGTAGCCTACCATGCTGCACGCCTCCAAAGGTAGCCACTACGTATTATAGTAGTTTCAGATGTTGTCAAGCAGACACCCAAGGCGGTAAAGCCTCACCACTTAATCAGAACCGCGGCGCAGGTGGGACTTTAAACTTTCGTTTTCAGCTCGCTTCAGCGCTTCCGAAGCCGCCGACGCGGCCGCTGTGTCCACGTGATCCCCGAAGGCACGTCACGCCGACGGTGGCGCCAGCTTTTCCAGTGGTGGAGCTCGCCCCCAATAGGCTTCAAAGCTGTTTCCAATCTCGTGTGGCCGTTACCTTTGAAGCACACTGGTGAAGACTGCTTTCGCGATTAATCTTATCACTAGTTCTCACACTGTGTGGCCATCACTTTTAAAGCACTTCGATTAAGACAGCTTTGGCGATCCATCTGTTCATTCGCTTCAATCCCGTTTGGCCATCATCTCTGTGAAGAGCATTGTTGAGAGCGGCTTTCACGATCCCTGTGTTGACTAGCCTTGAATTGGCTGATTAAAGTGGCTTAAGGCTTGTGACAGTGCTTGTTGTGTACCTCCAAAAAAATAAATTATGTGGGGTTTTACGTGCCAAAACGACTTTCTGATTATGAGGCACGCCGTAGTGGAGGACTCTGGAAATTTCGACCACCTGGGGTTCTTTAACGTGCACCTAAATCTAAGTACATGGGTGTTTTCGCATTTCGCCCCCATCGAAACGCGGCCGCCATGACCCGGATTCGATCCCGCGACCTCGTGCTCAGCAGCCTAACACCATAGCCACTGAGCAACCACGGCGGGTTTGTGTACCTTCAACATACATTGGTCCTCGGTAAGAAAATCCACATGTACAAAAAAACACCTTGTGCTCACTAGAGCAGTGCATTCGCGAAGTTGAGACAAAGTCTTTTATATTGTCGCGAAAAACGTCGTTGAGGCTTGGTTGTTACCAGGTGCCTCGGAATATTCTACCCAGCTTTCCTTTCTTGCAGTCGGTTTTGAGACGCTCTGTTGGCGCGGACGCCACTTGCCTTGGCCTGATGAAGCGGGACGCGGACAACCTGAGCTTCTTCCTGAACTCTTTGGGCCAGCTGCACTCGCTCGGTGTGCAGTTTGACCCGTCTCCGCTGTACCCGCCTGTGTCCCTGCCTGTACCACGTGGCACCCCGAACATCGCGCACCTCGTCAGCTGGGACCACTCTCAGCAATGGACCGTCGCCAAATGGAAGGATTTTGCTACGTCGGCCCAGGTCGAACCTTTTTTTTCTTTTATTCTAGATTATATCTGCCTACAGAAAGTGCCCGAATGTTCTCTGCTACGCACGCCATGAAAGTTCATGTAGTCACAAGTTCCGGCTCTGCAGTAAACAACAAACACTTTCTTGTCGTTGCACACTTGATAATGTTCTTCGCATTTCACGCAGAATGTGCATGATTTTAATTCATGGAGGAAGGAAAAAGATAGGAGGGAGCATGCCGCAACGTGATTGGTAGCCAAACCTGTCGGTCCAACACGTGATCGCATGTCAAACTGCGCGGTAGCTTTTAGTGTTGCCGCCCTGTAGGCAAAGCCACGGCAGGGCAGCTGAAGACGCGCGCACCGAATAAAAACTACTGGCATAGCTACTAGGAACAAAACGTCTCAGCAAATTTCGATTCTTGCTTCGTGATCTCGACGCAACAGGTCATGTGTTGGGCCACCTCTAGGATTTGCAGGGTTCACGCAATTGTGAACGAAATCTAAGCAACAGAAGTCTCCGATTGATCGCTACAGATCGCCAATAAAAGTGCATGAAGCAATACGGTATGTCACTACATCGATTGATTGCTAGTCTCAGTAAGGTCAAAAGCCATCGTGAGATGGGTACTGCAGGTTTTTGGTCTGCATCATTTTGAACTTCGCACCTGCAATAGATTACAACATATACTTTTGTTTCTCCGTTCATATTCTGATATTGAATGCGCTCATTCCTAATTCTTCATGTTGCCTAGTGCTTTGACATTGAGGCCTTGCTGGACTGTTTTTCGAAAACATTGTTGTACTGTGTTTGGTAGAGCCACAGCGTTGAAGGGCAGAGCGTGCAGTCATGCAGCAAGGATTCCTTCCTAAATAATTTGTAAAACTTGCACGGGGGCTGCAGCTCTCAGTGGCCATCTAGGCGGCCGAACGTCCAGGCCTCCCAATCACCGGATTCCAGATAAAGTTATCCACTCACGCTTCAATACCATAACTATAAAAAACCTTAAGAGAAAGCTTTACCTCGGGCGCTCCTATCTAAATACATATAAAGGAGAATTAGTTTTTGTCGGCCACCACTGCACCAAATTTGACGAGGTTTGTTGCATTTAAAAGGAAACCCTAAAATCTGGTGACTGTTGGTTTCAAATGTTTGATGTAGGACGTCAACTTTTTACAAAAAATTGGCGAAAACAGAAAATATTCAGAATACGAAACTGTCAAATGTACAGCTCTGCAACTGAGCAATAAAAATTATATCACAATTCCATAAATTGCATCTAACAGCACATCTAAAGCGGACAAAATTGGTATGTCGCACATGAATCTCAAAAAAGTCTAGTAATATGAAACTACAGCTTTTGCAGAGCCCCTGTACAGGACGTAAAAAATTCACGTAAAATATAAAGCGACATAATCAATTTGTCCGCTTTTATTGATCTTATCGTTGCCGTTTACAGAACCGCGATACCTGTTCTTGATGCAGAGATATTTACTTGTATACTTCGTGCTTCTATTACTTTCAAACTTGCGAATTTTCGTAAATCGTTTTAACATAATTCAGGCCCTAAATCGAAATTTCACTTGGAATGGTCGCTAGAATATAACTTTCTCTCTCAAATGCAACAAATTTCGTTAAGATTGGTCCAGGGGTTATCTCAGAGAAACATTTTTGCGTTTTACATGTATTTGAATAGGCCGCGTTGGAGTTGGGCCAGAGCTAAAGCTTCCACTTAAACGTACGCGACGAGTAAATTTGTACACCTAATAAAGCCGGTGATATTTCACTTAAAAATATATATTCATAAGAATAGCCATATTTTCTGTTAAAGATAACAAGAAAAACTATGTTTTTAAGAACAATATTTGTGTAAATATAGTAGGATACATCCTTTTTCTCCCGTGCAGCTTTCCGAAGAAGTCATAGAGGTTGACATCGACGACCCTGAACGAGACGCATACTTGGCTGGACATCAACTTCAAGGCCGCATTCTGTTTCCTGCGACCGGCTACATATTGATGGTCTGGAAGTCCTTGGCAAAGCGCTACGGAAAGCCGTTTGAGAAGCTTCCAGTAGTACTAGAAGATTTGACATTTCACCGTGTCGTCATTCTGCCTAAGACAGGTCAGTCTGGGAATTTTTCCCTTTCAGCGTGAGGGTGAAGATTGATATTGTTCATTCATGCGAAGAGAACAAGGACCAAATATACCAGATGCCGAAATGTGCTATGAAAGCGACGACCAGGTAACGCGAAGGAACTAGGGCTGAATTATTCACACTCGCACTAAACGTTTCTCACATCTCGGCATGGTCTTGCATTTTTTATGGTGTCCTATACTAACATTATTTAAAAAGAGTGGATCCACGCAATGGTTCGTGTAGAAGAGAGAAATGATTTTTTATAGAAAAGCTAGGGAAGGTGGCCTGAGCTTATGTGTTCTAGCTTCTACTCTCCCCATGAGAAAGATGAAAAGAGTAAGAATGAATGATGATTGGGCTGAGATCTAACCACCTAATTGAGCGGTCTCGCTAAATCGTTTAGTCCGATCATGTGTTCTGCAAATGCTCATGCCATGTTCCCAATATAGCAACGTTCTGTAATGACTCCCTTTCAGTACTTCAAAGCGCTAAACGAGAAGAGAGCAGTGACAAAACACATGGTACAGAGTTGCAGCTAGCAAGAAAAATTCGTAGTTAGACCTGTCTTGCATGGTCATAAGCCAGCTATATTTACTGGCATGCCCCTCCCCCCTGAAGTGTTTTCATATACATGTATTCTTACGAACACCATCATAGCGTTTGTTTGCATGACCAACAATATATATATATATATATATATATATATACGAGTATACGAGAAGAAAGGGGGTTAACCGAGGGGCCCGATTTTTATTAGTCATATCATAAGAAGCTAACAAACACTGACACCAAGGACAACATAGTGGAAATTACTTGTGCTTAATAAATGAAATTGAGAAACGATAAGTTAATGGAAATTAAAGTGGATGAAAAAACAACTTGCCGCAGGTGGGAACCGAACCAACAACCTTCGCATTTCGCGTGCGATGCTCTACCAATTGAGCTACCGCGGCGCTGTTTCCCCATGCACTTTCTTGGGTATTTATGTGTCCTAGTAGAACCCTGGGAGTGTTAGCCAGCGCCACCACCCGCAGACCTTGGCGGCGGACCTGGAACGTCCCCTTTGCCGCAGGCGTCACGAGAACCAGCTATACCCAAGAAAGTACCCAAGAAAGGGGATGGGTAAACAGCGTCGCGGTAGCTCAATTGGTAGAGCATCGCACGCGAAATGCGAAGGTTGTGGGTTCGGTTCCCACCTGCGGCAAGTTGTTTTTTCATCCAGTTTAATTTCCATTAATGTATCGTTGCTCTATTTCGTTTATTAAGCACAAGTAATTTCCCCTATGTTGTCCTTGGTGTCAGTGTTTCTTGGCTTCTTTGATATGACTATATATATATATATATATGTATATAGCAACATTTGAGACCGATGTTTCAGGGCGAGTATGATGAAAATCTCAGTTCCGAGGTCATTCACGTTAATATGTCTCTGACTAATCATCCATTCTTTAATTCCGGAGAATGTCGTGTCAGTCGCGGTTCTCGTTGTGTTTCGTGCTGTGGCTGTCTGGAAGCTTCGTTCACATTGAGAAACCTTCTGTCTACCATGTGCTGATGTCTGGACATAGAATGACACATAAGTACTTATCTTTTAATTTACACACAGCTAAATGGCTCCATAGCTCAGTTGAAACTTTTTGCATTTTATAGAATGGCCAGTACTTCACGCATTCGCGGATTTTATGTAATGCGGCATCCATTATTTCCCGGAACGTGAACTTAGTAGTGCTCAGCACTACTAACAAAGACAAAAGACGTCAGTGTGTCAAACCCTAGATTGCAGATTGATACGCAATGTTTGATGTAATAACTTTATATTATAACATGAACAAGTACAGTTGTCAAGAGCGGCCAGAGGAAATAAAATAACACCAAATATGCTACGTAGCTCTCAGTACGCGCAATGGCTTCAGCAATGGTAACACAACAATAGCTATGCGCGAATGTGCAACAAAGTGTGACTTATCATTGCAGATTGCTGCTTTATTAAGTAATATTGACGAATCCTGAACAGCATGATTACTGATGTAAAAAGAAAGCGCTTTACTGAGTGCTTCGCGAGATGTCAAAATAAAACTAATACCTTAATTTCTGCACGTCCAGGACATATGCGAGACGAGATGTGTACGTTGGCGACACTGATGCGTTTTTAATATGTAAACTACAACCGGGGTGTTCGCCTAGCAGCACTAGTTCTATTTTGTAGCGGTAGGCTTAAACAGGTCGCCTCTATATCGAAACGGGGAAGCCAGCACTTTTCATTATCTTCTTTTCTTGCACCAGCACCATGTCCACTGCCCAGTGCCTTCAGTACAATCACTCCCCACCGAAAGAGTAGCCATCCTGGCGACTTAAGGACAGGAGAACACAGGGGGGTCATGGCACTGCTTGAGCCGGGAGACGTGGACAATTTCCTGGCCGCGACGACGCTGGTCGGAAGGCCCTTCGATTGGCTCGATGAGGTAGTTGACCGCGGATGTTTAAGTACCCGATAAGAACCGTGTTATTTGGAGAGCAGCTTGGAGGAAAAGCCTGGAGAAGTAGAGGGCACCAACAACCAGACCAGCGAGCCAGCAGCAAAGCACGTAGCGGTAGTGGTTGAATCGTGGGGAAGCTTTTGGCGACACTGGTCCTGGGATGTGAAGGAACGAGCGAGCTGGCGAAATTCTTCGGCGTAAGCAGCCGCTCTAGAAACAGTCGTACACTGCGAAGCAAGTGGCTGGTATAGTAGAATCGTGTGCATAGTGCATGAAGGTTCGCGTCCGTAAAGGCTAAAGAAAGGGGAGAACCCAGTGGTGCTTTTCATGGCGGTATTATAAGCGTAGGTGACGAAAGGTAGAATGCGATCCCAATTCGAGTGGTCAGATAAAACATACTTGGCGAACATGTCGCCAAGGGCGCGCGGTTGTAAAGTTCTGTCATCTCATTAGTCTGATGATGATATGCTGTGGTAGTGCGGTGAATGATGCGACACTCCTTCAGCAATGCTGAAAGGACGTCGGAGAGGAAAACGCGACCGCGGTTGCTCAGTAATTCTCGAGGTGCTCCATGGCATAAAATCAGGTTTTGAAGGATAAAACCGGCGACGGCTTTTGCTGTGGGAGATGCTAAGGCTGAATGTTCAGCGTACTGCGTGAGGTGGTCGATAGCAACAATAAACCAGCGGTTGCCGCTTGGAGTGTTGGGAAGCAGACCATATAGGTCAATGCCGACGAGGTCGAACGCGCGCGCGGAGCATGGTAAAGTTTGCAAAGGGCCGGTGGCATGTTGAGGTGGCGTCTTGCGTCGTTGGCATATGTGGCATGACCGGACATACTGGCGAACGAAACGGTACATAACGCGCCAGTAGTACCGAAGCTGGAGGCGAGAGTATATATTTAATACACAAGCGTGGCGGCATTGTGGGTCGTCGCGGAACGTGGCGCAGATCTCGGAGCGGAGGTGTCGGGGTAAAGCAAACAACTACTTGCGGCAGCTGGAATTGTAGTTGCGGCGGTACAACGGGTTATCCCGAATGATGAAGCGCGCGGCTTGATGACGGAGCGTCCGAGAGATCGGAGCTAGCGACTGGCTAGGCAGGAAGTCAATAAGCAAAGAGACCCATGGGTCCTTGGGCTGCTCTAATGCATGTCAGAAATGTTTAGGGCGAAGGCACCGCAGGTGGAAATAGACGAGTGGACAGGGCCAGAGGGCAGGTGTGACCGGAATAGAGCGTCTGCGTCTGAATGCTTTCGGCCTGAGCGATAAACAACGCTCATGTCGTATTCTTGTAGGCGCAATGCTCAACGTGCAAGCCGACCAGTTGGCTCTTTCAGTGAAGATAATCAGCATAGGGCATGATGGTCAGTCACGATGTCAAATGGACGCCCGCACAGATAAGGACGACATTTTTCGATAGCCCAAATGATGGCCAGACATTCCTTCTCAGTAACCGAGTAGTTCACTCGGCTTTGGTAAGGTTGCGGCTGGCATACGTGACGACGTACTCTGCGAAGCCTACCTTGCGTTGTGCAAGAACAGCGCCGAGCCCGACAACACTAGCGTCCGTATGGATCTCAGTTGGAGCAGAGGGATCGAAGTGTCTCAGTACTGGAGGCGAGGTGAGAACGCGTCGTCGTACGTCGGGAACCAAGCTGATAGGTCAGAATTGCCGGTGAGAAGCTGCGTCAAGATGATAGAAGCAAAGTTACGGACGAAGTGTCGGAAATTAGAGCACAGGCCAATGAAGCTGCCAGCAACCACCATGAAAGCATGGTGGTTGGTTTAGGGAACTCGGATACGGCGTTAAGTTTTGTGGGGTCCGGGAGGATACCGTCCTTTGAAACTACATGGCCGAGAATAGTAAGCGTGCGAGTGCCGAAGTTGCATTTCTTCAAATTTAGTTGCATTCCTGCAGTGAAGAGACACGCAAGTACTTGCTCGAGGCGGCTGAGGTGCGACGCAAAGTCGGTGGAAAAAATAACAATGTCATCTAAATAACAGAGGCACGTTTTCCACTTCCGCCCTCGAAGAATGGTGTCCCTCCTGTCGAAAGTGGCAGGCGCATTGCAGAGGCCGAAGGGCATGACGGTAGATTCATATAGCCCATCAGGTGTTACGGAGGCTGTCTTTTGGCGATCGGCCTCTGCCATTAGCACTTGCCGGTACCCGAAGCGCAGATCCAGCGAGGAAAAGAATTCCGCTCCCTGCAGACAGACCAAGGCAACGTCGATGTGCGGCAGAGGATATAAATTTTTGGGCGTTATTCGGTTAAGGCGGCGATAGTCGATGCAGAACCGAATGGAGCCATTTTTGAACGAAGACAACCGGAAATGCCCAGGGACTGTTAGAGGGCTGGATGATGCCACGCTCCAGCATGTCGTAAACGTGCTGGTCGATGATACGGCATTCAGCAGCCGACACACGATATGGACGCTGGCGCAATGGCGTTTGTTGACCGGTGTCGATACGGTGAACGACTGCGGACGCTTGACCCAGGGATGGTTGGTCAATGTCAAATGAGGAACGAAAACGTTGGAGGAGCTTGATTTCTGTGTGCTGCGCAGGCGTGAGTACTGCGTCGACGGCACGAGCGAAGACGTCTACAGGGGCATCGGTTGCGGTGGGAGGATTGACGGCACAAATCCGAGGTGATGCCGTATCACCAAACATGGTGGCCGGGAGAACGCAATGGAAAGCTTCAGAGGTACCCAGGCAGTCGCTGTGCAATAGGAATGATGGGCAGGCGGACGGATTGCACACGTAAAGGGCAGCAGAACCGTCGCTAAAAGGGACGACAGCAAGCGGAAGCAGAAAGTTCCGGCGGCGCGCACAAGTGGTCGACGGTATAAACAGAACAGATGAGTTCGCTGCGTAGTTACATGACACCGGAACCAGAGCGGCGGAGAAAGGTGCGATATCGATGTCAGAGGCGGTAACAACTTTAGGAGAAGAATGGTCGTCAGGATCGAAGCGCGGCACTGATAATTTAAGTTCGGCACGAGCGCAGTCGATAAGAGCTTGATTGACAGATAGGAAATTCCATCCAAGAATAACGTCGTGTGAGGAACGAGATAGGACGACAAATTCGATAACGTACATAACGCTTTGAATGACAACTCGGTATGTGCACGACGCTGAAGGCTGAATGCGATGCGAGGTTGCCGTACGCAGAGAAAGAGAGGTAAGGGGAACCGTCACTTTGTTCAAATTGCGGTAGAGCTTTTCACTAATATTAGAAACGGCGGCTCCAGTGTCGATAAGTGTGTGTACGGTGACGCCGTCTACGGACAGTTCAATTTCGTTCACCGGGGCGGAATGAGGCCTTGAAATGTTGGACGTAAACGCAGTTCTTGCCTCTAAAACAGCGACTGTTACTTTTCCTCTCGGGCTGGGCTGGGTCGGCAAACCATTGGAGAAATGGATCGGCGACGTGGGGTAGGTGACCGGCGTGAATCAAAGGGGAGGCGACTGTAAGATGAGTCCGGAGGAAGGTTAGATGTGTCGTGACGCGGAAGTCGAGCAGGCCTGTTACTTGAGGAGCCCCACTGTCAGGTAAACAAGGGCTGCGACGGCGGCAGAATCGTGCTACGTGGCCCGGAAAATGGCAGAAATAGCATATTGCCCGGTTGTCAGGTGTACGCCGCGGGTTTACGACAGGGGCTCAGCGGCCAAGTAAGGGACGACGATCGGGCGTGAAGGTTGCGGCGGCACATGAAAAGTGCCGGTGGCCTGGTAGGCATCAGTAGCCGGAGAAGCGTAAGGCCGTGCGACAACGTCAGCGTAAGTTAGCGGTCCAGCTGCAGGCTGCGAAGGAGGGGCAGACGGCAGCGCCGCGGCAACTTGCGTCTGAATGACTTGACGAAGCGAAGGAGCCAAGGTTGTAGACGGCCTGGGTGTGCTGTTCGCCAGAGAGTTGGCGTGCGACTTCTTGACGGATGAACTGCTTTAGCTCCGGCATAAAAGCAGAGATACATGCGCGGAGATACATCTGCGGTGTCCTGCTGAGCAGCGCGTGTTTATGCACGCTGCTTGCGCAGTTCTTCGTACTGCTGACGAAGCTGTATGACTTCGGCAATCGTCCGGGGACTTCTCGCGACGAGCATCTGGAAGGCATGGTCGTCGATGCCTTTCATGACGTGCTTGATCTTGTCAGCTTCGTCCATAAATGAGTTGACGCGCTTGCAGAGCGAGAGCACGTCTTCAATATAACAGGTGAAGGCCTCCTTCTGGCGTTGAGCTCGACCACGCAAGCGCTGTTCAGTTCGAAGCCGGCGAGCGGTGGGACGGCCGAAGGCCTCTGCCAAAGTTGTCGTGAAAGCCAACCAGGTGGTAAAATCGGCTTCATGATTGCGGAACCATAGGTTTGCCACGTCAGTCAAGTAAAAGATGACATTGGTGAGCTTGGCGTTGTCGTCCCACTTATTATAGGCGCTTACAGGGTCGTATTCGGCGAGCCAGTCTTCCACGTCGTCGTCGTCTGTGCCGCTAAATATAGCCGTAGGAAGGAAGGAAATCAACTTTATTCAGGTCCTGCTGGCCACGAGAGCTTTGAGCTCTCATGGCGCGGGCGTCTTCCACGACGCAACCGGGAGGTTGAGTTTCCTGGCGGCGTCGTGGACCTACTGGACAGCCCAGAGTTGGGGAGCCAGTTCTTCGCTCCGGATTGCTTTTTCAAACTTGCGCTTGTCCGGTTCGGAGTTTATGTGAGCTTGCGAGCACGGCCAGAGTAAATGATATACGTTAAGGGATGTATTGCAACTGGTGCAATAAGACTTGTCGTAGAGCTCCGGCATGTAATGGTGCAATCTGTTTTGCGTGGGGTATGTGTCTGTTTGTAGCATTCTGAGTGTAACCGCTTGAGCTCGAGTGAGCGTGCGGTGTGGCGTGCTATACTGTCTGCGTTGTAGGTAGTAGTGTTTAGTAATTTCATTGTATGTAGTGGGCGCGTCCTTATTCTCCGAGTGATTGGGTGAAGCCGCACGGTCTTTAAGCGCGCGCGCAGCCTCGTGTGCCGCCTCGTTAAGGTTGGGGACGTCGCCGATCTTTGGTCCTAAGTGTGCCGAGAACCAGTATATGAACTATACCAATCATTAATAACGGTGAGCTACTCTCACCATCTGAAGCTGCGACTGAATTAAACTCGTTTTTCAGCTCTGTATTCACAAACGAAAATCCAATTCCACCTGACCTTACGTTTCCTTCAATTAACTCATCTATGAATGATCTCATAATTACACCAGAGGGAATAGAATCGGCCATCGATCGACTTTCGAATAACTCAGCGCCAGGTCCAGGCGGCATCTGCACAAAGATGCTTAAAATGACTAAACCTATAATATCTCCCGTATTAGCCGCCCTTTTCCAGCAATTAATAGATACAGGAATTGTACCAGATGACTGGAAGGTCGGTCGTATCACTCCCATTTATAAATCACGTGACCGATCAGTGCCCTCAAACTATAGACCTATATCCTTGACTAGTATTCCATGTAAATTACTTGAGCATATCATATCTTCCGCAGTTATGAAATATTTATCTGAACATAACTTCTTTTCTAACAATAAACATGGATTTCAGAAAGGACGCTCTTGTGAAACACAGCTTTTTGAACTTATAACTGATCTTCATCAAGCTGTTCACGATTCCATAAAAATCGATGCCATATTTATTGACTTCAAGAAAGCATTCGATAAAGTTCCCCATTCTCGCTTAATGATGAAACTTAGCCAGCTTAACATACATGGTAAAATTATAAATTGGGTCTCAAGTTTTTTAACCAATCGCTACCAATTTGTTTCCGTAAATGATCACTTTTCCGCTTTAGCACAAGTTAAATCTGGCGTTCCTCAGGGATCCGTACTTGGCCCAATCTTATTCTTAATTTACATTAATGACATCAGTAACAACCTGACCTCAACAGTTCGATTGTTTGCAGATGACTGTGCGTTCTTTACAGACAAATTATCACCTCTGAAGACACTAATATTTTACAGGCCGACCTAAACAAAATTTCACTTTGGTGCGAGCAATGGCAAATGGAAATTAATGTTTCTAAAACTAAAACAATGACATTTAGCAGAGCCAGTAACGTTCACTTAAGTTCATATTTTATGAACAGCATATGCATAGAGAATGTGTCTACATTAAAATATTTGGGAGTCCATTTAACTTCTAACCTTACATGGAATGATCACATTGATGAAACAATTTCGAAAGCAAATAAAACACTTGGATTCATTAGGCGAAATTTGTATTTAGCAAATGAGTCAACTAAATTATTAGCTTACACAGC
Organism: Dermacentor variabilis; assembly: GCF_050947875.1. Lineage (NCBI taxonomy): Eukaryota > Metazoa > Arthropoda > Arachnida > Ixodida > Ixodidae > Dermacentor > Dermacentor variabilis. Next base: position 203,034,111 of record NC_134570.1, on the reverse strand, counting down.
TCTAGTTCGCTCAAAGATTGAATACGCTTCCATAATATGGAATCCAAATCAGACTTACCTAATAAAAAAGCTGGAATCTTCACAAAATAAAGCAGCACGCTTCATCACTAAAACATACTCTAGAACATCCAGCATCACGGCTATCAAAGAGTCCCTCCAATTACCGTCTCTAGAAACACGACGACTGTTAGCACTGCTTTCCCACTTCCACAGATTGTATCATACCCCGTCATCCTTTACAGCATCCCATATCAAACCCCCACAAAAAATTTTTCCCCGCCTCGACCATCCCTTCAAAGTGCGTCCCATGTTTGCACGTACGAATCTCCTGCGACAATCACCGCTCTTTCTAGCTATTCATCACTGGAATAAGCTGCCAAAAGAAATTGCTTCTATACGTGATCATGACTCATTTGTTAGTAATTTGAAGCGCAGTTTTACGCATGTTGGGTAAAAGCAGAATTTTATGCCTTTGACGCATTGTAAGTGTATCTACATGCTTTGTACGGAGTGTTGTTGTTGTTGTTGTTGTTTTCATCATGTATGCAATTGTCTTTCCTTTTTTTCTTTTTATATTTTCTTGTTGTATTCGGTGATCTTTACCACGGTGTTCTATATTGCCTTCCCCCCCCTAATTGTGTTTGACATATCCTGTTGTTAACCCCCCCCCCCCCCCCTATGTAATGCCCACAAGGGCCTTTAGGGTATCTGAATAAAAAAAAAGTGGTTCTTAATCTCTTTCTTTGAAACAATTCTGAGAGCCTGTGCGTAGACCGTGCCCTTTTGGAAAGCTCTGATAGCGGCTATGGAGTCGCTGTAGATATGGGAAAGATTGTCGTCGGTGAGCGCAACAGCGATCGCAACCTGTTCGGCCTGTTCAGGCTTCCTTGCAATTACCGTGGCTGCATATCTTGTGGATCAGCGGCCGTCCACAACCGCCACTGCGAAAGCTTTGTTTCCCGTGTATGCCGCCGCGTCCACAAAAGCTGAGCGTTCACGGTTCGCCAAGGCCTGGTTAAGAAGGAATTGTCCTCTGGCGTGTCGTCTGCCCCTGTTATTTTCGGGGTGTACGTTTCTGGATATAGGGCGGACCGTGATCTTGGCGCGGATGTCCCGTGGGAGGTCCGCAAAGTCTTTTTCTATGTCTCCTTGAGCAAAGCCTAGCTTCTCTAGGATCGTGCGCCCCAGAGGCGTCGTCGAAAGCCTAGCAAGCTGGGCGCGCTGCTGAGCTTCGGCAATTTCTTCCAGGGTGTTGTGCATGCCCAGGTGCCCCAGCTTCTCGTTGCTGGTGCTGGTTGGAATGCCGAGGGCTTGCTTGGTGACCTTTCTGATTTGGGCATTCAGCCTGTCTCTTTCGGATCGTGTCCAATTGAGCATTGCCGCAACGTATGCGAAGTGACAGGTGACGAACGCGTGTATGAGTTTGATACGATTATGTTCCTTGAGGCCCCTGTGTCTATTGGCAATTCTTCTTATGAGCCCAATAGCGTTGTTGGTTTTGGTGATGAGCTTCTGAACCGTAGAGGCATTGATGTCTTTAGTCTCTATGATCATACCCAGGACTCTGATTTTGTCGACGCATGGTATGGCGTGTCCCGAAGTGGTTCGTACGGTAATTTCCTGATTATAATCGAAGTCTGACGAGTATGGCCTGCGGACCTTCTGCGTTGGTCTGCGTACGAGCAGCTCGGACTTGGTAGGTGAGCATCTGAGTCCTGTGGGAATTTAAATTCCTCTATGGCGTTCACTGCTTCTTGCAAGATGTCCTGCAACATGCCCGGGGTTCCTTTGGACACCCACATGGTGATGTCATCTGCGTATATGGTGTGCTCGAACCCGTGGATCTGTCCTAGTTTCTCAGCAAGTCCCGCCATGGCAAGGTTGAAAAGCATAGGGGAGATGACCGAGCCTTGGGGGGTGCCCCTGCTCCCCAGCGAGAGTGTCTCCGTGGAGAGGTCGGCAAATCGGAGCGTAGCCGTCCTGTTATCCAAGAATGACTTGACGTACGAGTGGAATCTAGCTCCGAGGTTGAGTTCGGAAATGGTGTCCACGATGTATTGGTGAGAGAGGTTATCGAACGCTTTCTCTAGATCCAACCCAAGAATGGCCTTGGCATTTCTAATGGGGTCGTCAATGACTTGGTGCTTGATTAAAATCATGGTGTCTTGAGTTGACAGACCGGGTCTAAATATCTCGCTGCCGGATGACGTCAGAGCAGACGATGGCCGGGGATCCATTGCAGTAGCTGGTGGTAGCGTCCGACTGCGGAGTTTCAGGATGTCGAAGAAAAACTCAGCAGCTCCATGAAATACAACGGGGGTGTTCGCCTAGCAGCACTAGTTCTATTTTGTAGCGGTAGGCTTAAACAGGTCCGCTCTATATCGAAACGGGGAAGCCAGCACTTCTCGTCATCCTCTTCTCTTGCGCCAGTACCATGTCCACTGCCCAGTGCCTTCAGTACAAAACATACAAATGGCTTTCATAGCACGGAGTGAGCTTTGAAAATACTCGTATCTACCTTTCGTACGAATAACTGGTTCACGCTATTTCGATAACAGCAGTTCCACCGTTTCCTTATGCATATCCTAAATTCAGCATTGAACATATGCTCAAGAGAGAAAGCGTTACGCTGGCTCAATTTATTTGCCTAGAAATAATCTAGGTGTTTTTTGCTAGCATAATGACAGCCTGTTATCAATGTACACTCCCTCTACACTATTCTAACAACGTTACGGCCTTGTCTTACATTTCAGAAGAAGGTAGCTCGAATACACAGAAACCAATTGCGGCCGAAACCATTGAAATTGGTTGTCAAATTCCGCGGTAGCTTTCTTGTGCAACATGCTGCATAACCCCATGGCATCCGGAAATCTCAACTCCTTATAGCCATATCAGCAGAGACGTTACGTGGCAATCTCGCTGCCAACGAGAATGTAAAATACCAGAACATAGCATAACTACTTGTGATTACAGCAGCCCAGTTTAAACACCGTTGCAAAGGCCCCTGTAGCTAGTATCATGGCTGCGACTTGATTGCAGTGGCTATTCACATCAGCACGAACGCTTTTCGGCGAAGCGCGACTTGTAAATTACGCACTGGAAGAACAAGACGCGAACAGGCAGCGCTAACTCGTAACAGACATTTTCTTTTCGATGCCAGAATGACGCTTCATCTCCCGTGCTTTACATCTCAGACATGGTCCGTCCGCAGTATTAAAACATAAACGGTAATTCTTAAAACATGGTAAAACAAATGGTCACTACTACCGTAATGCATGCGTACAAAATTTGTTTCTTTTTCTGAAGCTAACAAAGCCCCCTTTCCTCGCATATTTTGGTAAATGTCTCACTGTTGTCACTTTGAGTATTTAGGCAGGTTAATTATTTTGCATTCTTGGCATCAGTATGAGGTGGGCAACACATTATTTCTTTCTCGAGGATAAGTGTATCTTCAAAGTGAGGAACGCAACCACACTCCTGAAAACGAAGCCCCCCCCCCCCCCCAAAAAAAAAAAAAAAAACATCCGGTGACGATGCGCTCACTTTGTTAGAGCTGCTGAATCGCGCACCTGCTAAACTGCCCACTGTAGCTTCTCCCACGAGATGACGGTTTTCCATATGTGAGAAACTTTGTGCAATCAACAATCTTAGTTCGATGCTCATTTTACCGTGCGTCGTTTGTAGCATCATCTGTATTGCACCATATTGCTCCTTTGCGTCCGTGCACTAGTTGGGCTATACTATCGAGTTTTAACGAAAACTCAACAACGCGCCCCAATTTGAACACTGATCGTCGACGCGGCTATGTTGCGGATGGAGTACTAGCCGCTGATGCGCGGCCCTCTTCACCTCCTCCTTCCCTAGTACGTGATCCAACCAATTAGGCAACTTGCTCTCCTTCTCACTAGTGCACCTGCTATTTCTTCGTCTGCTTTTTGCCCCCTCCTGGATTTTAGCATGCGAGATAGGCCAACGTCCATCCAAATAGGGCGAAGTCGCTAAAGAAAGTTGTCACTTTAAAATCAGCTTGTAGTTTTATTCTTTCTTATGCGTCTTAGATAATATCTCACCAATGCTATATCTACTCCGTTTAGTTGCTTCACTCGATGGGAAAATGATAATAGCATCATTAGGGCTGGAAAGTTGCAAAATCACAGGGTGAAAAAGTAATTAAAAGTTGAAAGGACAACAAACAGACATTTGCAAAACCATGGATTCCGTGTCGACATGAATGTTCTTCAATATGATTCGTAAAGCTGAATCCGCTTTCACGCTTGACTGAAGGTACCGTGCGGTATCTCGTGAACATCATTCGAACATCCGGGGAGTTCGAGATCTCCGAGGCCGGAACGGTGGTCGTGAGCGGCTCCATTCGTCTGGCTGCGGAGAACGAGAAGCTCCTCGACGAAGAACCGCTGGCCGCGCCAACCGACACGCTGGCCTACGAGCTCGAAGCCGAAGACATCTACAAGGAGTTCCGGCTACGCGGCTACGAGTACCACGGCGTATTTCAGGGCATAACAAAAGCTGACATACATAGTAAGTATTGCGCTGTTGTCTGTATTGTAACGCAGTAGTGACGGTGAATAATACAGCGGTAAAACTATGAATGGCGAAACTAACCTTTTATTGTGCGGACTTGTGCCAACAAAAGCGAGTTACGCTCAAAGCACAAAAATAGCGGCGAAAGCGGTCGGTAATCGCCGAAATCTCATCAGCTGGTCAAGCGCGTCGGCTTTTATACACAAGTCCTTGAAGGTTCCAGGGCAATCGCTGCCGCCCGCGTGTCTTCCAGAAAATGCTACACAATTCGCTTCGCGCATACATGCAATCAGATTACACAAAGTTCCGTTACAACAGACAGGGGTTAGACCCATCGCTAACATTCGAGAAACTTCCGATAGGTACAGGCGCGCCCACCGCTGATCGATAATATTATTTAGACGGCGGAACGCTGTCACCCGATAAAGATAAACAAGCATACGTGCCAATTTCAAGCCGTCTGTATTTCTGCAAATTGTCTTTTAAGGATTTGAAAATATCAGGTTTGGTACGATGAGCGCAGACAGGCAGTTTTGTTTAAACTTCCGGAAACGGTACCTTTCAAAACCGTATTACTAGCGGCGATGCACTCCTTATATTACACACACACACACACACAACACACACACACACACACACACACACACACACACACACACACACACACACACACACACACACACACACACACACACACACACACGCACACACACACACACACACACACACACACACACACACACACACACACACACACACACACACACACACGCACGCACGCACGCACGCACGCACGCACGCACGCACGCACGCACGCACATGTATGTATATAGCTCGAAGCTCGAATAATAGGGTCGCATATTTATTCTGCCATTACTGAAAGAGGGCTAACCTGGCCCTGATGTGTAAACTGAACACTCAGCGATAAGGACACCCATGTAAAGACACGACCGAGCTTAACTTGCGAGCGCTTTAGCACGTAGCGTACAACATTGAGTGCGTGGGAAGACAGCGCGCATGAAGAAATCCCCCTTCTCGGCTCACTCTCGCAACCTTTCCCTGGCATCCGTCGTCTTATTGAACTTGGACTTTATTGGGTGTGACCTGCCGGCGGTGACTTAGCAGCTACGGCGTTGCGCGGTGTTACCACAAGGTAACAACGCAGCATGTCCTCAGGTATTCTGCAGAATGTGCGCTGCGAATTACCAAAATTTGTTTCCAATGATGCACTACACGAAGAGGTAACGTCGGCCTCAATTTTGTGCACATTTTCATTTACTGATGACAAGAAAATTCTTCAACATGTTCTATAGTCCCAACGCCTTCCGCTCCAGCAGAACAGGGTAATTTATGAGCTGGTGTACGAGAAAATTTGCTCTCCTAACTTCTCTCCGCTTTCTTGTCAATGTCTTTATTTCGGTGTAGCCGACTTTCCTCGTTACACTCGGCTGTTTTCCATGCCGACTTCCTTACTTTTTTTGTTTGCCTCTAGCTGTGCTTATCAATCGGGCGCCTATTTAGTGGCACATATCCATTTTTTGAGGAATGGCCAAGAACATTCACATGTCCTGTAGCACATAGCTGGCGGTCCAAGTTCTCAATTAGGACACGAACCTAGTGGCACATGCCGAGTTGCAGATATTCAGTTGCCCTCGCTGTATAATTGACGAGACAGCAGCTGTCTACTCCTGCAAAGTGAGAGCAAGAGGCAAAGAAAGCTTCGCTTGATCAAATCACTCGTACTGCCATCGGCCATATCATTGATGCCACACACACGGTCGGGTCGCCCAATGGTACCGACTTACACGGGCACCTTCAGCCACCTGGTGACATTTTGCGGAATAATTTCCGGATATTTGTTCAACAGTGAGAATGCTAGTTTACCTATGTAGTTCCTCTCTTCTTCAATGCTAGGAACTAACTATTTGAGACGCGATGTGGCGACCACCTTAGGGATAGATAGGCCCACTGCGGCCGGTAGGCAACACTACTTCAGTGGCAATTCGCGTATTCAAGTAGTTCTTCGCTCCCTTTACCCTGATGTATCGCGTTTTGCACTCCACGTTCCGTTAGGCGTTTTTTCAACTGGGATGCAGTTGATAGAAACGGAGTCGTTCCAAGCATATGTCGTTAAAGCCACAATATAGCGCTAGGAATATTAATGAAGCATGAAAATATTACAAATTAAGTGCCAACTTGGACAGGCTGCTACATGTTGCAGAAAAAGTAAGTAAGAGCGCTGTCATCAATTCGCGAGAAACACAATTTACTTGGTGAGAAGCGATATCGACGGCACGTGCGTCAGTGTGACGTCGACAATGCTCCTCTCCATGGTAACACTGTTCGCAATGCCGTTCTCAGTGACCGTGATATCGGTCTTGCAGGAAGTTATCTTTAGTGTCACTTTGGTAGCTTAATGTGAGGTAGCGCGCGTTAGGCTCTAAAGTAAATAAAAGTGTTGCGACTCTAAAATAATTGAGGTTTTTTTGCGTCACTTTCATTCACTAACCAGGCCAACACAGTCTTCTTCTTACAGAAGACGGCGTTGGGGCTTACAAACCGCAGTTCGTAAGCCCCATTTTTCTTTATTCCTTTTTAAATTCGGGACGGATACTATAGCAAAAAGAATACAAAAAATACACTACGCCACCAAGTGCCACCGCGTTCGAAAGATCACCATGCTGCTTCACAAGCCACAGTTTTTATTGCCAGTAACAGCAAAAGAGCTACCAACATGACACTAAAGATAATTTCCTACAAAACCAATCTCACGATCACTGCCAACGGCAATGCGAACAGTGGTACTGTCGTGAGGAGCGTTGTCGACGTCACACTCGCGCTCGTGCCGTCGATATCGCTGCTCCCCAAGTAAATCGCGTTTCTTCCTAGTTGATGACAGTGCTCTTACTTACTTTTTATGCAACATGTACCATCCAGTGAATGTGGGCAGTTTATTGGGGATATTTTCATTCCCCGTTAAAATTTATAACGCTATATGGTGCTTGTAACGACATATAACTATTAATGTGGTACACATTAACAGTTAAGACATCAATAGGGCCATTCTCGCTTTTCGTAGTCAGGACAAGATTAAGAGACAACGACGCATTAGTTGAGCACCGCAACGCCAATGCCGAGAGAGTCGGCGTAATGAAAGGGAAACACGCCCAACGATAAAAAAGAACGCATCAAAACAGAGACTGTGTGACTGAGTACCAGTGCTTTGTTGAATGACATTTTGCGCGCCATTCACGTAAAATATGAATGCTCTGCCCATTAGTTTCGTGCAAAAATGCGTCCCTGAAAGGCAATATATTATCAGTTCACCGCAGTTAGAGCCTCCTAATACATTATTTCGGCTTAAACTGCCAGTTGCGAAGCGTCGTAAGGCACACATTTCAATGCGTACCGGTGGCCATCTACCTTCACCAACATGCCGTCAGTGCTGCCACATAGAGTTCGCTCTCGCTGCCAACACACCGTACTGTCAATGCCTGTTCAGATGGTAAAGAAAGAGCGCACGGAAGTACTCCAGATCGGCCGTGTCATTGCACTGATGTTTTATGCGTAGTACTTGAGATGGCTTTACATGTTCTACAACACATGGTCTTGGGGAAGTTCACGCCATAATCTTGCTATATAAGACCGGATTCTTAAGAGTCTATGCCTGTCACTTCATCCGATAGCTTTTTAGCGAGCACGAATAGCGGAAGGGAGGTATATGCAAACTGAAACGCACGAACATAGCGTCACACGCGTTGTGAGGCAAATGCTTCGCATTATATTCCCATAAAGCGCGGGGCTGTCGTAATCTTATTTTTCAGGACCATGCGGCAAGCTCAAGTGGGACGGTAACTGGGTGTCATTTATTGACACCATGCTCCAGATGACTCTCCTTTCCAGCTCAAAGAGAATCTTCAAGCTGCCTGCGAAGATCCAGTCATGCCGCATCGACCCCAATGTTCATTCCGCTGCCGTTGAGAAAGCTCAAGAAAGCGGTGAGTATGCACATGCGCAATTTTAGTCTTCTTTTTTGTGTCTTAAACATCCGCGCTAGTGTAGTATCAGAATTATTGCACTGCTCAGCATCTCTACTTCCGGGAGTGACTGTTTCGCATTGAGTTCTAGTTTCGGCTTTTATCTAAGTTCAAGGTAGATTACGTTTACTGTATATGATTAGCGCAGAGTAACTACGTTCAATCTAAAAGAATGAGAACCCTAAAAAAAGCTACAGAACGTTATCCAGCATTACAAAGCTGCCAACATTGCGCGTGCTTCTGTATACATGTGATATAGAAAGTTGTTCCACCGCCAGCACTTATGAAAATACTGAAACATCGTTTTTACAAAATGCCGATGTAGGTTTCGGTTGGCAACGAGCTATATCTTGACTAAATATTTTATGCCTAAACCATCGAACATGAGCAACTAAGCCAGTTTAAGCATTCTTATGCCTCTGAAGTATCCGTAAATATCTATGGAGCCCCGAAGCTCTGCTGAAGATCCAGCTGGACTACAAGGACACGCTGCTTCCAAGGCGGTAAACAGCGACACGCCCGGCTTTGACGTCTCACATTGGTTGCCACCGACGCTCTCGTTCGGCACCGCGTTTCGCACAATACGACGCCTTTCTCACACGGCATGGCCCGCTCGTCAACAATTTAAAGCACGGATTACTACGCGCTTTGAAATCTGAGAGGACCAGTGACAGCCAAATTCTTTCTGCAGTACTTGTAGCGGGGCTTGTTGGTGTATATGCTGTAAATACAAGTAAGAGCAACATAAAACATGGACGAAGCAAGAGGACGGGACGAGCGCTGTACTTTGAACAATATTTACTTGATGATAGGCACTTACATACATGTGTCTTTAGTCACGCACAAAGGCACCCACTCAAATCAACGCTTGTTTAAGGACAAGAATCTAGAGAGTGCATCTTAACTCCAGCGTAGAACCACCGATCTGTCACAGATGCACATATGTCCTTTTTTCTGAGTATAATATGCTTCTGTAGGCTCTCGAGCTGCTTTATCGCGACTCTTCAGTAGTACTTTGAATTCGTTTGATCTTGGCTCACAGGCGTGACATGGTTTCTTCGAGAAGGCTTCGCAGCAAAGAGAAAGATGCCTTTTTGTCTTAAAAAGCGCTTATGCTCACCGAGGCGCTCCTTAAAGCATGATCCCGTCTGCCTTAGGTAGACTTCGCCGCATGTCAGCAGGATTTCATAAACTACTACGGTTATACTGTATATGTAGGATGCTTTGTGCTTTATTAAGTCATTGCAACGAGCCTTAAGAGGCTCGTTGCAGTGGCTCATACGCAGAAAATAAAAACGGCGTCTAGCCCGTTGAAGCGAAAAATATCACCATCAAGAATGGCTCATAGTTGAAGCTCATGGCTCAAGCAAAGATAAAATGGCTGAGTATGCATGGAGAAACGAGAAAAAAAAACGAAATAGCCGTTAAGTAGTGCGCGAGGTGCGCGCATACGTTCTTGAGCAGGTCGACCTACAGCGCCATAGTCTCCTTCACAGTGCGGCTCGTTATGTCTTGCAAGAAGTTTGACTCCTCCGGTCTCATACCTTAATGCATCACACACTAAACATTTTAATACCCTTAAGGGTGTAAATTAGTTTGTCGCCAGACGAACACCCTAAGGGTGCCGTTGCCTACACCCTACAGTTGGGGTGCAATTATCTCACGCTAGAGGAAGGGTGTCCAACAAAATAAATTTAGCGTGTAAGGGTGCTAGCCCACATTAACACCCATCTATGTGGGTGTTGGAAGGGTGTACTCTTTTATTTATGGTGTGCATGGAAGGCAGGTTCGGCAGTACACGCCTTCAATTACTATTATGTACAGCGATCCACGCGTAATTCTCGTGTGTGCCAGAAAATTCAAGTTCGGCTACCAAACGCACCGTCCAACAGCCGGCCTTGAAGCTTCGATGGGCATACGCAACAGCTATACGTGTGGATCACATTAACTAGTAATTCATGGTGTATATTGCAAAACCTGTCTTCGCTGCACAAATACAGCCCAGCAAATTTGACACTTTTGAGCATGTATATCAACGCCTACTCTTATCACGATTTCCAGATCCGTATAACATGCAACACAGACTGGTAAGGCATGCTGCATTTTCACAAAAAATATAAATGTATTTATTGCATGCTACAATACAGAGTACAAGATATACATAAATCACATGAAATCTAAACATGCACAATCACCAAACACATGGTTAAGTACAAGAAAATGTACATTTCTGACAAACGTAATTGAATTATACGTAATGATCACATCTGTGCTTATTATAGAGAAGAAACTATGTATAGCAGCACTGAAAGAGCCTGACTTGACCTCATTGTTTTGGGCCCCATAAAGTCATAAATTTTCACTATTAAGCTCCAATGAACGAAAATTCAAGTTTTCATGCCTTAAAACAAGGATATTGCAAAGGTCAATTAGGGAAGTAAATGTGATGCCGAGCAAACATAGAAGAAATACACTTGTTATTTTGTACACCAATGTCATGGCAAAGCATTATGAAAAGTTTGGAAAGTCGATGTAAGACATAACTGGCCAACATTGTTGAGATTGAAACAATATTTTCCAAGCATCGACTTGCTTTAAATAAGGTTTAAGCCAAGAGCATTATCGCTCTTTTTCTCTTTCCAACACGATTACTTGAGCACAAAAAATATGTAGAAGTTTTTAGTGCCTCAATCGGTTTCTTTCTTTAGTGAAACGAGAGTTCTCTGGGCTAAAAGTGCTGTGTAGCAGATTTTCTAATTGCAAAGCCGGTTTCTTTCAATTTCTGTATGGTAAACCGAAGGCACTGGCCTGTTATACACTATGTAGTTTGAAAATGCGTTCTTTTCTTAATATAAAACAAAAGACAGAATATGCCACATTTACTACTGTTAGGGTGCAAAATGCAGTATCAATGGAGGTCTGATAAAAAGAAGCCACTGTTGATTAAACTGTTTTGCTGAGCACAAAAGGTGGAGTGTTTTAAAATACATTGTAAATTTCAATGTTATTTGCACTTTAATGAGGTAATGTAAGATTAGGGCTTGCTGTAGGATATGAGTATGCAAATGAGCCAATATGGTTTATTAAATCAGCCATACTCTGGTTACTAAAAACACTGGCAAAGCAGTCATGCATAAGTTCAAGTTAAATATCACACTGTTAGCATTTGCCAGCAAGAAATGGTTGTATCAAACAGTATAAGTATACTGAACAGTGTATATTCATTGATTCAAAATTAGAAAAGATATGGTACACATTTCAGCTGCAAAAATGCAAGTTATGCAGCAAGTGGCATTTAGCTTTCAAAAAAATACTGTTGACGTTTAACCACGAGGTGCTGGGACTCCATTCTCTGAGCATCTTGACCAATAAATGCAGCGCATGGCTATGCTGCAATTTTGCATCCTGCATTAGCAAAATAAGAAGGGAATCATGAGAGTTCAGTTTGTGCAATTACACATGTACAGTGCACAATATTTCATAAGGCAACAATCTTAATTATGGCACAGGGCACATTGCACAACCTAGGTAACTGGGCAAGACAAGTGAAAGCTAGGAGAAATTTCTATTTTGCAAATTTAGGAATTACACGTTGCCGTGAAGACTAAACCACTATTTCATTGTGAATACAACATGGCACATACAATAGCAAAAGCAAATAAATTGACAATAGCCTTTTCACCATAGAAAATAAGAGAATAAAATTTATAGACCCTACCAACGACATCTCTCAACAGCAGACATTTGTCCAAGAGCGTGTATGTGACGTTAGTATAAACACTGACAATATGAAATCTGGAATATATCTGTGCATTACACTTTATAAGCAGAGCAGCTGACAAACTTTTGGGATATGGCGTGTTGAGACTGAGATACACAAGGCATGAAAAAATAATTGTGTTTACAGAACATTATTACACTAGGAGACAAAGAGTACTGTTTTAAAGAGAGTGCACACAAAATGAAAATGAGGAAACCCCGCTGGCATTCTCATTTGCCCTGCAATACATGCATCCAGCCCAACGATCTCCAACGCAGTTTATTAGGCCCTTTCTGTATCCTAAAATCTATTGTGTATGTCTTACTTCCTAATTTAGTAATAATTGGCAATTTGGCATACTTTCCTGGAAAATTTAGCATCATCATCATCATCATCAGCCTCGCTACGCCCACTGCAGGGCAAAGGCCTCTCCCATATTTCTCCAACAGCCCCGGTCATGTACTAATTGTGGCCATGCCGTCCCTGCAAACTTCTTAATCTCATCCGCCCACCTAACTTTCGCCGCCCCCTGCTACGCTTCCCTTCCCTTGGAATCCAGTCCGTAATCCTTAATGACCATCGGTTATCTTCCCTCCTCATTACATGTCCTGCCCATGCCCATTTCTTTTTCTTGATTTCAACTAAGATGTCATTAACTCGCGTTTGTTCCCTCACCCAATCTGCTCTTTTCTTATCCCTTAACGTTACACCTATCATTCTTCTTTCCATAGCTCGTTGCGTCGTCCTCAATTTGAGTAGAACCCTTTTCGTAAGCCTCCATGTTTCTGCCCCGTAGGTGAGTACTGGTAAGACACAGCTATTATGCACTTTTCTCTTGAGGGATAATGGCAACTTGCTGTTCATGATCTGAGAATGCCTGCCAAACGCAGCCCAGCCCATTCTTATTCTTCTGATTATTTCCGTCTCATGATCCGGATCCGCAGTCACTACCTGCCCTAAGTAGATGTATTCCCTTACGACTTCCAGTGCCTCGCTGCCTATTGTAAATTGCTGTTCTCTTCCGAGACTGTTAAACATTACTTTAGTTTTCTGCAGATTAATTTTTAGACCCACTCTTCTGCTTTGCCTCTCCAGATCAGTGAGCATGCATTGCAGTTGGTCCCCTGAGTTACTAAGTAAGGCAATATCATCAGAAAATCGCAAGTTACTAAGGTATTCTCCATTAACTTTTATCCCCATTTCTTCCCAATCCAGGTCTCTGAACACCTCCTGTAAACATGCTGTGAATAGCATTGGAGAGATCGTATCTCCCTGCCTGACGCCTTTCTTTATTGGGATTTTGTTGCTTTCTTTATGGAGGACTATGGTGGCTGTGGAGCCGCTATAGATATCTTTCAGTATTTTTACATACGGCTCGTCAACACCCTGATTCCGTAATGCCTCCATGACTGCTGAGGTTTGGACAGAATCAAATGCTTTCTCGTAATCAATGAAAGCTATATATAAGGGTTGGTTATATTCCGCACATTTCTCTATCACCTGATTGATAGTGTGAATATGATCTATTGTTGAGTAGCCTTTACGGAATCCTGCCTGGTCCTTTGCTTGGCAGAAGTCTAAGGTGTTCCTGATTCTATTTGCGATTACCTTAGTAAATAGTTTGTAGGCAACGGACAGTAAGCTGATCGGTCTATAATTTTTCAAGTCTTTGGCGTCCCCTTTCTTATGGATTAGGATTATGTTAGCGTTTTTCCAAGATTCCGGTACGCTCGACGTCATGAGGCATTGCGTATACAGGGTGGCCAGTTTCTCTAGAACAATCTGCCCACCATCCTTCAACAAATCTGCTGTTATCTGATCCTCCCCAGCTGCCTTCCCTCTTTGCATATCTCCCAAGGCTTTCTTTACTTCTTCCAGCGTTACCTGTCGGATTTCGAGTTCCTCTAGACTATTTTCTCTTCCATTATCGTCGTGGGTGCCACTGGTACTGTATAAATCTCTATAGAACTCCTCAGCCACTTGAACTATCTCATCCATATTAGTAATGATATTGCCGGTTTTGTCTCTTAACGCATACATCTGATTCTTGCCAATTCCTAGTTTCTTCTTCACTGTTTTTAGGCTTCCTCCGTTCCTGAGAGCATGTTCAATTCTATCCATATTATACTTCCTTGTGTCTGCTGTCTTACGCTTGTTGATTAACTTCGAAAGTTCTGCCAGTTCTATTCTAGCTGTAGGGTTATAGGCTTTCATACATTGGCGTTTCTTGATCAGATCTTTCGTCTCCTGCGATAGTTTACTGGTATCCTGCCTAACGGAGTTACCACTGACTTCCATTGCACACTCCTTAATGATGCCCACAAGATTGTCATTCATTGCTTCAACACTAAGGTCCTCTTCCTGAGTTAAAGCCGAATACCTGTTCTGTAGCTTGATCTGGAATTCCTCTATTTTCCCTCTTACCGCTAACTCATTGATCGGCTTCTTATGTACCAGTTTCTTCCGTTCCCTTCTCAGGTCTAGGCTAATTCGAGTTCTTACCATCCTGTGGTCACTGCAGCGCACCTTGCCGAGCACGTCCACATCTTGTATGATGCCAGGGTTAGCGCAGAGTATGAAGTCTATTTCATTTCTAGTCTCGCCGTTCGGGCTCCTCCACGTCCACTTTCGGCTATCCCGCTTGCGGAAGAAGGTATTCATTATCCTCATATTATTCTGTTCCGCAAACTCTACTAATAACTCTCCCCTGATATTCCTAGTGCCTATGCCATATTCCCCCACTGCCTTGTCTGCAGCCTGCTTCTTGCCTACCTTGGCATTAAAATCGCCCATTAGTATAGTGTATTTAGTTTTCACTCTACCCATCGCCGATTCCACGTCTTCATAGAATCTTTCGACTTCCTGGTCATCATGACTGGATGTAGGGGCGTAGACCTGTACAATCTTCATTTTGTACCTCTTATTAAGTTTCACAACAAGACCTGCCACCCTCTCGTTAATGCTATAGAATTCTTGTATGTTACCAGCTATATTCTTATTAATCAGGAATCCGACGCCTAGTTCTCTTCTCTCCGCTAAGCCCGGTAGCACAGGACGTGCCCGCTTTTTAGCACTGTATATGCCTCTTTTGGCCTCCTAACTTCACTGAGCCCTATTCTATCCCATTTACTGCCCTCTAATTCTTCCAATAGCACTGCTAGACTCGCCTCACTAGATAACGTTCTAGCGTTAAACGTTGCCAGGTTCATATTCCAATGGCGGCCTGTCCGGAGCCAGTGATTCTTAGCACCCTCTGCTGCGTCGCAAATTTAGCATGTGTTGTCAACTATTTTTCTTAGAGCACGCCCCCTTCTTTCAATGGATTAGCTCGGCAATACTCTGACAAGTAGTATTCCCTTATTTAAACTTATGATCCTTCCTCATGGTCCCAATTTCTACTTCACACTTTGACCTGTGACGTCCCTCCTACACTGTTTATGTTGGTCTGCAGCTATTTACATGGTCCTTGTTTCTGTAGCCTCTCAATTATGGCCTGAAATTTCTTGTCTCCTAAAACAATCATATTTGGCGCCCGAAACATATTGCACAGCTACCCCTCACTGGGGGGAGGGGGGTTGTATATAACTGTTCACATATTCAATGAACCGCAGAGCCACAACCACTTCTCATCCTGTGTTGCCACTACCCGCATGAGTCGAAATGGTGGTAAATGGGCTACCCGCCCTCTCTCGCTTAAAAGTACATTTTGTCACGTTGAAAATGACCGCAAGCATTGCATTGGATTGAATGAGTGCTCCTATGCATGTTTTTTTTTCTCATGTAGTAATGGCTAGGTTCAACATGGTCATGTTGTCTTAAAACTGTCTAGCCCCAACCAGTACTTCGTGGTTTCAAAATCATGAAACATTCATTTTTCAAGACTTGTCCCAAATTAAGCACGAGACAGATTTTCATGATGCAAATAAGGAAAGGTTGTGTTTAGAGACAATGATAGGCCTGTTATTTACAGCAAAACTGTGCGAAATGAAATATGCTTGCACATTTCGTGAGCAGCTAGCTCAGCACAATAGGTGCATTGCCTACTGAAACGTTTTTTAAGGCCCACAAGAGGTCCTGGTTTCCTGTAAGTTTTTCAACTTCCTTGCGCTCTAGATAGCAATCCGGCGCATTTTTTATATTGTATTCAAAATGAGAACAGCTCAACGTTTAAGGTTCTGAGATTTATGTGGGAGTAAATTAAACGTAGAACAGTGTAATACAACGAGCAAATAAAAAGCTCGTTGCAGACAGTAAACAAATATTCCATTCCTGCAAATAAATTGGTAGCAGGAAGATTATACGAAATTATCACTGAATGCACAATGAAGAATATGATGCTGCAATGCCCCATCCCGTGAATATTCTAGCATAAAGAAAATCCTTATTATGAAAGGCCATCAAGAAAATGCAAGCGTGCACTTTGGATCAGCAGTCATACCTGCTCTATGCACTGTACCATGGGCAATATATTGACACGCGTACTTATCTTTATCGGGCGACCACGTTTCGCCGCCTAACAAATGTAATCGCACAGCGCGGGACGCGCCTGCATGTATCCGAAGTTTCTGGAAAGTTATCGATGCTTCTATCCGGCGGTCTGTTGTCGCCGAACGTTGTGTTATCTGATTTCATCGCGTGACGCGAATGGTGTAGAACTTTGTGGAAGGCACGCGGGTCCGAACGATTAGTCTGGAACATTCGACGACTGCTGTATAAAAGCGGACGCGCTTGACCCGCTGATCAGATTTTCGACGATCGCCGACCGTGTTCGCCGCTGTCGTTGTGCTATAAGTCCTGATGCTCAGCCCTGATGCTACAGAGGTATTGTTGAGTATTTAGAAGGGAACACCGAAGTAGTACCTAGGACATTTAAGCGTGGATTGTCTTCGTTCACGCTTCAAAACAACCTACTCGTGAAGAACTTCTCACCAGTCCGCGCCAGCTACCTTCTTGTTCCGTCAGCGCTGCGTCCAGAAATACTGTACGCCCTACATGACGATCCAAGCGCTGGGCACCTCGGATTCTCCCGAACGCTGTCGAGGATACAGGAAAGGTATTACCGGCCGCGTCTGACCGCCGACGTCGCTCGTTACGTCAAGACATGCCGAGACTGTCAGTGACGCAAGACACCACCGACAAGGCCAGCAGGATTACTACAGCCGATCAAACCTCCTTGCCGACCATTTCAGCAGATCGGGAAGGATTTGTTGGGGCCGTTTCCGGCGTCAACATCCGGAAATAAGTGGATCGTCGTGGCGACGGACTATCTCACCCGCTTTGTTGAAACTAAAGCTCTACCGAACGGCAGCGCAGCCGAAGTGGCGAAATTTTTTGTCGAGAACATTCTTGTGCGACACGATGCCCCAGCAGTCCTCATCACCGACAGAGGAACAGCGTTTACAGCAGAGCTCACCCAAGCTATTCTGCAGTACAGCCATGCAAGCCACAGGAGGACAACTGCCTATCACCCGCGGACGAATGGTCTCACGGAGCGCCTGAACAAGACCCTTGCCGATATGCTAGCAATGTACGTCGACGTCGAGCACAAGACGTCGGACGCGGTCCTGCCGTACGTAACATTTGCTTACAACACGGCGGTGCAATAAACAACACACAGATCACGCCGTTTAAGCTGGTTTACGGCAGGAACCCGACGATGACGCTCGACGCCATGCTGTCGCACGTCACCGACGAAGATATTCTTAATGTCGCGACCTTTCTCCAGCGCGCCGAAGAAGCCCGAAAACTCGTCCGCCTGCGGATCAAGAACCAGCAGCGTACCGACAGCCGACACTACAACCTCCGACGACGCTTCGTTGAGTACCAGCCCGGTGACCGTGTTTGGACCCCTTTGCGCCGACGAGGACTGAGCGAGAAGCTTTTGCGTCGCTATTTCGGACCGTACAAGATCATCCGACGTATTGGCACACTGGACTATGAGGTCGTGCCAGACGGCATTTCGCTGTCAATGCGGCGCCGCTCACGACCTGAAATTGTCCTCGTTGTGCGACTCAAGCTGTACTACCAGCGTTTAACTTTGGGACTTCGCGTAACTGACCTTTGAACTTTGTTTCTTTTCGTTGTTTTGTTACTTATGTTTAATAAGTGTCCTTTTGTGTTTCGCTCTATTATATTTCTAGCATCGGGCCGATGCTTTTTAAGGGGGGGGGGGTATTGACACGTGTACTTATCTTGATCGGGCGACCACGTTTCGCCGCCTAACAAATGTAATCGCACAGCGCGGGACGCGCCTGCATGTATCCGAAGCTTCTGGAAAGTTATCGATGCTTCTATCCGGCGGTCTGTTGTCGCCGAACGTTGTGTTATCTGATTTCATCGCGTGACGCGAATGGTGTAGAACTTTGTGGAAGGCACGCGGGTCCGAAGGATTAGTCTGGAACATTCGACGACTGCTGTATAAAAGCGGACGCGCTTGACCCGCTGATCAGACTTTCGACGATCGCGACGATCGCCGACCGTGTTCGCCGCTGTCGTTGTGCTATAAGTGCAGCCTGTCTTTGTGGGCACAGGCTCGCCGAATAAAAGTTAGTTTTGCCTTTCACAGTATTTGCTACTGTGTTCTTCAACGTCACCACCACGTGACAGTATAAACCACACACAACTGAACATGATATCAAGCTTAGGCCGCCAAGGAGCCTCAGAGCTTTAAATTATAACTTGACTTATTATATTACACTACACATCTATATCTACTTATAATATTCTCTTCACAACTGCGTCCAAGACGTCAACCATATGTCCGAAGGCAAACGCAAGTGGCTCGCTCTTGATGGAGGGCACCAAGGCTGGGAATCGGTAAACTGCTGCTATCCACATGCATGACCTGCGAGAAACGACGCTTTAAGGTCAAGATAAACAAATGCTATTAGAACAAAAGGCAAGATCATTGGCAATGAGCCTCGTTTGGTTTGCGCGAGAAAAACCAAAATATGGACTTCGTGCTGCTTACTGAAAAAGAAGCAAGCCTCCTTCCAGATGTCGCAGTCATGCATTAAAATTGTCACGCAGCTGCATGTTTGTATGCTCATATGCTGCTGCCGCCACTGTGCCAGCATGCTTTGCATAGTTTAATATTTCAAGTTAAATTGATTATTGTGTTTTCTTGCCGATTCTTGGCAAACAGTACCACCAACGAAGTAGCTTACTTTACACACATACTCTCTTTTGAGGAGCGAATTCACACTCCTACTGCTAAGGCATAAAAAAGCCTTTGTGTGACCAACCCCAAACTCCTCAACCTACGCTTCTAGCTTAAACACTTTCGAGAGCTAGGGCAAGCCTTCTAGCTTCCACAGTGCTCCAAACTGTAGTTACGAATTTCAACAGGGCTATGGGCAACAGCTATATAAGGGCATACAAACTACCCAGAGAGAGCGGGAGGCGCCCTCTCCCGTTCTCTTGTGTGTGTCGGTTTATTTGGCGTCTTCATATTATATAATACCCAGAGAGATACAGTTTTTGACGATACAGTCTTTGACTATGGGACCTCCTTATGAATACTACGCACATGCAATTATCTGTATTTTTACTAATAAATAAATAAAATTGTCAATTGAGACCTAAAGCTTGTATGATACTTCTAAAGCACAACACAAATTTTCGAAATTCATTAAAGCTCCTGAAGCCAACTGTTATATACGTAGAACGTCTCAAATAACCCATCATTCACAATTTCAGCGGTTGTCTACATTAAATTATGGGGTTTAACGTGCCAAAACCACTTTTTGATTATGAGGCACACCGCAGTGGAGGGCTCCGGAAATTTCGACCACCTGGGGTTCTGTAACGTGCACCCAAATCTAAGTACACGGGCGTTTTCGCATTTCGGCCCCATCGAAATGCGGCCGCCGTGGCCGGGATTCGATCCCGGGACCTCGTGCTCAGCAGACCAACACCATAGCCACTGAGCAACCATGGCGGGTGCGGTTGTCTACATCAGCGGAAATGTAGGCTAATGGGAAATCCACGTTTTGAAGATCAGAATTAGTGTACTGGCGAAACACACTACCAGATTTCTTACTCATTTATTTATTTATGCTCTGGATGTAAGGTTCTTTTCACAATAACAATCAAGGATATGGATTCATCAGGGCAGAGGAAGGAAAAAGGAGGAAGCGTATACCTAACGCCTTCCCACTGGTCCTCCCGCGAAACGGCGCCTCATACAGCAGTTGTCCAGGGTGGCTTAAAACCAAACTCGGCTTTCAGGCGGGAACACTCGCTGCAACAAACTGGAAGTTTTATTGCGAGTAAAACTCTACCGAACTTATGCAATACATACGCACACAAAACGCACTCGCACGCACACACAAATATACGCACTCTCAAAGCGCAGACCCAAAAACGCGCACGCGCACATTGATAAACACGAACAAGCACACATACATGCCGGCAGACACGCTAACACGTGCACGCACACACAGCGACCCACACAGAAACATGCGCGCAAACGCGCGCACACACAAACACGCTCACAAAACACGTACGCACTAGACACACGCAAACACGCCGGCCCATACAAACCGGCATGTACGCGCGCGCACGCGCACACACACACACAAAGCGAGCCGAGCGCGCGCGCGCGCACACACACACACACGCACGCACGCACACACACACACACACACACACGCACGCACACACACACAAATCGAGCCGAGTGCGAGCGCGCACAGACGCATAAAGCAAGGCGAAAACATGCTGGAGGCGTCCAGCAAGCAGCAACAGCAGCACACGACCGCATCAGGGAAAACTAATACCGCGCCGGTTCTTTCGAAAGGTGGCGAAGCCAGTCGTCTTTTTTCTACGTGACGCAAAAGTGGTCGACCACATTTCACTTAAGTGCGAACGACCGTATTACAAGAAGCCGTGCTGAACGCACAACAGAATCGCATCTGTGAACGTTCAAGCGTTGAGAAGCAAAGCGTAACTATGCAGGTGCACCACGCCCGATGTAGGTTTGACAAACATTAGTCACACGGGGCACGATCGAGGTAGTTAACTGGTAACACTGAACTTAGTGTCACACATTACTTCCCCCTCTCCTTTGGCTTCTGGATTGGATTGGCGCGGCTCCCTACGTGCTTGCGCGCGCTTTTCCGAGCGCAGATTGATGCGCGCCTGGTTTCTGCACTTGGTATTTACACCATCACTTTTCCGAGCTCAGATTGGTGTGCGTCTGGTTTTTACACTAGGCTTTTATACGATCGCTTGTCGCTGCTTTCCTTTTCTCTGGTTTGATTCGGCACGGCTAGGTGCAGGCGCGCGTATTTGGTGTGCGCCTGCTTTCTTGCGCTGGTCTTTGAACACATCGCTCGCTGCTCGCGCTTATATATAAGAAAACGCTGCGCCGCTGGCGTACCGTGTACGTAAGCGCGCAGCAATGCCGGGAAACATTCATACAAAAGCAAAGGGACAGAACACTGCGCTTTGTTTTTCATTACTTTGTCATGTACCTTCACACTGGGTAGCGCCGAGCGATCGCTTCTAGCAAACGCAGAAATGAGTCTTTGCAGCGCGTGTGGCCATTAATTGACTACCCAACACAGCCATGTGAGGTACGACTCCAGGCGGAGAGGAGGTGGCGCTTCACTTTCTGCATGCCAATAACTTCCCATTTTTTGCGTGTGAACGCCCGTGATCGGGTCCACAAATTTCATGCTGTCTGGTTTAGTTTCACATTGCAGATTGAGGCTCACTCCGTTAGCATCCACTAAGTTCGGGATGCAGTTGTATGCGGCCCATTCATCACTGTGGATGGTGGTCCGGGCCCGGTTCAACGTTGGCTGCAATAATGGGGCCTAGCGTCGCCGCGTCTCGTCTGTCGACCTTGAATAGTCGGAACTGCCCGGTGGTCACGCAGGTCATGCCGAATACCCATGGTCCAAGGTCTGCAATGCCGCCGTGATTTTGCCGGCTCGGCGGAACCTTGTCGCCCGTCATCAGGCGGCCTCGATTGTGTTTTCGCTTGCCGCGAAGGAGGCATTCATCAATTTGCACAATCCTTCGGGGCCACCGAGTGGGTGTCGCGCCAGCAGCTCGTCCCGCACGACCTCACGAGCTATCACGGGCGTTCACGCGCAAAAACTCGCAAGTTAATTAAACTGAAGCGCCACCTCCTCTCCGCCGGCTGCAGGGTAACTGCACCGCTGCTGGAGTCGCACCTCACATGGCTGTGGTGGGAGTCAATTAATTGCCACACGCGCTGCAAAGACTCATTTCTGCGTTTGTTAGAAGCGATCGCTCGGTGCTACCCAGTGGTAAGGTATGTACATGACAAAGTAATGGAAAACAAGGCGCAGTTTTCTGGCGCGCTTATATACACGGTACTCCCGCGGCGCAGCACTTCCTTATATATAAGCGCGAGCAGCGAGCGATGTGTTCGAAGACGAGCGCAAAAAAAAAAAAGCAGGCGCACACCAAGTATGCGCGCCTGCACCAAGCCGCACCGAATCAAGCCAGAGAAAAGGAAAGCAGCGACAAGAGATCGTATAAAAGCGCAGTGCACAAACCAGACGCACACCAATCTGCGCTCGAAAAAGCCACTGTATAAAAGCCTAGTGCAGAAACCAGGCGCACATCAATCTGCGCTCGGAAAAGCGCGCGTAAGCACGTAGCGAGCCGCGCCAATCCAATCCAGAAGCCAAAGGAAGGGGGGAAGTAATGTGTGACACTAAGTTCAGTGTTTCCAGTTAACTTGCCCTACTAGGAATGCAGCTGCTATTGCTCTTACATTAGTGAATTATGAATTGTGCAGTGAGATCACAGTGACATACTTCTAGAGCGAAAACAAAACACGTAACTCACCAAACAAATACCAAATAAACGGGCACTTGCCTGAACATTTCCATTGTAGCAGTACTACCGACCGGGCACGTTGCAACTTCTCGTTATAGCCTCCATGGATCCATCTTCCAGTGCGTACGAACGCTTTGCTTTGAAGTGGGGCACGAGTAATACACAAAGCACGGGCCACATCTTCTTCTACAGCGCGCACAAAACTAATCACACGTTTAAAATTATTTCGCACAGCGCGAGACGCGAACACAGGCAAAAACTAGACAATGCATTTCATCATTTTTTCATGTAGCATGGCGCAGCTTCCGCCTTCCCGTCCTGCTGCGCGCCAAAGTCACGGTATTGGCCTCGAGCTCCACCACTGGAAATGCTGGCGCCACCGTCGGCGTGACGTGCTAGGAGGGATCACGTGGACATAGCGGCCGCGTCGGCTGCTTCGGGAGCGCCGAAGCGAGCTGAAAAGGAGTTAAAATCCCCTCGTATTCTGCGGTCCTCATTTAGTGACGAAATTTTCCCGCTTCGAGTGTCTCCTTTACAACGCTTGAAAGCACTACAATAGGTAGTGGCTGCCTTTGAAGGCGCGCAACATAATAGGCTACCGCTCGGTGCCGCAGGGCCGGACGCACGTAACGGAGGCCGGTGTCAGCCTTATTCACACGTCCGCAGGACAAGAAGCTGCGTGAAGCTTGGCTCGCGAAACATAAAACCCGCAAACAGTCATCGGCTACAACTCGGGTATGCAGCAAGCACAGACGCGAGGAAGATTTCTGCTACGGCGCCCGGTCTGCGATGTTCTGAAAACGCGCACTGAGACGCTCGCCCGAGCCCGCTGCCCGACTAATGTCATGACGGTGTGATCTATGAATTTGTCGATGCTATAGATACTGGCAAGTTCAGTGGAGTGGAAAGGCAGCGGTAAGAAGCACATTTAAAAAAAGCATGGCATATGGTCATGTTTGTGTTATGAATTAATGCACTGGATTACAAAAAAGGAGCAGCTGGAAATTGCACGTTGAGAGCACCGATAAACATACAGTGCGACGCAACTCGAGAAATAATATTGAAAGGTCAAAGAATTTACAAGAAAAAAAGATTCAATCGTCGCGACGGCATATCACAGTCCCCGTAGGCGTCGAATTCTCTACAATGAAATTATTTTTGAACAGCTCTGATAGCGCCGACGCAACAATGGTTGCTTGTATACTGTCAAATGCTTATACCTGCGGCCTAACGCTCATGGCATGGTGCGAAAACGCGTGTGCGGAGAAAGCGAAACAGTGCGCGGACAAGCATGCAGACGCGCAGTCGGTCGCTGCGAATCTGCGCGATCGCTGCATTGAGGCTTCGTTCTATTATGCTCCATTTAGTTATACAAACACTATAAAAACATATTTCACATAGTTTGCTCTCAGCGTTTACCTACCTTTCACGCAAGAAGCCGGTTCGGGAGACCCCATCGCGGCTACCGCGCTCAGTGGAGTTCACGTATTCGGTAAAGAGATAGCGTCTGTAAACGATTGTGTGCTTTCAGTTTGCCCAAGATTATTATTTAGACAGTAAAAAACTTCTCTCCTTTCGAAAGTACTTACAGAAACGTCCGGGAGAGCTCGCGCGTGGTGTTTTCAGTGAGCGCTGACAGCAAAACCTATGAGGAGCGCGCCGCGTGATCCCTCATACTACGCAAGCGAGGCGCTTCCGATAGATGGCGACTCCGTAACTCCTCGCCGCCAATAGCGTTGTCCCGTCACTTACGGGCGCTTTTCATTGGGCAAGGGGGCGACCGCGCAAATTGAACGTTTATTCTGACAGGTTTGCTTGCTCGCATGGCCGCCTGTTTGCTGCTGTTTCGTTGTGGTCTCTAACTAGAGCGGTGAGGCGGGCACTTGCTACTACGTTTCGTGCCGAGCATAATTTTCTTTTTTTTTTGGGGGGGGGGGAGGGCGGCGCAGTCTGTGTTGCATCACTGAGGGTACAGTACACAAATCATGACCGTGAGCGAGACGATCGACGCTCTTCTGCTGGTGCGAGTACATTATTCGCTGCGTCCGAACGAAGCAATCTTGCGAGGTCACAGCGTAGTTTCAGCGATATCCTGGCTCGATAAAGATGCTCACATCTTTGTCGTGCGACAGCGACGCGTAAACATTCATCAGGAGACTGAACATTGCGTTTGCAAGAGCGTATGCTGTGGATAAGAAATTACAGCTTTGACGACACCAGCCCTTAATATATAGGCTGAGCCTTACAAACTGTGTCTGAGGATGTGCTTAGAAAGCAGATCAGTAGCTTAGTAAACCTCTGAATACTAAATTAGGCAAGGTACGTGGAAATTCGGGTTTGAGAACTTCCAGCGTGATCTCGCCTCTATAAATGTCTTCTTTATGGCTTCACCATGCAAATTGTACGTTGATGTCATTGTACAGCAGAGGCTCGTCTAACAGCACGTCCCTGTTTGTTCAGCAATTTATCTAAACAGCTTCTTTCATTTCGCCACTGTTTGTTGGGCTATTAAGGGCACCGAGATATTCGTACAGGATTGTGCTAGTTGCTCGCGTGTTTTCGTTCTGCTACTGCAGTTTTTCTAGAAGTGTTTAATTGCATGTTAATATTACTGCGAGCGAGAAATATAATGATAATTAAATTGTAAGTGAAAGGGCATACTTCTTCTGGAAGATACAATTTTGGAGTGGCCGTCAAAAAAAAATCGACAGTCACTTAGGAATGCGGAAACTTAGCGACTTCACGGATGTACACTTGCAATTGTCACGTGACCGTGATACATTAGTTCATACATTGTCACGTGTCCTTCACAATTCTACCTTAATCTGCCGTAATCCACCTTGCTATAGTTTGTACGAACCTTAATCCAATTTATTCCACCCTTATTCACATTATTTCACATTATTTACCCCTAATTGATCATAATTAACGTTGTTGTATTTACTACCTTCTGTATCACTACTGACGTCATACAAGACGGTGATAACGTCGCATTTTATTTATTTATTTATTTATTATAATACTTTCAAGGCCTAGTAGGCACAACAGAAAGAAGTGGTGAAAATATACAATATCGTCACGTGGTGGTGACGTTGAATAACACAGTAGCAATACTGTGAACGACATAACTAACTTTTATTCGGCGAACCTGTGCCCACAAAACAGGCTACACTTAAAGCACAACGATAGCGCTGAACACGCTAGGCGATCGTCGAAAATCTGATCAGCGGGTCCAGCGCGTCGGCTTTTATACAGCAGTCATCCAATGTTCCAGACTAATCGTTGGGACCCGCGTGCCTTCCACAAAGTTCTACACCATTCGCGTAACGCGATGAAATCAGATAACACAAGCTTCGGTGACAACAGACAGCGCATAGAAGCATCGATAACTTTCCAGAAACTTCGGATACATGCAGGCGCGTCCCGCGCTGTGCGATAACATTTGTTAGGCGGCGAAACGTGGTCGCCCGATAAATATAAGTACACGTGTCAATATTTGCAGTGCAAGGCAAGAATAGAACATCAAAGTGCAAGATACTGAACCGCGATCTTGAATTAGTGGTGTCATATATTGAGACTGTGGAGGCGGGTAGGCGGTTCCATTCAGTGGCTGTTCTTGGCAAAAAGGAAGAATAGCACATGAATTTTGTAATGATGGTCGATGCGAGATGAGAATTTGGTATGGTTAAAAGATTTTCTTTAAGAGAAGGGTTACAGTGGTATGTTCCATGAAAAAGACAGAGACGAAAGTACTTGCGACTCAACCAAAGGTCAGGTAGACCTAGTGTTCTTTTAGTGGACGTGACGCTATAATGACGTGAATAATCTGAGAGAATAAAACGGGCGGCGCGATTCTGAATGCTTTTCTTTAAATTATGGGTTTTTACGTGCGAAAACCACTTTCTGATTATGAGGCACGCCGTAGTGGAGGACTCCGGAAATTTCGACCACCTGGGGTTCTTTAACGTGCAACTAAATCTAAGTACACGGGTGTTTTCGCATTTCGCCCCCATCGAAATGCCGCCGCCATGGCCGGGATTCGATCCCGCGACCTCGTGGTCGGCAGCCTAACACCCCCAGTTCTGAATGCTTTCTGAATGCTTTCAAGGGAAATGGCAAGATTGGCATGAGCAGCGTCCCATATGCATTCTTGTTGCGGTGAACGCCAGCTTTTCTACCTGAAAGGACATAAAATGCTTTCGCATTTGAAATGCAATACATAAACACATTGCTCAATGCGCGGACGTGTACACGTTACCCAGGTTTATGCATCAATGCGTTCAACACCCTTCAGTCGTCCATTTAACACCCTTCTTCGAGCAATGTCACACTTTATGTGTGGTAAACACCCTTATGATAGGGGTTTTGGCCAGAAAGGGTGCTCAAAGGGCGTAGCGGCGGTGTAAATGTTGAAAACGCCCCTTTTAGCACCCATAAGGGTGTTAAAATGTTTAGTGTGTAGCACGTTTGAAGCAGGCTTACCCCTTCGCGTGTTACAGGAATGTAACATGCTGCAAAACTTGTGCACATTGCGGAACCTTGTTTTTCTACCGATTCGAGCGCTGAGGCTAGCTAGCTTTCGTGGAATCGAGAATACCATGTCTATCCCGCAATTATTGGCCACCTCCTTCAGGTTGTGAGAGGTTTTATGCATAGAGGGTATTGCGTTCGGCATTTAAACTTTATTTCTTCGTTTTTCGTAATGGTTTGTTAGCTCACCTTCAGATTTTTGAAACGTATCGGCGTCATGCGGAGTACTAGCGACGTAGAAAAACATGCCTTTCAGAACCGCGACACCTACTACGCAAAGCTTGAGTGCATAGTTTGGCAGGACTTCGTTAGTGCAAACCGAATGCACTGAGATGCGATAGCCGTCTTGACAATCTCTGAGTGGTTAGAATTGTAGGGCAGCAAGTATTTCTATCCTCATGGACAGTATCTCCAACAAACAATTGAAGGGTGAATGGTTAGGCTGACATTCAAAAACTGTGCTTTATTATCACTACTCAGCAGTTCGTATACAAACAAAAAGACAGGTCCTAGATTAATTTTGCCTGTAAGCACGTGTCGATTTCAGTGGGTCTTCTTGCGCATGAGTATATATATATATATATAAATATATATATATATATATATATATATATATATATATATATATATATATATATATATATATATATATATATATATATATATATATATATATATGCTTCCACCGTCAAATAAATCTTGTTGACCATGTATACAGCGCTCATACCGTCCCTTTTCTTCGTCCTTGCTCCAGGTTGAGTCAAATTTTTGTTTGACTTTTCTGTTTTAATGAGCAGGTGTGCCTCTGATAATCATGGAATGAAGCCATAAATGCTCCAACCTGACGTTGAAATAATCTTAGCGCCCTTAATTATGATAAATTTTAACGTCACTTCAAATCTCGGAGGGCGCTTAAGCTTCGCCTTTAAGAGTGGGAAAGGATAGCATTCAAATATATGTGACTGCTTCTCACACTTCCCGGTGACTGGAGCGTATGTAACCGTAATGTTTACCGGGAAACGCTGTCCGCGAACGCTATGCACGAAGGCGGGTTTTCTGGTAAAAGCGCGGCCTCTTGCGTGGGCCGCGATGCAACGGAGGCGAGCGCCAGCTGGCGGTGTTGCAAGTAATTAGGCACGCCGCTCCATTGCACCGAAGATAGTGGGGCGCCGGCGTGCGCAAATTACGTACGCCGTGAATGGACTATAAATGGTAGAAACGTTGGAAAAGGGGTTTCTTTGAGCGATCACATAACGGAATTATCTTTTCTCGTATGGCCAAATTACAATCAGACGCTCTCAAGCCCGCAGGTTGAGTCTAAGCCGTACTTCAGGATTTTTGTACGCACTTTAGCTTGAGAAATTTAATTATATCACAAACTTCCATTCGCCACATGGAGGGTCTCGGTATGGGTGCTTCCAAAATACTTTTTTACGAAACGACGTCCGACGCCAGGCTTTCTGCGACACGGAGCCCTTAAGCATAAGAAACTAGCGCTGCACCGCGACGGTCCCAACTTACTGGACGCACGATCTCGTGAACCCGAAAACTGGTGACGTTGAAAAGCTCACAGTAGCAATATTCGTCTGCTGGCGGCAAGCTTGTTACACCATGTCGTCGGAGACAGAATCAAGGGTGGCTTCATCGTCAGCAAGTACAAATCAAAAGTCTTTACGTGACGCTCCTTTTTAAAGGAGTATTCTCTATAAAACCGCGCGAGCGAGAAACAGTTTACAACGGAGCGCCGTTTAATAACGTACAAGTAAAACTCTTGCTTGGGCTAGTTGGTTCATGCTTGAATGGCGAGGCGCAGAAGACCAGGACTCTAGGCGCCGCTCCTGTAGTTTGTGTTCTTCGTGAGTCCTGGTGTTCTGCGCCTTGCCTTTACTAATAACATATGCTACCGATGACAGTCTTCGCTCGAGCCAGGCCAACAATACCTAGATAGCACAAGGGTTTTTCACTCCGATCCATGACGTCATGTTACCTGGCTCGACTGTCACACTGTCTAAAGGGGATGCTCCCGAGAAGGCAACAGTGATTTTGACGTGACCGCTTTCATTACGCCAACTTTGTAAATGGAAATTTTGGGCCAGATAGCGTGACGTCATGGAATGGAGTAAACAGGCCTTGTGCTATCTAGGTGGTGTTGGCCAGGCCCACTAGCTTGGCGCCTCAACCGACAGCGCTTCCGATCCCACGCAGCTGCTCAGTAGTGCGCTTGTTCTTGCCAAAAAAACGACTAACGTTTCAACAATTATGTCGTGCTTGAATAAATTCATCTAGTTTTCTCGACGCCGACAATTTGAAGAGCAAATCGTCCAAAACATGTCGCTCTGACAACGGCATGTAGTGTCCGTCGCCGAGGCCGATGCTCTTGCATCGCATCTCCCGATCCCACCCATGTTTGGGTACCGGGCGCTGCTTGGCACTTTCAAAACAACTTTAGTCCATTAGTTACTATTTCATGCAAGAAACAAACTGCAGTAGTTTTTTATGTCTCTGTGAGAGGTGATAGAAACGTACGCCTCGGCAGTGCTGAGACACCGGAGAATAACCGTCCTGGATCGGGCCCCGCTCTGTTGCACATCCCACGCAGTCTGCGCGAGCTGGCTGTTCGTACGTCGTCCGATGCAAAGCCACGTCGTGTCAGCCCTCAGAGATCGCTGGCGTGCAGTAAAGTGCGACGCTGTGTCGTACCGCGCCTCTCGCAAGCAGAAAAAGAGCCATACAAGGAAGCAAAGAAGCAGCGCCCCGTCATGCTTTGCGCACGTATGCTGATCTGTGGTGTCGACAATATTTGAGGAGCGTGGAAAACATGATCAGAGAGAGCCCGAGCGCAGATTTTATGAAGAATTCTAGACGCAACGCTCATCATAAAGCCCACGCGTTAAAACCGCCAACAGCAGGGGTGCATCCGCTGTGGTTGCTCAGTGGCTAAGGTGTTAGGCCGCTGAGCACGAGGTCGTGGGATCAAATCCCTGCCACTGCGGCCGCATTTCGATGGGGGCGAAATGCGAAAACACCCGTGTACTTAGATTTAGGTCCACGTTAAAGTACCCCAGGTGGTCGAAATTTCCGGAGTCCTCTACTACGGCGTGCCTCATAATCAGAAAGTGTTTTTGGCACGTAAGACCCCATAATTTAATTTTGTTTAGCAAGGGTGCCGCTATGTTCATGCTAAGGGCAGGCGCGCATTCGTAGACGACGAGATGCGATTCGGACGAGACGTTCAACGTGATCCCGCCTTGCTCAACACGCATTTTTTCGCGCACTGGAGTTATCACACCAATACTTTCTGAATAGCAATCCGACATTCCTGAAATATATACACAATGAGCTCTACAGGCTCTCCGTACACACGTCCTACCTGTTAATGCCGGTTCTTGGATATTATTTCCGATATCTTTACCGTTACCAAAATGATGCGTAGCAACAAGGCTGTGGCTTTGCTGCTGCCACTTCTCTCGCTCAGATTTTCTTCTAGATTTAGTATATACTAACTCTATGAATGCAAGCCGCCACAAAACGCGTCATATTGAATACGTTGCGAGGTGCTGCCAACTCAGATTAGCACCACCACTTACCTTAAAACTATACTAATACATGTTTTAGGTAAACTTCGCGTTAGTACTCCGTATAATGTGCCTATGTATACAGGAGAATTGCCCAACATAAGTCGAGTCTGAAATTTCGGCCTCATTGGTCTCTCAAAATATAAATGGCTGAAAAGCCAACCTAAAGACATCTAGAAAACACAGTCCCGGCGCGACCAACAGCTGCTTCAAACATGTTAAGAACCCATTATTAAAAAGAATCAGACATCCACCCGTCCATCTCTTGATTAATAACTTCTCTCCACCTTGCGGGTTTCCGCAATACTATTGCGTCAAACTCTTGCCATTGCTTCGGGTTGTTGACGAATTCGGCTTCGCCCTGCCACCTGCTAACCGCCTGGTTAGCTCAGATGGTGAAGCAGCTGCCCCGTAAAGGCAGTGGTCTCGGGTTCGAGTCCCGGACCGGGACGAGTTTTTCTTTAATTGCGAGGCTTTTTTTCGAGGAAACCTTATGGGTTGCCTTTGTAGCAATTGCTACAAACGGGTGGGTGTCTGGTTCTCTCTTTATTAATTACTTCACTCCACCTTGCGGGTTTCCGTAGAACTATTACGTCAAATCTTAAGAACCCCCGCCGCCTTTGTTTCCACCTGCGGCGGTGAACTACAGTGGAACGGGTGGCGGGATGCACGGTGAGTGCATCCCGCCACCGTTCTCGTATTTGCGCGAGCGTCGGTACATGCGTACGTTGCGAGAAAAACATGGGAGGACTTTTGCAGGACACTTTTGTGAGATGTGAGTCCTTGTTGCCGGGGGCTCTTTTTTTCCTAATGTGCGTTTGCATAGGTGAAACCGCCGCTTAAACTTCTGTCTGAACGGGATCGAAACTGCCGATGCAGGCTCTGCCAAGGGGCAGTCGCTCGTTGTCAGTGGCTGGCCCGTGTCACTGTAGTGCACACAGCAGTTTTGTCAGTTTGAAGTGCTTCTTTGGCCACTCGATCTGCCATTGCCACGGTCCGCGGTGACGGGAAAGTACGTGCCATATGGGCACGCTCTGCGTATACACCACCCAGCTGTGAAGAAAAACTTGAGTGTAACCTGCAAAATATTATTTTACAATAAAACTCATTCGCCGTAACAACGTGTCGGTATTCAGTGGTGTGCGGCCACTGAAGCACCATCTACCAAGGCCTCCCTCACCCACTCATTCGTGTGTTGTGTGCGCACCGGTGTAGATGCATCCGTTTGTACGTGCGTGTTTTGCGCATATGTATACGTGTTTTTATGTGTTCTTGCGTATGTGGGCGCACACATGTGTTACTTATGGTGAGTAGAGTTTTATATCAAAGAAACCTCTTCATATATGGTACAGTTACAGCCGGCAAATATTTCTCCCTTCACATCTACTTAAAGAGGCGCTCCTAAATAAACCAACCTATAACGTGCCTAATTTTGTTTCAGTTTTTTTTTCTTGCGCATACGTCATAAAGCCATCTCTTCTATTTACAAAGATATTGCTCCTGACTCATTTGCGGATCACTTCGATAAAACCACAACGGCTTTCTTACACTCTCAAAGGCAGCGTGGCGGATGTGAGAGCCACTATTGCAGTGGCAGAGAGAGTGCCCCCCACCTTGTAATCTGGGATTGGTAAGGGCACCCTACGTTCGACAAAAACACATTGTACGGTACTTCACAAGCCAACGTCGAGCTGGAAATCGAACAGCCTGCTCGCGTACCAGCGCAGCCGTCGACAAACGTGGCGGGCTGGTTGAGATGCGTTCGATGTTTCGATCGCCTCCGCTTAATGACGTGCCGCTGCACAGTCTAGGGAGTGCTGCTGCCTTGAAACTTTGTGCTGCTGCTCCTACGCGATCGCTGCCCTTTTCAGCACAGCCGGCTTTTGCAACTGCGATGTCCGCGGCCGCTTCTCGTGGATTAGTGTGTGGTTAGAATGAAAAGCGTCCGCTAGACCAGCGACCCACAATGTGCCAGTGCAACTCGGTGGTGCTGTGGACAAGGGCGGAGTGAAATCCCTTGATAATTTGAAAGTACCGCCACTCTTTGAACTCTGCCGCCGCGCCGAAGACCTTCGAACGCTCGCCTCTCCCGCTTATCCAATTGGCGCTTTTCTGAGCGATCCGAACAGGCCGCCATTGGAATCTGAACCTGGCAACGGTTAACACAAGAACGTTATCTAGTGAGGCGAGTCTAGCAGTGCTATTGGAGGAATTAGAGCGCAGTAAATGGGATATAATAGGGCTCAGTGAAGTTGGGAGGACAAATGAAGCATACACAGTGCTAAAAAGCGGGCACGTCCTGTGCTACCGGGGCTTAGCGGAGAGACGAGAACTATGAGTCGGATTCCTGATTAATAAGGATATAGCTGGTAACATAGATGAATTCTATAGCATTAACGAGAGGGTGTCAGGTTTGTTGTGAAACTTAATAAGAGGTACAAACTGAAGGTCGTACAGGTCTATGCCCCTACATCCAGTCATGATGACCAAGAAATCGAAAGCTTCTATGAAGACGTGGAATCGACGATGGGTAAAGTCATAACAAAATAGACTATACTGATGGGCGACTTCAATGCCAGGGTAGGCAAGAAGCAGGCTGGAGACAAGTCAGTGGGGGAATATGGCATAGGCTCTATGAATAGCAGGGGAGGGTTATTGGTAGAACTTGAAGAACAGAATAATATGCGGATAATGAATACCCTCTTCCGCAAGCGGCAAAGCCGAAAGTGGACATGTAGGAGCCCGAATGGCGAGACTAGAAATGAAATAGACTTTATACTCTGCGCTAACCCTGGCATCATACAAGATGTGGAAGTGCTCGGCCAAGTGCGCTGCAGTGACCATAGGTAGGTAGGAACTCGAATTAGGCTAGACTTGAGGAAGGAACGGAAGAAACTGGTACATAAGAAGCCGATCAATGAGTTAGTGGTAAGAGGGAAAATAGAGGAATTCCGGATCCACCTAAAGAACAGGTATTCGGCTTTAACTCAGAGAGAGGACCTTAGCGTTGAAGCAATGAACGACAATCTTATGGGCACCATTAAGGAGTGTGCAATAGAAGTCGGTGGTAACTGCGTTAGACAGGATGCCAGTAAACCATCGCAGGAGACGAAAGTTCTGATCAAGAAACGCAAATGTGTCAAAGCCTCTAACCCTACAGCTAGAATAGAACTGGCAGAACTTTGCAAGTTAATCAACAAGCGTGAGAAACCTGACATAAGGAAGTATAATATGGATTGAATTGAACATGCTCTCAGGAAAGGAAGAAGCCTAAAAGCAGTGAAGAAGAAACTAGGAATAGGCAAGAACCAGGTGTATCCGTTAAGCGATAAAGCCGGCAATATCATCACTAATATGGATGAGATAGTTCAAGCGGCTGAGGAGCTCTATAGAGATTTATACAGTACCAGTGGCACCCATGACGAAAATGGAAGAGAGAATAGTCTAGAGGAAATTGAAATCAAGTGACACCAGCAGAAGTAAAGAAAGCCTTGGGAGCTATGCAAAGGGGGAAGGCAGCTGGGGAGGATCAGGTAACAGCCGATGTGTTGAAGCATGGTGTACAGATTGTTCTAGAAGAACTGGCCACCCTGTATACGCAATGCCTCATGACTACGAGCGTACTGGAATCCCGGAAGAACGCTAACATAATCCTAATCCATAAGAAAGGGGATGCCAAAGACATGAAAAATTATAGACCGATCAGCTTACTGTCAGTTGCCTACAAACTATTTACTATGGTAATCGGAAATAAAATCAGAAACACCTTAGACTTCTGTCAACCATAGGACCAGGCAGGCTTCCGTAAAGGCTACTCAACAATAGACCATATTCACACTATCAATCAGGTGATAGGCAAATGTGCGGAATATAACTAACCCTTATATGTAGCTTTCATTGATAACGAGAAAGCGTTTGAATCAGTCGAACCCTCAGCAGCCATGGAGGCATGACGGAATCAGGGTGTAGACGAGCCGTATGTAAAAATACTGAAAGAAATCTATAGCGGCTCCACAGCCACCGTAGTCCCCCATGAAGAAAGCAACAAAATCTCAATAAAGAAAGGCGTCAGGCAGGGAGATATGATCTCTCCAATGCTATTCCCGGCGTGTTTACAGGAGGTATTCAGAGACCTGGATTGGGAAGAATTGGGGATAAGAGTTAATGAATACCTTAGTAACTTGCGATTCGCTGATGACATTGCCTTGCTTAGTAACTCAGGGGACCGATTGCAATGCATGCTCACTGACCTGGAGAGGCAAAGCAGAAGAGTGGGTCTAAAAATTAATCTTGCGAGCACTAAAGTAATGTTTAACAGTCTCGGAAGAGGCATTGGATGTGGTAAGGGAATACATCTACTTAGGGCAGGTAGTGACCGCAGATCCGTATCATGAGACTTGAATAATCAGAAGAATAAGAATGGGCTGTGGTGCGTTTGGCAGCTATTCCCAGATCATGAACAGGAGGTTGCCATTATCCCTCAAGAGAAAAGTGAATAACAGCTGTGTCTTACCAGTGCTCACGTACGGGGCAGAAATCTGGAGGCTTACGAAAAGGGATCTACTCAAATTGAAGACGACGCAACGAGCTATGGAAAGAAGCATGACAGGTGTAACGTTAAAAAATAAGAACAGAGCAGATTGCGTGAAGCAACAAACGCGAGTTAATGATATCTTTGTTGAAATCAAGAAAAAGAAATGGGGGCATGGGCAGGACATGTAATGAGGAGGGAAGAGAACCGATGGTCATTAAAGGTTACGGACTGGATTCCAAGGGAAGGGAAGCGTAGCAGGGGACGGCGGAAATTTAGCTGGGCGGATGAGATTAAGAAGTTTGCAGGGACAACATGGCCACAATTAGTACATGACCGGGGTAGTTGGAAGAGTATGGGAGGGGCCTTTGCCTTGCAGTGGGCGTAACCAGGCTGACGGTGATGATGACGATTGGCCCTTTCGGTGTGTCGCCCGGGAATCGCGCGCGATAGGACGCTTTGCTTGTGCTTCCATTTTTCGTCGGCGCCATTAGCAGGCCTAAGTGTCCAGTCAAGCTCCGTCGGGGTACGAAGGTGCTGCCCTCGAGGGTATGCCCGGGTGCTGCGCGTTTCAGTGCACCAGCCGGCGTGAAAATGGCTTCACGCTGTTCCCTCTCCCTCGAAGAAGAAATTACATCGCGCATAAAAGAAGTAGACTTAAAGGATCGGCCGTAAGGACTTCGTTCCGAACAAGCATACTGTGCTCTGTGAGCTACTGTGTATTCGTTTGTACTTAAACCACTGTATGTATTTGAAGCTTATTGCGATTCCATGAAAATGCGGACAGTCTTGCTAAATTCGCTTATCATTTGGTGTCGTGTTAAACGTCATTCTTTTCATTTAAGAGTTTTGCCCTGTGTGTTGTAATAACGATTGCTGGTGTGTGGAATTCGCCTACAATAGGCTCTTCAATTTCTTATTCTCGGCGTGGATTTCCTGCGAAAACGCTTGCAATGCAGACGTTTATATTGTTCCTAGCTAATTGGCGCACTTCTGGCTTGATGCATGATAGCAAACGCGATTTTTGATGCAACAGCATTAGGAGGGCCATGAATGCGCAAAGCATCCATAGTTTGTGTGAAACCTCGAGGTCAGGCAGTCGTCTAAGGTCTATAGAAGCGGATAATAATATTAGTTAGAATTATAGGGTAATATTAGTAGTATAACTAGATTATATGTAATAATGACTATAACTAAACTGACTACGGAATAATTACTGTGACTAACAATGACAAGTAAAACTGAGTGTGATTAAGAATGAATAAGGAACGGCGAAAATAACTAATAATAACTTAGCTATACTAGCAATGGCACAGCAAAACTGAACATGGCCATGCGAAATTAGAAATGAATAAGAATGACTCAACAGAATTAAAAACGACTAAGCAAAACTGAGAATAACTAAACAAAATTAAAAATTATGCAAGAAAATTACAAATAATTGAAAATGACTCAGCAAAATTGGGAATAACTAAGAACGAACTATCTAAATAGAGAAGGACTCAACCAAGTTTAAATGGCTATGAAATATTCAATGATATGGAGAATGACTAGGCGAAACAAAGCATGATCAAGAATGAGTAAAATTGACAATGGCGAAGCAGAATTGACTCATACCAAAATTGAAAATCACTAAGAAGGCCTACGCAAAAGTTTATTTTTTTATTCAACAAGTAATAAAGCCGCTGCATGGAAATCCCTCCCAGGCACTAAGAAACAATCCTGCCTCTAATACTAGGCGGAAGCAGCTTCATAAACAACAGCATATCTGCGAAAATCCTGCACTAGAAAAAATCTGCATTTAGCATAACGGCAGTGGGCTGAATATTAGTGAGGAGTGTACAAATCTAAAACGTAAATATTCTACCAATGAAGTTGTACACTATTAATACGACCGGTATTGAAATGCCAAAGCCTATGTGGGCTATAATAGTACTCAGTTATCGTTCATGCCGCAAGCGTTCACGCTTAATGCTTTCATTGCAAAAACGAGAAGATGATTAAGGGGGCTCACGGTAGGGTCGAGCGTGTCCAACCACTTTCTCGCTTTTTTGTTGTATTGTAGAACGCAAACCAAACGTTTACTTGGGCGCGCTCGCGGGCGCGAGCCAACGCATATGGCCGGCGTCCGCACGGCAGCCTTCTCAGCGTGCCGTTCGCAGAGCGTGTAGGCGGCCGGGAGAAGACATCGAGGGGGAAAGTGCAGGAGCGGTGGAGAGTTTTGCTACTTTCCATATTAGAGAGTTTTAGGGCGGAGTAGAGTCAAGCTTTCTGGGTAGCGCAATGATTAGCAACAGTGAGCAACCGCTCTCATGGGGCTCTTGCATTGCCTAGGAGGCGCTGCGAAAATGGTGCTAAAAAGCGCCCTCAGTCCTGAACTGGGTAGTACCAAGCTCGGTCGTCTGTTTCGGAAAGCACGTTTACAATATGGACCCGCCACTTTCGGTTTTGTTGTACCACGGCTTGCAGCGAATATCGGGCGTCGAAGATTTTTTCAGGGGTGGCACTGCGTAGAGGCAATAAACTATGTAGCACCGAAAACGTGTACGAAGTTCAAGAAATAAGCGGCGAAGTTTTAGCGCGGTGTCAATTGCAAGTGAAGTGAGTCGCGTACGAAGTTGAACTTCAGGTAAGGTTTGCACGCTGCTAGATTCAGGCGCACAAACGCGAGGAAATGCTTGCTATAAATGAATTCACAGCAGCGATAAGCCGACATCATGGGTACGGAACTGTTCGAACGCACGATCGTACACGACGCGACGGCCGCGATCTTTCGACATGCCGCGAAACGGCAGGCCTCCTGCAATCTTTGTTGACTGCATGCCGCTAGACAAGTAGTTATGCTCGCACTGTAGTAGCGGCCATCTGTCTCTTTAGCAACTGATAAGTAACTGATGGAATGCATATGAGCTCGCAGTAACGTACGTGCGAATCGCGCTGCAGCGCGAGCTCGTGCGCTGTTCGCTTGATGTAGCTTTTAATGACAGCGCTCGAACATCGATGTGCTACAATCAATACTACCTTGCTGCGCTGCCTCAGCGTGCTGGCTTGAGGTCAAGGATGAGCACATATAACTCTCTAACCTGTGCTGCTCGTAGTAGTGTAGTGAATTGTCACCGAATCAGCCCAACCATTTGTGGTCATTTGTTTGATTTGTGCACACACCTGGTCACTTCACCATTTCGCACTAGTCGAATTGTTAATTGTCGCTGTGGCGGTGTCTCGAATCGTGAATCACCAGCCATGCCTGCTGCTATGTCGGTCTGCCGTCGGGATTGTAGGTGCAAAAGGCCGAATTTTAGGATAATCAAGCAAGCTTCAAGACAGGCGAAGCAATCAGCATGGCGCGAAGTTTCGCTTACCGAGCGCGACGAAAGGCAGCTATCCAGCGCGCCCGACGCTCCGCTTCGTGAGGCCTTGAAAGAAAACGGTAGAACTTCATGTTGGGATTCAGGCCTTCTTGTTCATGGCAGCCCACGACGCAGAAGTAACGACGTTGACGCTTTTTGGAGGCTAAGCTAGGTCTCTCCGGATCGGCATCGCCGATTCCTTCTGCTTCCAGCATTACGTCTCACGGAGAGTCCGTTTTCGTTAAACTATAGGCTGCGGCTAGCTCGCAGCGTGGTTAGAGTGGTCTGTGAGAAGTGAACAGCCTTTTCGCACTCGCAACAGGGCAGAAAAAAGTGCGAATTGACGCAAAACTCGGGCTAGAAATGTGGTTCGCCACAGCAAGGGCTCAATACTACCCAAGCCGGTACTACCCAGATGACGTTTCGCGCGCCACCACCAGGCGCCGCTACTATAACTCAAACTCTAGCGCAAGACGCCCATAGGGCTTCCAAGCCGGCGGACGAGCACATCATAATTGGATTTCTCCGCTCATACTGCGCATGCGCGAGGAGCAATGGTCGCGAGAGAGAAATGTGGGGACTTTCGGTCCTTGAGATTTCTCTTCGCCTAGGTACTACGGAGCAGAAAGTTGTTAGCTCCGTTCTTCCCTAGCCGAGCTGGCAACACCATCGACAGAATGCGTGGCCGGCAAGGCGAAGAAGCCGTGTCCAAGGCGAGTTTGTTGCTATTTTGTTCCGACGGTAGCATATTAAATTTTTATAGTCACAGGGTGATACGTTTGGAAGTGAGGTGTCTTTTCGGATGACTTTAGTGGCAAAGCATTACATCGTACCGATGCATTGTTCATTAGTGTCGTTGAACAAGGTAAGCTTACCGCACGCTTCAGGAGATTCGCGGGAACGGAAACAGTTTATGAATTCGACTGCCGTGCCGATGCGAGTTTCTTGCTTTTTTGTTTTTTTTGCGGCGGTTTAATATTAAATTCTGATAGTCTTAGGGGAATACGTTTGGACGTGAGGCGTTTTCTCGGATGTACTTTAATGGCACAGCATTACGTCGCGCTAATACATTGTTCATTAGTGTCGTTGAGCATACCAGACACTTCAGGGGAATCGCGGGAACGGAAACTGTTTACGAATTCAACTGCCGTGCCAATGCATTAGTTCTTAATGTATCTGAGCATACAGCGCACTTGCAGATTCGTGGGAGTGGAACATTTTGTACTCTGCATCTGAAAGTACTAAAACTTGTGTCGATATGCAATCTGAGCCGTAGATCGTTGTGAGAGCTGTACAGCCACACTGGCAAAATGCTATACCCTGTGGATGAATACGGAACAAATGTATGCTAAAGAAAGATGGTCGTCTTGCAATTTCACAGCAGTAGATCCTTGGGAAAGCTGTGCAGTAACACTGATATTGGCTACGTGGTTTGTGCAATCAGCCAGCTCTTCCAGATTCAGAAAAGACTTAAGACCGGAGGAAAATTTCTAAAGCTACAAGACGGGAACCTGATTTGATAAATCATAGTTTGTATGTTTCCAGCAGAAGCACCTGCACCAACGGAAACTAAGTTGCAGTAAAAGTTGGACTTCAGAAAGTAAGTGCGTCAACATTACACCAACGATAAACGCAATTCCAAGGAATGGATGACTTGCCTTGTATGAAAACATTGTTTTCACCCTTTGCTCTCCTGTTCGCCACATAAGTATTGCGGATTAAGGCGAAGTCTCACTGTTTAGTGCAATGTGTTTGTCACTGGCTGACCACAAATGAATCCCTATCAATGTCGTATGATTAGCATCAAAAAGTTCTCTTCAGCTCCTACTTTGCGACTGGTGAGCCGGCTGTGCTTACATAGGTGCGGATCGACCTCCAGAGGGTCATCACTGAATTGCATCTTTTTACAGGAGTGTGGACACGTGCATAAATAGTGTTTTTTGACTGACTGCACATAGGTTACCAGGCTTTTATGCGAAGCATATTAACGTAGGTTTCGGGCCTTCGCGCGACGCCCGGCGGTGGCCACCATTGACCCTGAAGTGGGGTCACGTGACATGACGTCACGTGATGACGTCACACAGGCTGCAGATGGGGCCTCATATCGCGCCGTCGGTCGCCTCCCGGCGGTGGCCACCATTGACCTTCAAGTAGGTCACGTGACATGACGTCACGGGATGACGTCACACCGGCTGCAGATGGGGCCTCATATTGCGCCGTCGGTCGCCTCCGGGCGGTGGCCACCATTGACCCTGAAGTGAGATCACACGATGTGACGTCACGTGATGACGTCACACCGGCTGCAGATGGGGCCTCATATCGCGCCGTCGGACGTCGCCCGGCGGAGGCCTCCATGCTTCGGTTCGCGCCGTCGCGCGCGACGCGGCGGCGGCGCCACCATCGCTGCATCACGTGATATGTGACGTCACGCCAGGGATGAAGCGGCGGGCGCCCGCCGTCGCGTCAGTCTCTCTGCCCGCAACCGCGCCAGCGTCTTTGCGCCGGGCGTGTATGCGGTCAAGATGCCTCCAAACGCTAAGGATACGCTAAGGTTAAGCCCAGTGGATGCGAAGCATCCACTGGGCTTAACGTTGATAAGCCTCCAATTTTTTATCAATCTTTTAAATCACCCACACAGGCGTACGTTATCCTCTTCATTTAGTAAAGAGGGGTAAACATAGACAAAATGATGCAGCTCAAATAGCTTGAAAGTGTATGCGTTTTCTATCCGCAGTGACGGACAAGATGGCTCGAACGTTGCATAATGCCGTCTGCCTCAAGTCAGCTTCGCCGTAAGGCACCAGTGTCGCGCAATCAAGCATGCGTAGTGTATTGCGGCAAAGTATACCAAGAGTGGAAAGCGGCCACTGTCAGAGGATATAGCGTGATATACGTGCGCACCTGCCGTCACGTCTCCTGTCGCAGTACAAGCACGGAGACGCCGAACAAGTGTACTGGCAGGCCTTCAGAGCTATTTCGTACGCGGTTGTAGCGATCTGAGCCCTTATTTCGCCCACATAGAGCTCCCCGTATATGAGCTAGACATCGTAACAGCCGGGATTAGTAATACGCGCTGCTTCAATAATTACCCTTGCGCACAAGCACCTCCGAATTGCTTCGAATCTGCACCACGTAGCGAATATCACTGTTACTGTACAGCTTCCACAAGGGTCTACTGCTATGAAATTGCATGACGACCATTTTTTTAGCATACGTTTGTTCCGTATTCAAACGCAGGGCGTAGTGCTTTGCCAGTGTGGCTGTACAGATTTCACAATGATTTACGGCTCAGATTGCATGGCGACGCAAGTTTTAGTACTTTCAGATACGGAGTGCAACATGTTCCATTCCCACGTATTTACAAGTGTGTTGTATGCTCAGTTACGTTAAGAACTAATGCATTGGCACGGCAGTTGAATTCGTAAACAGTTTCCGTTCCCGCGATTCCCCTGAAGTGTGTGGTGTGCTCAACCGCACTAATGAACAATGTATCAGCACGACGTAATGCTTTGCCATTAAAGTTATCCGAGAAAACGCCTCATGGCCAAACGTATCCCCCTGCAACTATCAGAATTTAACATGAAACCACCGAAAAAAAAAGAACAAACTTGCATCGGCACGGCAGTCGAATTCATAAACTGTTTCCGTTCCCACGAATCTCCTGAAGTGTGTGGTATGCTGACCTTGCTAAACGACGCTAATGAGCAATGCATCGGCACGATGTAATGCTTTGCCACTAAAGTCATCCGAGAAGACACCTCACTTGCAAACGTATCCCACTGCGACTATAAAAATTTAATATGCTACGTCGCAACAAAATAGCAACAAACTCATCTTGGACACGGTATCTTCGCCTTGCCGGCCACGCATTCTGTCTGTGGTGTTGCCACAGAATAAAGAACCAACTTAGAGAAGGGAAACTGTACCTTCTGCAGTGGTACGAAAATAAGAAGCACCCGCCGTGGTAGCTCAGTGGCTATGGTGTTGGGCTGCTGAGCACGAGGTCGCGGGATCGAATCCCGGCCACGGCGGCCGCATTTCGATGGGGGCGAAATACGAAAACACCCGTGTGCTTAGATTTAGGTGCACGTTCAAGAACCCCAGGTGGTCAAGATTTCCGGAGTCCTCCACTACGGCGTGCCTCATAATCAGAAAGTGGTTTTGGCACGTAAAACCCCAAATATTATTAAAATAAGAAGCGGCAGCGCATGGAACTTACTTAGGTGGAGGACAGATGACGTTGCTTAATCGGGAAGCGGAAGTGTACTTTCTTGTTTGTTTAGAGCAAAATTCAATATGGCCGCTTTTTGCCGGTCGCGTACGCTGATACGCGCCGTGCTTGCCCTGCCGGCTATGCGGCACGCCTCAATGCCTTGGCTGTTACGTAGTTGGTGCGTTCTAATAGCCAGGAGACCAAAGAGCCTCTACTGACGCCCATACAAACAAGCCACATGAGAGTGAACAGAACGTGCGACTTTATTGGCAGAAGACAAGCAGTGTACATTCTTGTGCAATAGCAGAAATAAAATTTGCATGTCGAGATACGCTGGAATCATTGTCGCGAGCTCGTAAACGGCTCACCGTCGTCGTCGCACATGGCGGTCCGGTATCGAGCGACAGCCAGCGGCGCAAGCAGATTGCACAGAGTGTCCCACCTGTTCGCAGTGGCAGTCGCCTTTAAAGATGAGCAACTTCCATTGCGAAGCAATCGGGTGATGCAGGCATCTGCTGCCGCAACCAACACAGCGACATGGACACCCAGTATTTTAGCGTTAACTCCTTTCCAACCTGCACGTTTTTTTCGTTCGGGGGGCCACTAACGTGTGGCTCGCATTTGGTGCCCCACTTTGTCTCAATATGGACAAATCGCTTTCGTGGGCATCGCCTTCATCAGCTACTGTTGCGGGCCTTTCCAACCACGTGGCTATCAACTTCACACGCATCGGACTATGTAAGCATGCATGCTGGTCTCCGTTTATGCCTAATCGCGACCGAGAAAGGCCAGAGGCACAATTTGCCCATGGCTGCAGCAGTAAAGGGCGAACGGGGAGTACGAATCACGGTGCGTGTAAATTGGGACTCTACGTCGCTGTGCAGACTGCAGGAGCAAATGCTTCATTCGAGAGAC
The DNA here is from genome assembly GCF_050947875.1 of Dermacentor variabilis. NCBI lineage: Eukaryota > Metazoa > Arthropoda > Arachnida > Ixodida > Ixodidae > Dermacentor > Dermacentor variabilis. Next base: position 202,989,840 of record NC_134570.1, on the reverse strand, counting down.
TGCTTCCCAATGCAACTGACCAGGCCGACACGTCCGAGAAGCATAACGCGGCGACCATAACCAATTGAGATAACAGTAAAATTAAACAGTAATCAATCACCACATAAGATTCAGAGAATACATTATACATTGGCTACGAACCACATGGCAACAGTGAGCATTAACGCACAAGGGTTCCTTACGGTACATTCAGCCGGCTACCTACAGGCATAGTGCTTGCCTTCGTCGCAAGTTGCGGTATTGTAACGAGCAAGAACCAGCAGCGGAAACAGATTCAACAGAGCGTCGCACCTGTTTGAACCGACAGTTGCCGTTGAAGATGAGCAACTTGCATTGCGAAGCAATCAGGTGAGGCAGGCATCTGCTGCCGCAACCAATACAGCGACATGGACACCCATTATTTTAGCGTTAACTCCTTCCCAACCTGCACGTTTCTTTTCGTTCGGGGGGCCACTAACGTGTGGTTCGCAACTGGTGCCCCACTTTCTCTCAATATGGACAAATCGCTTTCGTGGGCATCGCCTTCATCAGCTACTGTTGCGGGCCTTTCCAACCATGTGGCTATCAACTTCACACGCATCGGACTATGTAAGCATGTATGCTGGTCTCCGTTTATGCCTAATCGCAGCCGAGAAAGGCCAGAGGCACAATTTGCCCATGGCTGCAGCAAGAAAGGGGAAACGGGGAGCACGAATCACGGTGCATGAAAATTGGGAGTCTATGTCGCTGTGCGGGCTGCAGGAGCAGGTGCTTACCTCGAGAGACTGCTTACCAACGCAACTGACCAGGCCCCCAGATCCGAGAAACGTAACACAGCGACCACAACCAAGTCGGGCAGCAAAACCAGATTCTGCAATCAATCACTTCAGTGTAGCTTGCACAAAGACCCAGGCTATCGAGGTAGAAGAGCAATCATCAACGTTACTAGGAATATGGAAAATGAGAAAGCTTGCATTCAAGAGAGAAGCCACTCTGCTGTGCAAGCATTGAATTCTAAAAACATCAAGAAAAGTAAAATGGTGCATAGCACACGGTGCGTAGGTTAATGCAAGAAACATGCCGATGTTGCATCAGCTATTTCAGGAGAGGAATTGTGCATGACAACATACACTAGAAGATACTGCTACAGATATGTTATGCTACTAGACAGCGACTGGTATTGAGTATCAGCGAAGAATCAGTTGACCTTTATGTTTGGATGAGGATGAATGATCTCCAACGAGAATGGGCAATGAAAAAGCTTGCATTTATGGGACAAAATTTGCCTTGGCACAAATCGAATTGACATGGCCAGGAAGCTGATTTAGGCAAACTGACGGAACTCTTTTGGCCAGCGTCGTCGGTGCTTCGGTTCAGGTGCATCTGAACACGAAGAATTTCTAGAAAGTTCTTTCTGAGTTACCTGGATGACTCGGCCAAATGTCTGTGCTGGTGGAATGGTGGCTGAAGCTCTTTTCAGTCTTGACACACCTCTGCAGACTTGATATCCAAATTCTGCTTGCGCTTCTTTGTTCAAGGTGTAAAAGCCTTGCAAATTCACCTCCAGCCCCTTCCTGTTGGTGTAGACGGGAGCTTCTGTGATGACCAAGATGTGCTTGGCATAGACTCTGTTGGGGCAGAACGGTGACACATGAGATACATCACAAATTAGCCAAACTCATGCAGTGTTTTCTTTTACGTTCGAAGCAATTATACTGAACTATAAATTTGAAAAAAAGAACATTCATATCTGCTGCAAACAAATGACATGTATTTCAAGACTAGCAAGCTAATACAGCATATATCAAGCATTATTTATTTCGGAACCAGGTGTTGTTTACCATGTAGTAGCACCCAAAGTCCACAGAATGGCCTTGTTGTAGCAGGCAGCAGCTTCTGTTTAGTGCGTGGAGTGTGTTGCTTTATACTGGTGCCGTCCCCATTACTGCATGTCTGGAACAGAAAATTTGACTGCATCAGAAATTGAAAAAGCACAATTTTGCAATATGAAATGCAATAAGGTGCGACATATATATATTGTAATGGTTTGCGACTACAGAGCACATGCAAATGTACACTGTCTGTTCTAGGATGCTAAAGCAGCATCTTAAATAAATATTGCTATTGTTCATAAAATTGATGTCGGCCGAACTACAATGCATGTCAACAGCTGAAGTATTATTAAAATCACAAATGAGAACATTAGATCACATTGCTGGTTCCACAAATCAAATGCATGAAAGTCATGAAGCTATTGGAACTGGTGCATTACTTTTCTGCACGAACGTGATGCATCACTTCACTACTGCAAAAGTAAATGCCCTGCGGTAAACCAAACTGAACGGCAAGAATATTTGGAACCAACAAGTACGAAATATGGGTGAATTATCATGCCTGCCAACTGTATAATACATGAAATTCTGCACTTTCACTTCCTTTTACCAAAGGATTATTCGCTTTTGTGGACGAAAGAAGTTGCCGGCGGACTCGAAAAACAGTTTTATATGTATATTGACAAGGCTACTCAGTCACCTATGGCCATGGCTAAAATTAGATGAAAAAATGCGACGCGCCTTCCGATATCGCTCTCTTTCTTTCCTGATTGTGTGTGTATAGCGACAGCCTCGCAAGTAAAGGTTTATTTAGGAAACAACAACGGAGGATCCTGACTGTCCATATGTAATGCAGGATCTAGTTCATTAACGTGTATCCACCTGTAAGTTAAGCAGACGAATATTATATAATGATTCAAGCACCGGTGTTAAACGAGTAACCGTTATTGCCGTTGTCAGCCGCAGCAGAATACGGCTCCCGCTTCGATGCAGCCGTGTTCCGAATGGCTCACGACCGAAACCTAGGTTTCGGGCTTACGTGTCCGCTTGAAAACACGTCACTTCACCCAAGGTAAATAACGCGAGACATCGAGGCGCAATGAACTAGTTTTAGCAACAAAGAAGCAACCAGTCTAAGTGTACGAACGAATGAATCCGTGCCTCTGTGCACTCGAAAATACAGGTAAATATTTGAAATCCAGGCCAGAGGTCACGTGAAAGATCGATGATGCTGGACGCTATTTGCGTTTAAGTGATAAAGAAGCAATAAACTTACTAATAAATAGTACAACATTTAATTAGCAATGATAATTTTGCCCTCTTTCCTATATAATAAAAGTACTTCGGTAATGCTAAGAGAAGGATTGTAAAATAAAATTGCGCTTATTACAGCGCCTCTAGCGGGAAATATAGGAACTAACGTAAGCATCCCGAAGTGATTCTACTATGCTGATTTTATTAGCAGCGGCGCGCGGTCAATTTTTTCGCCTTCTGTGGTCATTTGTTGAACTTGAGGGTGTGCTACCCCTGGTGTTGCCATCTCGGCTAGGGACGAACGGAGCGAACAACTTTCTTCTCCGTAGTACCTAGGCTAAGAGAAATCTCAAGGACTGAAAGTCCCCACATTTCTCTCTCGCGACCATTGCTCCTCGCGCATGCGCAGAAAGAGCGGAGAAATCCAATTATGATGTGCTCGTAGCCAGCGGTGCTACTGCCTTCCGACGCTGAGAAATATTATCCGGATTCTTGTTCATTTAGGTATGGCCACGGAGTAAGACATTTAGGAGGGGAAACTCCCGTCAGCGCGAGCGAGCGCGGGCGACCAGATAAAGTCACAATTGTTGTATGCGCCGATGGGGCCGTATACAGTGGCGACGCCATGCGGCGCGTCGGAGAAGCCGCAGCGAAAAAAAATGCAGCGCCCGCGCAGGCGGCACCGATGCGCTCTCAATGGCGGTAATTTCTTTCCAGGCCGCCAGCACGATAACGGCTCCGCGGGCTTGTGACTTTTTCTGGTCGCCGCAAACAGCGAAGTTTCCACTCCTAAATGTTTCTTGCTCCGTGGGTATGGCGTATTGCCACCACACTTGCAGACGTTTGAGAAAAGCATAACCGGTTACAACTGCGATTACATCATTGCCAAACGTAATCAATTACAGTTACTTATTACCGCTCCAAGAAAGTAACTTAGGAACGAAAAAATAAGCGCTTTTTTAGAGCGGACTTTGCGACTTTCCCCGGACTTCCCTGATCGTGGATGGCACCTGCTGCCGCTCATGCGTTCTCGCCGAATAGCTCTCACTCGGCTGCGGGACAGCGGTGCCACGTAGAAGCGATAGCTCACACTACTTCACCTGCATCACTGCAATGCAGAATGGGGAAGCCGGCCTGCGCATGCGGGTCATCGGTTGCTGGTGGAGAGGGCGTAGGGCCCGCAATGCGGAATGCCGCGATGAGACAGGATAGAGGGCACCGTAGGGGATGGCGTCACGCTGCGCATGCGTTGCGCGCCTGTGAACCACGCCTGCGAACAAATTATTCAAGTACACTAAAGGCCCATGCGGGCATTACATAGGGGTGCTACAATAAATTCGTGATAGATACAGTATACGAACCTAAACAGATAATGCACCATACAATAAAAAGAGCACAAGCGGAAAAATAGGAAAACGAACAAAAAACCAGTGAGAGCAATACAACGACACTTCCTAAACGCTGAAGATACATATCGATTTAAAATGGGTGTTACACAATATCAACGTAACTTGGTCACTTTACACAAGGAAAAATGCTTGCTAAAAACGTACATGTAAATGGCGCAAAAACGCAGCTGCTGCCTCCCTCAACAGAGAGTTTTAGTTTAGGGGACGCAAGCGGCTTGCGTACGCAAGAACTAGGGGCGAGGCTACTGTGCATGTACAGACACGGACATAGGTGTCTGCGCATGCGCAGTACCATGGCCCCTAGTTCTTACGTACGCAAGCCGCTTGCGTCCCCTAAACTAAAGCTCTCTATTCTCTGTGACGCTCGTTGCGTTTAAAGGTGCATAGCATTGCACAGCTCCTCGTTCGGGCATCCTTGCGCGAGACGGTAAGGTGCGGTTGAACACTGCCTCGTAAGCTTCCCTGTATAAAGATTCAAGCAGAGCACGTTGCATCTGCTGTATTTTTTAGTGACTTTCGTTCAAACTTTTGTTCGCTTGAGCAGATACGCTAAACAGTCAACTCGTGTGAATGTTTCGTTGCGTCCTCTGCGTCTCTTCACCAGTTCCCTATCTTCACTAATGATTGCTATTGAAGCGTTTTCTCCTGGTAAGTGTCCCTCGTATGTGTCTGAAAGACCTCTTCAGGAACACTGAAAACTGAGTCGATGTGCGCACTGAGTGTTGGGCAGCGTTGTAACATACACGGATCCTCCATAAAGCACAGCGCTTCATTCTTGCTGATACTTGAAGACGTTCCCGGTTGGGCAAATTAAAAGTTGAAAAAAATCATCGGCATTTTATTCACCGGCATTAACATTATACATGTGGCTGTCGTTAATTCAGAAATGCCAGTACTGTTCACTTCGTCAGCGAACATTGCGTAGAACGTTGAGTTGAGGAAATGAGTAATGAGTTCCGGCGTTCTGCTACAGTTCCCGCCGAATTTAGGTTCTCCAAGTTCATTTACTTGTTACAGCTTGCCTCGTCCATAAAGTAGCTGATTACAAGTAATATGTTACTGACAAAGTAATTGAATTACAGTGAGCGTCGCCGAGTAAATGAAGTCCCCGCAGGGGCGTCTGCATCAGCAGGCATTTGGTGTTTTGCGACACCACATACCCGAGCCCACGAGGGTTGGACCCTCCCGTGTCTAACCATGCGTGGCTTAGCCGTGTCCGGGGAAAAGGGCATCCTGGGGGTTGAGCCGATGCCGGGTGTTTTGGACCTTTACGGCCCCTTGGCGGAGGCAACACACCTCTTTGGCTTCGGCTTCACCTAGACGGCTCCTCCGGAGTGACCCACCCGGGGGAAATCGGTAGTTGCCTTTTGCTATACCCCTCTCCGATCTGCGTCTTTCTCTCTCCCTTTCACTCTTTCCTTTCTTCTCCTCTCTTCTATTTACTTCTGACTTTCCTGGCAGCAAGGGTTAACCTTGCGTGGGTGGCCAACCTTGGGTACTCCAGACTGGGTTATAGTAGCACCGTACAACTGCCGAGGGCTTTCTTAGTCGTAAGATTTGCTCCGTCCCCATGTTGCGCTCGGTGGTGGGCGGTTGGCGCTCCTGCCGAACTCAAGACACCTATAATTTGGATTCTAGTATACCGCTTTCCCATGATCGCCCTCTGAAAAGAGGGCGCACCGATGCAACCTTTCAATTCTTTTTCAACAACAATGGAGAGCACTTCCCTAAGTACCAAGTAATCCACAGTGAAGGCAACACGAGCGTGCGTATATTCTCCCCCTTCTTGGTGGCGAAAGGCCTCGCAAACACGATAGGGCCTGGCTATAAAGCCACAAAGATGTCCAATAGAGACCTGCTCCTTGAATTGAAGGATAAAACTCAACATGATAAAATAATGACTTGAAATGCAATGGCGATGTAGCAGTCACTGTGCTGGCACATCGAACTATGAACACGAGCCGTGGAGTGATCTCTGAAGACGACTTCATTTACCTTAGTGACGAAGAGCTGCTTGAAGGATTTCACGACCAAAATGCGATCAAGGTAGAAATAATCATAATCCGCTGGAATAATGAACAACTTCCAACAAAGTACTAATCTTTGGTACTAGTGTGCTGCCTAGTAAATTGGATGCAGGCTATATCAGAGTACGTGTTCGGCCGTACATCCCAAATTCTCGATGGTGCTTTAAGTCCCAGAGGTATGGGCATGGACCTCAGACATGCCGAGGAAGGCAGACTTTCGCGAAATGCAGCTCGAACGATCATCCATCAGACAGTGCGACTCATCTCCACAATGCGTGAACTGTGACGGAAGCCTTCCAGCTTACTCCAGGACGTGCCCTAAATGGAAGAAAGAAAAAGAAATCATTGCACTAAAGGCCAAAAAATATAACATTTCACGAAGCAAGGAAAAGTCTTTCGTACTTAGATCACGCAAGCTTTTCCGAGGTGTCGCGAAGGGGGGCAGCGTCACAAATGCCTCGGGAGTCTATCGCGGTCACTGATAATGGTCCTGTAATCACTCAGCCTGGTGGCAGCAGCAAGTGCTGCTCCATCATCATCGAAGCTGGGCCTGCAGATTTCGGTCCCGCAGGCCCCAATGCCAAACCGAACTCCACGGCCTGGGACGCAAGTTTCAGCGCCTAGTTCACGATCCTCGAGCGCCTCCAAGAAGGTCATGGAGGTCGATAAAAAATCCCCGGCGTCATCGAAGCAGAAAGATCAGCGCTCGCGCGAGCGTGCTAGAACAGATAAAATTGTTGTAACTGCTCTAAGAAAGGGACTGGTAACCTAAACGGTTACCTTCCTTGTATACATATCTATCTATCTTTACCACGTGCTCTTGAACAGAGACAGCAAAAATCTTCCTCGATATGTCTACACAAATAATTCAGTGGAATGCTAGGGGCCTATTTAAGGATCTAGATGATGTCAAAGATCTACTAGAGGAATATCAGCCGCGACTGTCCTGTGTTCAAGAAAAATATTTAAAGTCAACACACAAGAACTTCTTAAGACAGTACACAGCTTTCCGTAAAGATAGAAATAATGGTAATTTTTCTTCAGGTGGTGTGGCAATCATAGCCCCAAGTCAGTAGCATGCCAACATGTATCACTCCATAGTTCATTTGAAGCATTGGCTGTTCGGGCTGTGTTGTTCAATCAACTTATAACTATTTGCTCCATATATATATCGCCTGATGAACAGTTTTACGATGCAGAATTTAAAAAGCTGATTGACCAGCTTCCGAAACCCCATATAGTACAAGCATGGCGCTCTTTGGTCATACCTGGCCCTTGCGCCACTAAAGATCAAACATTCAATTCAAGCCTATATAGTAATTGGAGATTTTAATGCTCACAGCATGTTTTGAGATGACTCAAGATGTGATGCGAGAGGACGGGCAATAGAAAAATTCTTTCTTTCATCTGGAGCCTGTCTATTTAACAAGACGGCGCCAACTTTTTACAGTTCTACACACAACACGTATTCATGCATAGATTTAGCCATAGGGTCAGCATCACTTCTTCCATACATAGAATGGAGTGTTATTAGTAATCCATATGGGAGGGATCACTTCCCAACACTCCTAGAAACAACCAAGTGGCACGATGTACCAGCTTACCCCCGAAAATGGAGACTTGATAGTGCAGACTGGTCGAAATTTAGAAACATATGTAAACGGTGCCTGCAAGATGTAGACCACCTAGGTGTAGAGGAACTGACCAGCTACATCACTGAGCACATCCTCTGTTCTGCTTGAAACTGCATACCTGAGTCGTGCACAGATAAAGTTAAGCCAAAATCGTGGTGGAACAATGACTGTGACATTTCAAAGAAACACCGGAACAAAGCATGGAGCAGATTTTCACGCTACCCCCCCCCCCCAACAACAGAAAATCTAATATATTTTAGGCGGTGCAAAGCAAATGGCAGCCGTATCCACCGAATATCCAAAAGAGAAAGCTGGGCCCCCATGCTACGTATCCTCAATAAACTCATACACGTATGTTAGCAAGTATACAACAGGGTACGTAAGCTAAAAGGATAACGTCCAAATCCTTTTCCTCTCGTCACTGGCTCTGGTGATACAATAGAAGATCAAACGAACACTCTTGGGGAGCACTTTGAGAGGTATCAAGCTCGAAAAATTATTCCGAAAAGTTCCTTAACAATAAAAGGAAAGCTGAATACATTCCTCTGCGTCGAAACAAGTCATCAGAAAGATACAACAAACAACTAACATTCCATGAACTCAAGCTTGCCCTAGGCTCTTGTGGCAGCTGGGCTCCAGGTTCTGACACAATAACATATGAACTAATCAAGAATCTGCCTTGTGAGGCCCTAAACTACATCTTAGGTCTTTACAATAAGATCTTCGCAACTGGTCATATGCCTTTATCTTGGAAGAAGGCAATAGTCCTGCAAATGCTCAAACACGGCAAAGACCCTTCCTTAGTTAACAGCTACAGACCGATAGCACTCACTAGCTGTTTATTTAAGGTATTTGAAAAAATGATTAACTGTCGCTTTGTGTTCTTTTTGGAATATAATGGTAAAATGGACCCTCACCAATCTGGCTTCCGAAGGTTACCACTGACGTGCCGACGGCTGAAGAAGACAACAAAACGAAGTATAATACAGCAAGGGAGGGCATCGGGACCTTTGGTGCAGATCTCGGCGGTGAGGAGAAGAATAAGCATGCAGTTGTCTTTGTTGGAGACTCAAACATGTGTAAAGTAGGACAGGTGATACTAGTGAGGGTAGGGGCAGGCAATCAAGTCCAGATCAAAAGGGTTATATACCAATACTTCTCGAGTGGAAGCGGCTGACCGAAAGTGAAGCTGTTCGCCGCCATCTTGCTTGGGGCAAAAAGCACACGCCGCCGTGGTTAGTAGGCGGAGCAGAGGACAGATTGCGCTGCCGCCCTGATGCTGTAATGGTATTTATTGATTGTGGCATGCTTTTCTAGAGCATTGCAGCACCTCAGTATATGGCATGCTGAAATCGTGCATTGCTTTCGGCTGTACATATAATGTTAAAAAGACGCCGGGTATAACATTTCACCTGTAAGCACGCCTTTCTGTATGTTTGATTACGGCCGCCTTTATGGTTTGCGTTTTCTTCAGTTGGGAACCATTGGGCAGGTGTACGTACATGACGTACCACATTAAAAGCGTCTCGATGTTAAATATGCGCCTAGAATTTTCCTTGGCGCGTCGCCGCGTGTGGTTGGCTGGTATTTCAGCGCTAGCTTGCAGCGCACTCGAGTCCTGGTTAAATATGCGTGCGGTCTGATTGTACGTACCACAATGTGTCTGCTTGTAACATGACTTTGGCACAAGGGCGCTAATCTACAGAGCATTAGGTACTAGTGGGTACTAATAAGCAGCTGGGGATACGCTTAAAATATCGAGTTTACTAATGCGCAAGCATTCTTTGGTGAGTACCCCAGCTCCTTCACGCACAATGTGTAATAATGCCTTGTATCTGCCTAAAGATCTGTGATTCGGCAAGTTAAGACACTGAATCGGTGTTTTAGTGTAAATGTAGATGATTGGTAGCTTTTTAAGCGATTAAAAACAATTTAAACCAAAAATGGTTGATAAGAGATAATGTCCACAAAGGATTCGTAGGGCCCCATAGAAAATGGATGGCAAGCTTATATGTAGTGGGGGTAGGCCAACTGAAATTGGGGGTTTCCAACTTAAAAATTGGGAATAGACCAACTTGAAATGACGAGGTCGGAGAGCTTGTAACTCTAGCTGGTGGCTGAAGGATGAAAACATGGCGGGACAAATATTCGCAGTAAGGTGAGGCATGTGTACGCTGCTGGGAATATCCACAGACCGCTCAGCACATCCTATTGGAATGCGAAGAAATCCACCCAGGGACACCCGTAGATAATCTACACCGCCGGGAAGAGCTTGTATTTACAGTGCCTGGAAGCACCAGCTAGTGAACAGTCGTGATAAGCAAGAGACGTTTAGAATATTTGTGAAAAAAAAGCAGGGAATGAATTGGTACGACCGGATTCGTTACAAGCTGTGGGCTCAGGGCCGTGGCTTCAGAGCCAGGGGCCAGCTGAGGCTCTCAGAGACGGCACAGGCTGCAAGAGCAATTTGAGAGACAACCTTCACTGCCCAAAGTCCTAGGCCAACTGAGGTCGCTTCTTAGTCGCCGTTCCTCACGCTTCGGTCTCAGGCTGGCTTCGTGTGGCACGGGCGCGTGGCCAGGCCCATATGGTGATGAAGGCCGCCTAGTGGCACAGTCAGGCATCCGGTGTTCCCACATTGCCCCCTCCACTGCGGATCACGAATCCAAGTCGAGGTCGACGAGATCCTGCATGAGCCTGTGTGACTCAGGTGGAGCAAGTGCCTCCGCGCCTGGCGGATGCTCCTGGTGAGCAGCAAAGTCCTCCTTTCGCAGAAGGTATGGTTGCAAGGACCGGAGGAGAGCAACAGCGGCTTTCACGATGCCTGAAACTAGTGGCTGAAGGCAGGGACTGTAAAGCGCAGCGGTGGCGAGCCTGCCCGATGGAGAGGTCCCATTTGGTAAACCCGTCGACATATTCCCGTAGCGCGGCATAATGAGCGGAGTATGCGGGCTTCGCCCGACGTGCCAGCTGGGGGCTCCTCGCAGGGATATCTCTCTGAGAGGAGAAGGCCCCGGAACAGCTAAGGAACCAGCTCTGGCGAGTTCCCGATGAATGGCCTTGGCTGCAGCTCCCAAGGCAGCCGTGAGACCCAAGCAACGGAACTGTCCGCGTGATCCAGGGCTGTCCAGGTTGCGAAGGTGTGACGGCCACCTGGCAGTCAACGGCGAGATGGACGGCGGCAGTAGGGGGCGCACCGGTTGTGGATCCGTGGACGTTGGCTGCGCTGGCGTTGCGAGCGGGACATCTGGAATATGTGGAAGGCATTGCATGAAATTGTTGGCATGGCAATGCCATTTGGAAACTTGAAAAGTCGAGTTTGACATCTTGCAGCTTCAGTGTTGAATGAGCCAGCAAAGTGGTTCACGAAAATAACATGAAGTTTAAGAGGGGAGTGAAACATTATAGCGTTTGAGCTCCGAGACATGTACTGGCTCAACTAAAGTGCCAACTATCCAGGCAGCGGTACAAGGTAGACAGACAAGTTTTGAGGCAGAAAAAGACGATAACGGAGATGTACATAAAAATGCTACAACCAAAAATACGTACGGAATACATGATTAACTCAAGCAGGCTAAATGAATACTTGTCACCACCCCACCACCATTTGGTGTGACCACCAAAATGGACGCCAGTAAACAATCATCATCTTCGTCAGGTGTGAGCTTTCCGGCGAGACAGGAGCAGGCGGCAGCCATGCTTAGCAAAAGAGGCGCAGGGTGGTTCGAAAGGAAAGGGCTTCAAAAAGAATCCCTTGCGACGGGTAATCGAAGCCTACACCGCAGCGTGACAGGCAGTCAAGTTATCTGAACGTGGCCGCTCAATCTTGCCGAGTGGCTTTTGCAGTTGTCATATTAACCATCGCCTTGAAACTGCTAAGTCTAATTTGCATTATCTTGTAGATTTCGGCGTCACGACGGCCGATTCGTGTCTGCTTTACGTACATTATTTTCTAAACCCTTATGTTATACCGCATTTAACGCTAAGAGCCGCTTCTAACCGCATATTTCATTGGAACTGGGAGCCCTCCACTGCGCATTCACGGATTTCCGCCGAAATGAACTAAGGCACGTACTCCTTCCTCATGCTTGTGCAGGTTCCTAGCTAGCACAAATGATGACGGGAAGGTATGCGTTTATGATAACCAGTTCTATACGTATTTTAACGACTGCATTCTGAAGGCAGTGCGAATCTTGGCGAAGTGCTATGGCGAGAAAGCTTTCTCTATGAATCTGCCATTCCGCCGTATCTTTAGCGCGACAAACTCGATTGTTAGAGCGTGCATCCGATGTACCTTTAGACACTTCGTAAGAACCTAAACAAACGCCAAAGCACAGGAAGGTGTCCATCTCGCTCTTTCGTGTTCTTGTTTATGTAGTCTGTAAACTGATCCACCCTCCCAAACCCTTAATAAATTTTCTATCCTTAATGTATTTTTTTCACCACGAAAGTTTTCTTTAAATTAGCCCTCAGGGATAACATTTGCTTTCCTACAAAACGTTCTTTGGAAGTGTGAGCGCCTGTTTGACAATGTGGGCGAACTATATTTGTTTTATATTTATGCGATGGCACTGTAGTTTCATATACGATGCGGGTTTCAAGGAAAAATGTGCATTGTATCCTCCCATATGCAATATAGCGTTTTATATATTTATTTATTCAATTCAGAAGCATTGGGTGAGGGGGGTTACAGAGAAATCACAATAATACAGGCAAAAAAGAACTACATAGTAGGAAAAACAAATAAATTTGTACACTGGAAGGAAAAGAGGAACAGTGGCAAAAATTGAAAGAAAATCAAATTCAAGGGAATGCAATGCAATACAAAGTCGTAAAAAGAGAACATGTGAAGTTGCAATTGTTTAAAAGTTTTGGCAGGATCTTTTAATGAAACAACAACATTTAGAAGACTATTCCATAGAGCGATGGCGCCCGGCAATGCTGAGTTATTGAATGATTGTGTGCGGCCAAAAATGTACCTGAAACTGAGATGATCATGAAGTCGAGTAGATGTGCGAGAAGGAATTTCAAGCGACAAACGACTGGACCACGAGGTATAGTAGTATTTATGAAAAAGGCATAGAAGGGCAAGCTGCGGGAATCCAAGTCAGGAAGGGGAACATTGCGTTTAATTTGGGTAACCGACTGACTGTAAGACTGACTGAAAGACTGACGACTGTAACTAGAAGTTATAAAGCGGGCACCACGATTATGGATGGATTCAAATTTGTCTATTATGTATTGTTGAGGAGGAGACCAGATCGATGAAGCATATTCCAGCTGAGGGCGTACAAAAGTTTGCTAGGCTTGCTGACAGATGGTAGATGGAGAAAATCAACCTGACAATACCTGGCATCACGAAAAAAGCTGATCTATCGTCACCAGCCCTTGAACTACTCAGGTTACTGATTTTGTACGAGAACTACCATGACTCTATGCATATCTGCACTGATGGATCTGACCTGCCAACTGACCTGCCAGGATCTGACCTACCAGGATCGTGATACCAGCGAAAGTTACAAGCATCAAATTTAGGACGACTCACGCGACAACATCGACGGCAACAGATTTCGCAGCGCTCTTTACCGCCCTTCATTACAAAGGGGATGAACCGCCACATAAGTGGACGACCTTTTGTGATTCAAAGGCGGCGCTGCAGTCTACTGTCACCTTTAGGGCGCGGACCGCACGAACAGCTAGTATTTCAGATTACAGAGACGATGAAACATCTACGTGATGCCGCCATGAAATAACTTTGCAATGGCTCCCAAGTCACTGCGGTATTATCGGCAATGAACGGGCCGATCAAGCTGCCCGTACAGCCCATACTGAGGGCCACCACTTACAACGTACCAATACAACTTTATAAAACTGACGCAGCAAGGAAGCTCCGCCTGCTTGCTTGCCAGTGCACCACGTCATAATAGAACGAGCCATATTTCAGGAATTCCCGCCTATACTCTCTTGACCCCACATAAAGCCTTCAAGTCTCACCTATTCTTCGCCATGGAAACGCCATGCTTTTGTATCGACGGCGGTTGGGCGTTGCTTTTACCTAAGCCTATGCGTTCCGCATAGAGATGGCCTACACCACAACCTGTGACCACTGCGGCCATGACGAATTGATTGGCTATATTTTGTGCGACTGCCCGCAATACATTCCACACAGGGAATCCCTTCGCCACGAACTCAACCACTTGGACGACCGACCACTATCGCAAGAAGAACTTCTACACCATCGACAGGACCTAATGTCACAGAAGAAGGCCGTGCAAGCGCTACTGCTCTTCTTGCAATCTAACGGCCTTTGAGAACCGAAACGCCCATTGTGCGTGCGTCTCTGTGTGTGCGTTTTTAACCCTTTCCCCTCTGTCTTCTTTCTAACCCCTATCTCACAACAACAGTGCAGGGTTGCAAACCGGAGACTAAGACCTGAATAACCTCGCTGCCTTTCCTCTTCTTCTCTCTCTCTACTTCTTCCCAATCGCTGTGTGTTTATTTGAGAGTTTAGGAACCGTGAAGTAATTGAAGTTCATGCGCTTGCCCGCAGTTTCACTTCGCTGTGAGCAGGTGAATCAATAGACGGTCGAAAAGCGCAGTGCGACATCGACAGTGCACACGCGGAATCCCTCTATTGATTCACGCATGATTGCCACGAAACGTATGAAATGTCTAAGAGGCCAAAAGAACATACAGTGATTCCCATAACCGTAACAATAAACGTAGACGCATTTATAAAGCGGATATAACGGCTCGTACTCAAAAACTCCACGAAAGCTCAGAACACCGTGATAACAGTAATGTCGGCCAGACCGTGATGGTCTTCATAGTTTGTTACAAAAACGGCTGAAGCGCTATATTCCCGTTTGTTTGAAAATGCGTTTGATCGCACGACGAATATGACATCCGAGGGACAATGAACAAGGTGCTACGTCGTGTATCGTACTGCACTCTTACGCACAGTTAGGCGTAAGCGAAAAAAAAAAAACAAGGCAATAGAAAGAAGGTGACACAGCGCTACTATCAAACGAAGGCAGGCGCCTTTTTCTCATTTTATGTTGCACGGTGATGTAGATTTCTGTGACATGCAATAGAACTTCAGTTGGCATAACGAAGCGTTCCCGACTTTCTCTTATTCTGTATGTTTCCCTTGCAATAGATTCTACATACCACCTATACCGTCACTTCGCCCAACTGTAATCTTCCTCGTCTAAATGACGGCGTGCTAATTATGACTACTCCTTTAGTTTTCACGGTGCTCCGGCTACTGTGCCATCTCATGGAACGCTTATCTGCTAGTTGTCTTTTTCAGAATAACGCATGACATTCCATCAACGTCATTTGTGAAGTTGCTTAGGAACAATGTGTACTCATCAGCCCCCAAAATTTATTTGGTTTGTCAATATGTGGCGCCGGCAAAGCCACCCTGATAGGAGAAAATGTATCAGTAAAAATTGTTGTGCTTGCTACCGCAGCCTTGGTCAAGTAGTTTTTTCATGAAAATAACTGCTGCTTTAATTGTGTGCAAAATTCTAGAGCTGGAAAATAATGAACGTAACACTTGGACGCTTTCTTGTGCAGGCATCGACTTTGTTTACGACGTCTCCTTCAACACGTGTCAAGCTGGAGGTGTAGCTGTACAAGGATTAAAGACAAGCATCCCAATAAAGCGCATTGTAGACAATACGCCAATCATAAACGAGTACAAGTTTGTACCCTACATAGACGACGAGTTGAGCCAGCAAAAGAGGCAAGCATGCATTAAAGAATACATGAACATCTGCAATGGCCTGGCTGCACGTGTTCTCAAGAACCTCAGGAGCAATGAGTACGGTATCTCTGAACTTAAGGAACAGAATAACCATGTTCCCGAAGAAATCCTTCGAAGGCTTCTGGATAATGACGCTGGAAACCACGGCCTTTTGAGAGTCCTTGCCACCATGGAGGAACAGGTGAAGATTTCCGCTTCCTCACCGGAGGATATCATCCAATCTGCAGTGGAGGCTTACAAAAAGCAACTTGAAACTGACATTCTGACGACAGCACTCTCTGAAGAGGATCCATTTAGGTACCTCCTTGATGTCGTCGTGGAGAACACTAGCCTGAAGTCGATTCAGGTTCTTGAGACGACAGCCCCAGGAACTCACTGCATTTTGGCTCCCCGAGTGTCTTCGTTGTTGGTCATGAGCAATATGCTCCTAAAGGTAGACTACACTGTGGCTCGCCATACCATGGATAAGGTCACGCCAGAGAATGTCCCACAAGGCACCAAAATAGTAATGTGGGATCACATTTCAGCCTCGAATGAACGACTGCACGACGCTGACCTGATTGTCACCTGCCTCTGCCCCTGGAGTTCATACAGCATCGATATATTGATTGAGAAGTTCTCGAAACTGTGCAAAAAGCAAGGCTTTGCCATTGTGTTCCACCGTACCACTATGACGGCGGCAGAAAAACTCATGTCGTCCATTGGAAAGTGCAATTTCGCAGTGCACTCGATTGAAAGAATTAAATCACTGTTCCGGTCTCATGGGTTCCAGCTGGTTGGCCAAAAGTCGAACAGCATATCTGCACTACTCTTGTTTAGAAGAACTGTCGTGACAGCTGAGGCAGCTAACCCATTCCTCCTCAGGGTAAGCAGTGCGAAATACGACTGGGTGGAGATACTTAAGGCCAAGGCTGCAGAAGTGGAACAAAAGCCAGCAGGCCATAACCTCTGGCTGCTCGCCGAGGACGGCGGTATCAGTGGTGTGGTTGGTTTGACAAATTGCCTTCGCATGGAGACCGGTGGAAGCCGCCTTAGGTAGGCATCGTAAATAGGTTGCTGCGCGCTTATTCTTTATATCCATAGTTTGTTGCAAGTCCAACTTGACGCTTAAAGAATGTAAGTAGTTTATCATTGTGACCTTACAGTGCAAGCCACAAAAGATAAAACGCGAGCGCGTGCTTGGGCTCACATGCCATCGTTGCATACACGGCCATTGCAGGGGATGCAACTTGGATAAAAGATACAATATGTACCCACACTGAAGGAGCAATGAAAGCTTCTTACATGCAAGTTCGCCGCAATACATTGCTGTTTTGAGAAGAAACATTCGCGAAGTATTGCGGTGAATCTTTCTTTAAGTGCAGAGAAGTGCATGTTACATAGGGTAAGTCAAGTGTCCTGTAGTATTTGCAATGTCACGGGGTCTAGAACATGTTCCATAATTACACGCGCACACGCACTGTCTCCGATCACAGATGTAGCGCCTAGATGTCTAGTAAGTGTATTGGCCGGCCTTTAAAGCTATTTTTGATTCGGCTGTTGCAATTTAAGCCTTCGATTCCACCACCTTGTGGGCCCTGTGTGTGGGACCTTAATGGGACCTAGCACGATTTCCTTAAATGCACATGCACGCAGATATCATTTCAATATTGCAGCCTGTAACATTCAGAAAAATGAAAGCATGTTTCAGAAAATGAAACAACATCTTGTGAGAAATGGTCAAAAAGCTCCAGAAGGGCTGCAGGGAGCACTCCTCACCTGGATTTTGCGGTTTTCTATTAACGATCATAGCGGTGCCGTGATCCATGTCCACCACTTCTCGAAGCCAGTTAAAGGAAGTATTAGTGTCTGTTTGCTATGTATAGTCGGACAGTGGTCAAGAATATAATGGCGAATACCCCTCCAAGTGACTGGGCGTATATGCCCCAGCAAAGTACCTGATCTGAATTTTTCTTCTCTATCCCATTCAGATTCCTCCTATTTTAACCCTGCTACTGTTCTGGGGCGTCGTGAACATAGGAGGAGAGCAAAAGAATGGTGTTCGTGAGATGCGAACAATGCAAGGATAAGCTCCACTGTACCTGTTGAATCTTCAGGGCTCAATGATGTTCTGTGACTGGCAGCAAGGTCAAATAGCGCTTTCCTGAACGGCTGCCATTCGGTTATTTTCGTTTAGCAATCATCCTTTTTGGGGCCATCAAATTGATGCATCGGGAGGGCTCGTGCCAAGCTCTCCGAGCGTGATGCCTCTCTCTCTCCGCGCTGTGTAAAAAGGCGTGGCCATGGTTCCAATACAAAAGCTTGTATCACCACAGCCACATCCACATCGTAAAGAGGTTTGAAAGCTTGCCGGCACACTTATTAGAGGTCGAGGTCCTCCAGTTGTGAAAGGAAACAGCGCGTGCCAGCGCGCATGTTTCAGAAATGCGGGCTTGGCTCCGTTACGGTCTCGAACACACGGCGCGCACGGTGGGCGAATCAGGGAATAAAATTACCACAATTACGCCAGAACCTGGTCTAGATGCCTCCACGTACACGTATTGGAAGTCTCCTGTCAGAGCACAAAAAATGTTTAGGCACTGCTACTGGTGACTCTGCCCCCTTTTAGCTTTCGGCATGCGTCATTGGACGGCCACGTTTCTTCTCCAGACAATCTGTACAATTCACCACAGAACCTTACTGTGTGGCGGCGAAGCTAAGTATAGTAAACCGATCATTAGGAGACACACGTATCATCCTTGCCAACTTCTGTTATTCTTACCCGTCCCTTGCTAACAGTTTTTGTTGGTGAGTGTGCGAATGATTATTGATCCGCGCTTCGCTTAGTGGAGTGTCAATGAGCTCATTATGCGCCCTGCTAGCTGACGGTATATTTCGGAAGTGGAAGCAGGCCCTTAAAGGAAGCATCGCCTTATAGAAATAAATTTTCTAAACGCCTTTATTCTCGAAAACCACATTTCCTTTTTTAGACAAGTCAGTCCACCGATGGTCGACCGTGCCAATTAACTATTAACAATAAATACGGGGCTGCGCGCAAAAGCTGACTGGTTTCCATTGCGACTTCCTCGAATTACCGTATCATCGCCAATGTATCGTAATGTGTCATTTGTGAAGACGTCTAGCCAAGAATGAAATTGCGCTGGTAATTCGGTATTTTCTCGCAGATGCCTGTTCAACGCAAGCTTGAATGATTCAGAAGAAATTGACTTCAGCCCGAGAAACCCAGACTACAATGATATACTGGTGAAGGACCTTGTCATGAACATCTACCGTCACGGGCAGTGGGGATCCTTCAGACAGGGAAGCCCACTCAAACGTAAGTGGTGCTATTCATCATTTCTCCACTATCGTGAGGTCCTAAACGCTAGAAAAACTTTCAAGCACGCCTTACGCTTTATTATTAGGGAACCTTACCATCCGCTAGAGGCTGCTGTTAACCAAGAGCGTAGAGAGGTATGATATTGTAGTTAGGTAAGCGCGGTAGTTGTTTCACAGTGGAGGTGAGTGAGCGTGCTGAAGTTTAAAAGAATATTGTCAAGGGTTGTTTAAATTCATCTGCGGCACTGTCAAGTGCTGTAGTCATGTTCTACTATCGCCTTCCCTCCGAAATTTCTGTTTACCAGGGATACCTGGCAGAAAACGACGTGCGACTACATACCCCCCCCCCCCCCCCCCCAAATTGCTGGCTACTCCACTGCTCTCGTCAGTGCTCTTTGAAGATTACTTAGGGGCTTTAGGGTCCATTCCCCCGCTTATGTTTAATAGTACAGGTCCTAGAAAACATGCTAGGTCCAGAAATTCTCGCATCGGGATCAAGTTGGATTTGAAGCTCTGGTTCCTAGACACAAGTGCCATATGACATGTCGTCTGCACGACACTTACAGCATTACTAGCTAAATTGAAGTGTACATTAGATGTTACACCACCATTATTAGGGACGTTTGCTAGCCGGAACAGATCACCAAGCGTATCGCGGTCTGCTTGTCGCATCGCCACTAGACATCATCCGTGTACCATTCACTCACAGGCGAAAGACAAGAGCGACAGCGACCTCAGTCACGTCACTTGGCTTTTAGTTCAAGTTGGGTATTACTTTGGCTAAATCATTTCTGCAAGTCATTGCAAGTCATTGAATGATTACTTCTGCAATACATTCTGCGTTAAACTGGCTATTTCACCATAGATTTTGTTGTCAGAGAAACTAAACGTGAGCAACGATTCTGAAGAAATGATTACAACTGTTTCTTGACATGGGTATATATAAGAATGCCCTAAAATGTACTTTGATATTGTCACGTTGTAGGGACGGTGAAGTATCAAAAAGTAGAAAAACTGTGAGTCCCAAATTTATCTTTTTTTGCGCATGCTTGTGAGCAGAAAAAAAAAACGAAAGAACAGGAGTGATAATCAACGCATTGATAGCGGCGGGCGCTGTCGATGATCGTCGAAACGGGATCTACGGGTCAAGCGTTGTATTCATACGAGCGTATGTATTCATAAGTGATTTATCGCACATTCTAGCTTTATTGGTGGTGCTTACGTACGCTCGGGAATGTACAACACTCTTCGCGTGGCACATGCAACCTCAACACAAACATGAGTCTATCTTGCCATAGAATCGGGAAAGAACATTCGAGAGAGCTCCGACACACTAGCACGATTATTGTGCTGATGCCATAACATTGTAATAGTTAGCCTGTCAGAAACGGTCGCAGGAATATGATAAACAAGTACGCGCGTCAATAAATTTGGCCATTATTAAATCACAATGATATGTTGATGAGTTTTCGATGTCTTACGGGGTAATTCGCCTAGAAAAAATAGAAAAAAGGACACCAAGCGGAAAACGGAATGTATAAAGTGTACAAGTTCAGCTGTCTATAATTACAAGTCCAGCGGAGATTATTCTCACTGTCATTGTCCTTAATTTTTGAGCGTCAAGCAAACTGCCCCGTCTGAAGCTTTCTGATCACGTATGTTTCGTACTCTGCCGCCTTCAGCAAACACGAAGCGTTGTCGTAGCGTTTTTTAACACTACCCTCTTTCCGATATTTCTGTTGGATAGTGTACAATGGACATAACATGCTCTTTGTCAGTTTCTAACTCTCTTCGCATTATTTCAGTGGAATTAGGAGAATAGATACTGGATTTCCTTTAATGTAATGGTATGATTCTATTTCTCTCTTTTCGTTGTCGCAGGTAACATAGTATAGTATACACAGAAACATAGATGTAATACTTATTGGAAAAAGAAAGAACCTACATCGAACACATCAGTGCTTATGTGTGTCTTACAGGTTAATTCAGTCCATGCCTTTCAGAGTGATTTACAATGACAAAAGTCTAAACAACTGCCTCAAGCTTTCATCTCAGCGACATTTAAAACGAAACTCTGCACCGGACAGCCGGATGAACTGCTTGTCGTGACTTCAGAGGCGACGTTAGAGGGTTTCCCTGGGACACCGATATTTTAAAATAATTCGATCTCCCAAACTACAATTAATCTTTAGTGTTTCAATTTCATGTCGCACTTCCTTCATGGAAGATAAAAATATTTCTATCGCGATGGTAACAAATAATGAAGTTGCCAATAGAAAAAAAAAGAACCCTGCAGAAACTGTTTAAAGAAACCTTCGCAATATTTGCACACCAGCGATGCCGGTGTCGTACTACCATCAGCAAAAACAACTACAGGGGGGCTAGCAGGAATCATCCATTAAACGCCACTGCGAATGACGAGGTAACCTTTACAATTAGCTTGTGGAAAACTTGCGCGCCATTTCGCGGTGTCGTGAGCGGCAGCCGATTATCCCTGGGTCGTCCACCCGAGAGTCCTCCGGTTGGATCAAAGTATTCGCCTCCGCTCGAATATTTCTATTCGGATGGAGGTCAAGAATATAGCGGCAACTATCCGTCGAAGAAAATGCACTTACATGGCCCAGCGAAGTACCTACTCGAATGTTCCTTAGTTTTTCTATTTAGATGCCTCCCCCTTTAACCGTGCTATTGTTCAGTTGTGTCATGAGCGAAAGAAAATGTGATGAGTGGAGGAGCGGAGGGAAATGGTTTTTCGATATATGCGGAGAGTACAGCCGCCCTTAAATCGATTAAAATGGTAAGGTTAACTTTACTTGACTCATATTCAGTGCACGGTAAGTTTCGGGGAGCGCTACGCGAACTCTTCTATTGAATAGGGTGTTTATTAAATTGGCATGCCAAAGTTAGAGGATTTGTTAGATGATTAGAGGCGTCTACTTTGTGTGCGATCGCAAAAAAACAAAGAAAAACAAATTCGGGCAGAACCAAGCTAACGATGAATGGTGATTAGCATTCAAGCACTCCAGCGACACGCTGTAGTGTCGCTAAATTGCGTAGTGTTATTTCCGCCAGACACATCGCGCTAACTAGCGGCACTACCTGAACGTTCGCGTGTGGAGACCGCGTGAATATACACCCAGACAAGATATTCTCAATATTAGTGACGTAGCTTTGATTCCATCCAGCACCACAGAAATATTTAGGTATTTTTTGTTTGTCACTGAACAGCGGTGCATAATCAATGGCAGGTACCCAATGACCCAAGATGACACCAAAGAGACTTTTTGCTAAGTGGCACATAGCCAGTGGCATATACACAGTGCCGCATAACCTTTAACCCGTGTTGGTCCAGCGGTTTGTTTTGAACCCGGTTCCCTCATCTCAACATCTCCAGTTGGCAGGCGAATGGTTATGCACTCCGATAGATTGACACTGAAAAGTGCGTTAAGGCCCCTGCGATAGATAATCGAAAAATAAAGCCATTCGGCAGAACACCATGACCACCAATGGCAATGCGTTTGGCATTAAATCAATATAGCAACACAACGCATTGCAGCCACTGAAACGAGTTATTTATGAGACGTGTATGCACCAGCGCTCCTCTTTCGCGCTCCCTAAGAGAACTCGGCGCCATCTAGAGGCGTCACCACAAAGCATGGCCTCCGAGATGCACAGCCGGCCGCTTTGCGTGCGTATGCTTAGAAATGCGCCATGCAGCAGTTGGGCCCCTCCTTCGCGCTTCTTTTTAAACAGCTGCGCAATATAGTGGCGCTGCCCAGAAGTCCGCGTGTGGCCTCTGAGACGAAAAGTGTTTCCCGCCTGCGTGTGCGAGCGCCGAGGCTCGTTCCCGCGACTACCACCACCGTGCCCTCCGAAGGATATAACAGAAAAACACAACTGGTTAGGCACACCAACTGGGATGCCTTCCTATACGTGCGTAATCGCAAGTCGCTCACAGACATCGCAGACCTCGTTGCATATAGACCGAGGAGCTCGTGCAAGATGCTGAAAATGCAACGTTGGAAGCACTTCTTGAGGAGCAGGGCTCAAAATTATGGGAGAAACATCAAGACCTTCAGAGTTGGTGGATGGGCAACAAATTCAACCACGGTCTTAAGAAACAACTTGCAGAATTGGAGAAAGAAATACAGGCCTATTCGAACAACTAAGCAAAATGCAATAGCGACAGCTTTGAGATAACAGCAGTGGTGTTCTGGGAAAGAAGGACCCATGGACCCTCCTTAAGCACATGCTTAACCCGGATCACCCAAAACGCTCATTTCAGAAAAGAATCGAGAAAATTCTGCTCACATTACCTGACAATGACGCAGCATTAATCGATCTTTTCGCAGAACGCTATCTCAACAGGGATAAGCAGGACAACGTGTATATCAGGCACGTACCGAGGATTTTTTTTCGGGGGGGGGGGTGGCAACCCAAGGTAGCTTTTCAATGCAAATGAAAGGGGAGGTACCTTTACTAGTACAAATGTTAATAATCTCCACTATTCGCTATAGAGACGCGTAAACCCGCAAAATAGAATTTAAATAAGGTGTACCTCACAGGTACGCCTGTGAGATACGCCGCTCCTTTATTGGCAAACAAGGAACCTCATAAAATGGACTCGCATGTGACAGCAGCGCCGGAATAACACCACCAAGAACAACTAAGCAAGCGAAAGTGTAAAATAAAGATTTGTATTAGCGTTTGTTGTATTAGCTCTGGAAGATTTATAGAGAAAAATGTATATTTGCGGAACAATCACAGTTCTTTTGGACCCCTCACTTACTGCTCTACAAATTTTCGAACTCGGGTTCTTATTTGGGAACTTGCTTAACGATGCGTGGTCACCTGCCCCGTACAACCGCGTAGAGAACAGGACACTGCGGTTCTAGACATACTGTGCCCACCGCGGAAAGTTGCAAAAACGCCCCCGTTAGCACAGCAGAGAAATGGCTACGTCAGGCGGCTCGACTGATAATGGTAGAAGCGTCACTCAAAACACGCGGAATCATTCTCCGCATTCGGCGGCGTTTTCTCTACTTCCTTTTTCAATAAAAACATGTTGATCTATAAATATTTTCACAAGCAACGGTTAAATTTGTTCGTTTCTGCGTCTACTTCCTGTTTGGCTGTTGCCTTGGCTTTCTCCCTTAGCAGATCGCTTAACTTCACCGAGGGTCCCGCAGCAGACTTTGGGAACCCTCGCCTGCATACTGCTAACAACGAACAATGTATCTTCAATGAACAATAAACTAAAACTTAATAACGTACGCAAACGCCCTGCCTGGCAACATTTTCACTTGCTGCCGCGAGCGGCGCTGCTCGTAGCGTCCTCGAATAAGGTTGCAGCTCATGTAAACGAATACAAATATTTTCGTGTATGGTTAAACGAAGGCGATAGATATCTGGGGACAAAAAAAAAAGCTCCTTGCGACTCTTGTTTGCAGTTGTGAATTTTGGACCAAAAGTGCTATACAATTAGGAAAAAGCCATACGAGGTAACAAATGACAGTCCTATTGCTTATGGGTTTAGCGGTTATTGCAGGGCCTTATGATGGACGCTGTTTCGCATTATTTTGTTTTCCAGCTTATGTAATCCATATCGCGGGTCTGCCAGCGTCGCGGCGAGCCCTTAATCGATGAAATAATGAAGGAAAAGAAACAGTTAAATGCAACTTGCGTTTTCTCCTGCCGCCACTCGTTCCACGAGCGTACACTCCTTCTGACTACGAACCGAATCCCTTTCATCACTCTAAACAAAGAAGGTTGAACTAACGAACAAATAGCGATGCGCGTGATTGTTGAATAGATGGTGACAGTATGTGGGTGAGGCTACGAGTTCCTCCCTGATCCACTAATGTATCGCAGAAAATAGATGGGGACAACTGAACTCATCACGAGTTAATCGCGCGGACACCGAATCCATGAGAAAACCGGCCTTCCCACCCCAGGAGATGCCGATAACTACCGCCATTCAAAAAGGAGTGAAAAAAATTGACGACCATTCCACTCTGTGAAGATGAAATCGCAGTGAGAGCTGACGGCAGTCAAAGCTCTCAAATGAAAAGCAAAGTGCTTCACCTCCGCCGCGGGTCGGCCCGATGGCAGTGCGATGCCGGGCCGACCCCCTGCGGAGGTGAAGCAAACGTTAAGCACTCCCCATACGTGTGCGGATCCCGACGGTAGTGCAATGCCGGGCCGACCCACGGTAGAGGTGAAGCAAGAGTTAAGAACTTAAGAAAGTTAAGAAAGTTAAACTTAAGTTAAGAAAGTTAAGTGAAGCAGACGTTAAGCACTCCCTATACCTGGGCTGATCCCGAAGGTAGTGCAATGCCGGGCGCAGTGGAGGTGAAGCAGGCGTTAAGCACTCCCCATCCATGGGCGCATCCCGATGGTAGTGCAATGCCGGGCGGACCCGCGGCGGAGGTGAAGCATGCGTTAAGCACTCCCCATACGTGGGCCCACCCCGAAGACATTGAAGGGCTAGTTCAGGTTCCCGAGCCCACAGGGGTATGTGCCATTGACCTTGGACCCTTTTTGCACATCATCAGGATCGGCCCACATGATAATTTTTTCTGTTGACGGACGCCGAAAAAACTACGAAGGCTAGTCACGCACAGCGTTCGCTGTAAAAGGCAGCAAAATGTTGATCGCCGAAGCCGAATAGATTGAGTTGTCGGCACCTTAGGAATGTGTGTGAGGAGTGGTGACGTGGGCAGTGAGGGGGGGGGGTGCGCCGCTTAATTTCGATAGGGGGTGGGTGCGTGCCTGGTGTACATAGAACGTAACTGAGAGGGAAATGTAGCTTTATATACGAGGAATTCACGGAGGCGGAGGTTCGCGCAGCACTCTACCAACTACGCACATCAGCCGCGAGGAAGGACAAAACTGAAAACACTGGACGATCAACGAATTTGAAACATCACCGAAGTATTCAACAAACATTGTCAGGAAAGCATCCTCCCACAAGAATGGAAGGATGCCAAGGTAATCTTCATTCCGAAACCCAGGAAAGAACTGAACCTGGAAAGCTTGATGCACTTTCATTGACCTCCTGTTTAAAGAAGGCAATGGAACATGTGGTCGTTAACACACTAGTCGATCACGCAGAAATTAACCAGCTCTTTTGGTGACCTTGATTGGATTTCAGCCTAGATTATTTACGCAGGGCATCCTCTGGCAAATTCAAGAGTGTTGCGACACCACGTGCCCGAGCACACGAGGGTTGGACCGTCCCACGTGTAGCCGTGCGTGGCTTAGCCGTGTGTGGGAAAAGGCGGATCCTGGAGGTTGAGTCGATGCTGGGTGTTCGGACCTTTAAGGCCCCCCAGTGGAGGTAACAAACCTCTTTGGCCTCTTCTTCACATTGACGGCACCCCTGGACTGACCCACCCGGGGGAAATCGGCAGTCGCCTCTTCCTGTCTCTCCCTCCTCGAATCTTCGTCTTTCGGTCTCACTTTCTGGCCTTTCCTGTATTCTTCTCTCTTATATTTAGTTCCTTTCTCCTTGGCGGCCAGGGTTAACCTTGTGTGGTGTAGCCAACCTTGGTTATAACAGATTTGGTTATAGTAGTGTCATAGAGCTGACGCATGCAGGCCGTCTTTTCACGGTCCTGCAGCGTCCCCTTGTTGCGCTCCATGGTAGGTGGCTGGCGGCGCTGCCTAATTTTCGCATGTATCTATGGCAAGTTCTTTTCCACCACTTCCAGATCGCCCTCATAAACGAGGGCGCACCGAAGAAGTTTTCATGTTTTTGGCCGAAACATTGACAATTTTCCAAGATTTCATGTAATACATTCAGAGAAAAAAGAAAAGGCAGCGAGAATGGTCTCACCTTTTCTGGTCGCAAAGACGCTTACTGAAGCTTATGGCCCAGTTTATAAAGTCTCCAAGTTGGCAAGTGGCGACCTCCTCTTAGAACCTCGTGATAAGAAACAGCACGAAAAACTCTATAATCTAGTATCTTTCGGGAGCCTTCCAGTGACGGTCACACCGCACCGCACAGTGAACACCACCCGCGGAGTCATTTCCGATGCTGATCTCATGGAACTGACTGAAGCCGAACTACTGGAAGGCTGGAGCGATGAAAATGTGATTAATGTCAGGAGAATAAAGATCAGGCGATATAACGAGGAGATGGCAAGATCCGAGTCGGACCATACATCCTCTCCGATACTTTAAGTGTCAATGATTTGGCCACAGTTCACAGAACTGCCGAGGCCGCCAGACTTGCGCTTAATGTAGGGCCCAAGAACACCCATCTGACAATTGCGAGAATGCTCCACACCGCGTGAACTGTGATGGGGAACACCCCGCGTACTCGCCGTTCTGTCCATTATGGAAAAAAGAAAAAAGAAATAGTCACAATCAAAGTTAAGGAAAACATATCGTTCATAGAGGCACGCAGGCGGGTAGCATTCCTGCCAAAGAACAGCTTTGACGAAGTGGCGCGTCAGGGGGCAGCGTGACAACGGCCTCCGGCGGCTGTCCGACCCACAAGCAGTCAGTCGGCAGTTAAGCCACCTGCCCCCGCGGCGTTTCCAGCTAGCGCTGCTCCGCCAACCCATCAGAAGGGACCATCGACCCCGAAGGTGGGCGCAGCCAAGGCTGCCCCAACCTCCCCGGCCCCTTCCAGCGCTGGCAACAGCCGGCGCAGCCAAATCCCTCAGGGAGCCCAATCGACCTCCGGGGTGGTGGGTTTAGGGGTCTTGTCTTCCGAGACAGGACTTTCTCGGAAAACTTCTCACTCGCACGAGCGCGTCTCCAGCGCCTCATAAGAGGCAATGGATACTACACCTATCCTCACAGCCCACCAAGCGCCTAAGGAGCGGCGAGGCTCCCTCGAACGCTCCAGAAAGGGAAAAACCCCCATTACGGGACTTTGAAAGAGCTCTGTAATCTAATCTCTGTAATCTCTGTAATTAATGCTTCTGTTTCTGTACACACAGCACATATTTATTTCCAATACAGATACACAAATTATTCAATGGAACGTCAGAGGCCTTAGAAACCTTTATGATGTGCAAGAACTCATCCACGAACACAATTCAAGAGTGCTGTGTTTGCAGGAAACACGCCTAAAATCAAAACACAAACTTTCTCCGACAGTATATAACGTTTCGCAAAGATGGCGATGATGCTGTCGCATCATCGGGCGGTGTTGCCATTGTTATCCATAAAAGTATTGCGTGTCAACGTTTACAGCTGCAAACGCCTCTCGAAGCAGTGGGGGTTCGAGCTGCTCTCCTAAACAAACTCATCACCATTTCCTCGCTTTACATACCACGTATTACAAATTAAACAAACATGAATTGCAGTCTTTCATAGATGAATTGCCAGAACCTTATGTTGCTCTTGTCGATTTCAATGGACACAGCTGCCTGTGGGGCGACTGTCGTATAGATGCGCGAGGTCGTCTTGTTGAACAATTCCTTTTTTGCTTCTGGTGCCTGCCTTCTGAATAAGGAGTCCACATATTACTGTCTTGCAAACAGAACCTTTTCTTCAATTGATCTCAGCATAGTTTCCTCGTATATACTGCCGGAACTCGAATGGGAAGTTATGAAAAATCCTTATGGGAGCGACCACTTCCTCATACTGCTAAGAACATATAAAGAAAATGAATATCCACCACAGGCTCCTAAGTGGAAGATTGATACAGCCCACTGGGAGAGATTCTGAACTAGTATTTCATGGAATGACATGTGGTCTTTAGGAGTTGATGCTGCTGTGCAGTATTTTACAGCCTTCGTTATAGATGCCGCATCTAAATGCACATCTGAAGTAAGTGGGTTGGCATGCAGAAGGCGTGTCCTGTAGTGGAACGTCGACTGTAGGATCGCTCGTAAGAAACAGATCAAAGCGTGGGGTTGCTACGGGCTTTTCTCACTCCAGATAATCTTATCAACTTGAAGAAAGTAAAGTCCCAAGGCAGGAGAACCCGCCGACTGGCCAGAAGAGAAATTTAGCAGAAGTTTTGTCGTGTATTAACTCGTTCACGGATTAGGCCAAAGTCTGGAACAGGGTAGATAGCATAAGAGGGCGACAAACCTATTCACTCCCTTTGGTAAATACACAGGGCGATACACTGCAAGACCAGGCAGACTCATTTGGGGAGCACTTTGAGAGTGTGTCAAACTCAACCCATTATTCGCAATTATTTCTCAAATACAAACAAATAGAAGAATGTAAGCCACTCATAAGAAAATGTCGACAGAATGAACCGGACAACTGTCCTTTTAGTATTGCCGAGTTGAGAGCTGCCCTGAGCGCATGCAAGAGCTCTGCACCGGGATATGACAGAATCGTGTATGAAATTATCAAAAACTTACACAATTACACCCAAGTTACACTACTCGCAATTTTCAACACCATTTGGGCTGTAGGATACCTTCCAAATGCATGGAAAGAAGCCATTGTGGTCCCTGTTTTGAAACAACGCCAAGACCCTTCCTCAGTGGCTAGCTGCCCCGCGATAGTCCTCACAAGTTGCCTTTGCAAGGTATTTGAAAAAATGATTAATCGGTGACTCATTTATTTCCTTGAATTGAGCAAAATGCTTAATCCCTATGGACATGGCTTCAGAGAAGGGCGCTCCACAACTGGTCATCTTGTACGTATTCAAGGCAATATCCGTGACGCATTTGTACACAAACAGTTTTTCTTATCCATATTCCTCGATATAGAGAAAGCGTACGACACAACCTGGCGTTACGGAATTTTGAGAGACTTGCCAGAATTGGGCATCCATGGTAATATGCTAAACCCAATAGAAAGCTATTTATTCAATCGTATCTTCCTGGTAAAAGTCGGCAATGTGCTGTCACGTTCATTTACACACAAAAAAAAACTGGTGTATCCCAGGGAGGCTTGCTCAGCTGCACGCTCATTACCGTGAAGATGAACACGCTTTGTGCTCCATTACTACCGGCCATCTCTTATTCTGTCTACGTGGACGACATTCAAATAGCTTTCAAATCCTGTAATCTCGCGGTGCGCGAGAGACAGGTACAGCATGGCTTGAACAAAGTGTCAATGTGGGCAGAGAAAAATGAATTTAAGATCAATCCAAACATAAGTTATTGTGTTCTTTTTACAAAAGAGAGAAGCCTGTCCCGGCTCCTTGCTTAGTTTTGTGTGGACAACAAATGCCTATCAACGAAGAGCACAAATTCCTAGCTATTATACTTGACAATAGACTCCCTTTCATTCCACACATTAGATATCTGAAAGGAAAATGTTTAAAAACAATGAATATAATGAAACTTCTATCCCAGACTACATGGGGTACTGACAGGAAGTGTCTCGTGAATCTCTACAAGAGCCTAATTCGGTCACGATTGGATGATGGTGCCGTAGTGTATAACTCTGCCGACTCGAGCGCGCTAAGGATGCTGGATCCTGTCCACCATCTATGTATCCGCTTAGCCACTGGCGCTTTCAGAACAAGCCCGATTGAAAGTTATATGCCGAATCGAATGAGTTGTCACTCCACCTACAGAGATCATACATCAGCTTTACATAATTCGTTAAAGTGCACTCTAATCTTCAACATCCATGTTTTAATACCGTTACCGATATGACGTGTGCTACACTTTTCCGCATTTGTCCCTCTATAAGACAGCCTTTCTCGCTGTGTGTGAAGGAGCTTAGCGATGAAATCCATGTCCCGCTCCTCGAGCATCACTTAATGCTCCTAACCAAACTCTTACCTCGTTGGGGGTGGCAGGTGGTAGAATGTGACGTATCCTTTCTAAAAGTTACAAAGCACGCTCGAGAGGTCGAAATTCGAATGCATTTCCTAGAACTTCAGTACAAGCACTCGTGCACAGAGTTCTACACAGACGCTTCCAAGTCACATGCCGGAGTATCCTATGCAGCCGTCGGTGCATCGTTCTCGGAATCCGATGTACTACATCCTGAAACAAGTATCTTTACGGCTGAGGCCTGCGCACTATTGTCGGCAGTGAAGCATATAAGGAAATTGAAACTCCAAAAATCAGTTATATATTCGGACTCCTTAAGTGCTGTGAAGGCCTTGGTGTCATTCTGTCCGCACAAAAATCCAGTAATTAGTGAACTCTATTCCGTCTTGTGTAGAGCATATATATCTAACCAACATGTGATTATATGTTGGGTGCCTGGCATAGGGGCATCGAGGGTAACGTTCTAGCGGACCATATGGCCACATCAATTTTCTTGCATGCAGTTAATCCTACTGCTTCGGTCTCTGTCACAGACCTGAAGCCCTTCTTAAGAAGGAAACTAGGAAACCACTGGCAACGCATGTGGGACGCAGAAATAAACACCAAAGCGCACGTGATCAAGCCACAGTTAGGTTCTTGGCCCTCTGTAACAAAATCAGGGCGAACAGATGTCCTATTCTGTCGTATCAGAATGGGACACATATTTGGCACGCATCACGTTTTACTCACTGGAAATGATCCTCCAACCTGTGGCAGATGCGGGGAGAGGCTGACCGTCCTCCACGTCCTCCTGGAGTGTCGGGAAGCCGAGTCTGAGAGAAACATTTTCCCCTAGCATACAGGCAGCACATCCCCCTTTATCCTGTAATAATACTCGGCGCAGGCCCGCTCTTTGACACCAACGCAGTTCTAGGTTTCCTGAAAGATGTTGTATTACATGTTATTAGCCCCATACATTCGTAGCGTCTCCTCTCTTCAGAGGATGCCGCTGTGATAGCTGTTTCGTATAGCACATGCCTCTAGGCCCTTGTGTTTCAAGGGCTCTGGCGAGGCAGTAGTGCTCCAGGTAATTTTATTTATAACATTTTAAATTTTATAACATAAATTTTATTTATGGTAACATATTTTATATATTGCATCATTCTTTCATGATGGATTTTATTGCACATAGAACATATCATTTGTCATCAACATGATCTTATTACAGATAGACTTTACGCACTCTAGAGCGATTATTTATAAGGCCCCTTTACATACCACGTCACATCAACCTCGTAGAACTCATAACTGCGAACTCATCACCACGGACCTGGCGCTTTTTGGCCATACCTTGCCCTTGCACCAATAAACACCATACATTCATTCATTCTTGCAAATTCAAAAAGACATTGTCAATCGGGCACCCATCCGTGGGGCGACGACAATACTCGAAAGACCTCGATAACGTTTCGCATAAGGTGGTGCTCGAAAACCTTTCTGGAATGGACATCGATAATAGGCCCTATAGATAGGTCTGTGCTTTCGTCAAGGGGCGCATCGTTACTCTACATACGAGGGAGATCAAAAGCGACACCATTGATCTAAGAACCCGGGGCACGCCACAAAGCGCCCTGCTTTCTCTGTTTGTTTTCAATGTCACTATGAGAGATCTATCCACCCGCCTTGACACGACCCTCCGCATCACATATGCAATATACGCCGATGATGTCACGGTCTGGACGTGTACTGAGTCAGACGGTGAAATCACTGAGTGGTTGCAGGCGACGGCGTGTATTATCTAAAAGAACGCACGCCGAAATGGCTTAACCTGCTCGCCGAAAAAGTCCGATTCACTCATGATTCGGAATAAAAGTAAGACGGGCTCAAACTCCGACATGCCTTCTCACATTTACGTACAAGTAGGCGGAAATCCGGTCCCGCCCGTACCCAACATTCGGATACCTTACTATGGGTTCAACAAAAGACGCACAATCACGAAGTCATTAGTCGGCTTCAGACGACATCCAGGTAGCTAAATAACCTCTTCAGAAGGGTGTCGAGTAGGCGGCATGGTGTGAAAGAAAAAGAAGCGCACCAACCAATACAGGCTTTCCTAATACGCAGGACAGCTAACATGTGTCCATATCTGCAGCTTAGGAAAGCTGACCTAGACAAGATCAACATCCTCATGCGCACAGTCTATAAACAGGCCCTTGGTTTGCCAAAATGGACCAACAGTGATCGGCTGCTAGCTCTTGGCATTCACAACGCGGCAGAGGAAATTATTGAAGCACAGTAATGATCATAGATGATCAGACTATCCGTAACTGCCGCAGGAAAGGAAATACCCTGCGCCCTATGATATAACCCCGTGTTAGACATCCCATGTCACTGCCGAATTCCTAGTAACATCCGCGGCAAAATTGCCACTACCCCTCTCTCCAAAACATGGGAAAGGACAACACGCATCGACGTAAAGCCAGGGTGGACGTTCTCTGGCGAGACCGACCACATACGTGGACGCCGCTTGCGCCGGTAATGGCCGTTGCACAATCGTTACCGTTCATGGCTGCAGTCAGACCATTAGCTCAGGCACATAGTAGGGGGCTGCAGAGCGGCACCATCAAATCCTCCGAACCCTTACCACACAAACGAGCTTTGGGAGAGAGCCTTGGCGAGCTCCGACCTCGAGGATCAGCAACGGCTGATTGCGAGGGCCCAGGACATGCCCCGAGCTCAAGGCATTCTGGAATGAGGACGCCTCTCCAAAACTACATTCACCCAATAAAAATGTTTATTCTCTTTCTCCACCGAGGTAAAACTCCCTCCACTGTGGAGGCGGAAGAGGCCGCAATTCCCATGGGCGCGTCTGTACCTCACGTTAAATTTCTTGTGTCCGACTCAAAAGTGGCCATAGGAAGCTACCCTATTGAGGCAATCGGCCCCACTTCCCGGAGACTTCTCAAACTTGGGACACTGTCCATCTAATATGGATGCGAGCGCATGTGGCCATTTGAGTAACGAAGAAGGTCTCCTAGCTGCCCGAGCAGCAAATGACCGGGAGGTGGGATCGCTTGACCCGGATGGATGGCTTGAACCTATCCTCATGTATCACGAATTACCTCAATTGTATAATAATTCGCGCAGAGTGTATCCATTCCCGAGCACTATTCTCTCCCGGGAGCAGGCCACAACTGTACAGCGGGTACAGACTCGATTCCAGGCTAAGCCCTAAAAGGTTGGCTGAAGTTTCCAAGGAAGAGTTTAAACCTAACTGGAGGCACTGCAGCCCTAACCATACACCAAAATCGCGTACTTTAGGGGTGCCCATCCAACCCCCCACCAAGAACGACTTTTCGGCAAGCTCCCACATTCGAGGCCTAGGAGCGTACTAGCAAGACTGATGGCCCAAGATGCTGAGTCATGCTCGCAGAGTGGGCCTACCGCGTCGCGGCCACTTGGCGTCCATGCTAGCTCCTCTGCCGGGGTCTCAATAACTAATAGGCCTGTAAAAAAGTTTACTTCTCTGTCTCTCTCTCTCTCTCGCTTGCCACACACCCCCGTGCCATATACACAATTCCTCAATTTGGCGAGAAGTTCATTGAACAGCGGCGCATACCCAGTGCATTTGTGGCGGCGGTGTGGCGTGGGTTCCATTCCATGAGGTGGAAGCTTGGGCGAGTTGGTGATTCAATATCAACATGTTTGCATAGCGCAAAAAACGGGGAATAAAGGAAGCGCCTGTGTTGTGTTCTTCGTGCAGTCCTCTTCGTTTGCGCTGTGCAAAGATGTCGATATTGGGTTCGATT
Organism: Dermacentor variabilis; assembly: GCF_050947875.1. Classification (NCBI taxonomy): domain Eukaryota; kingdom Metazoa; phylum Arthropoda; class Arachnida; order Ixodida; family Ixodidae; genus Dermacentor; species Dermacentor variabilis. The sequence continues at coordinate 202,955,120 of NC_134570.1, read as the reverse complement.
CCCCTTAGAATCGGAGAAATTTAAACGATCTTTTTACATTGAAGCTGTTTACCCTTAGCCGCCGTATGCACCCCGGGCACGCGTTCGTGTTCTTCTTCTGTCCTGATCTTTGCGCCCTGCTCTTTACACATTCAAGCATGAACCAACTAGCCCAAGCAGAAGTTTTACTTCAGCATATTCCGAGAGGGGTAGCCTGGCCGGCTTACGTCCGGATCACGGCCCGTGGAAATGAAAGTGTGGTCGGATCGCGAAGAAAGTGAAATACCGGGCCGACCCGTGGCGAAGGGGAGGCAGACCAAGGAGGGTCTCATAGACCCTGCTGAGCGTACAGCACCAGCCACTGGAGTCCTGGACTAGGTACCCACCCTTCCCGCTCCGTTGTCTTTCCTATCTATTACATAAAGTTTTTCAATCCATAAAGAAGGCTTCAGGTACTCCGTCACCTTCCTAAAATAAGTTTTATATCTTGGGTTGAAATCGAGCAACATTATTTCACCGTTGTACGAGAACACTACATCTAGATATAAACGAGAAGAAAGGGGAGTAACCGAGGAGCCCGATTTTTATTAGTCATATCAGAAGACGCCAACAAACGTATGGCTCATGATGTGGCTATATATATATATATATATATATATATATATATATATATATATATATATATATATATATATATATATATATATATTGTAATGGGTGCACTGAACAGTTCCGAGGGTAACGTCTCTTCGCAACCGAGGAGGCAGCTGACGCAGAGCAGGAACAGCTGGTTGCCTGAACAGCTCACACACGTGCCAAGCACTGGCGATCCGGCTGGCCCACTGGTTGCACAGCAGCCATGGAAGAGACGATCTGGCTGGCCTTGTTCTTGTGCTCTTCTTCTTCATTACAATTACCCCCGGTGCAAAAGCGGAGCCATCCCGGCGACTTACGACGTGGAGACGAGCGGGTCATAGAATTGTTTCAGGCGGCGCACGTGAACAACATCCCGTCCACGGCGGCGCTTGTCGGATGCCGATGTAAGCGGCTCTATGACATAGTTGACCGGAGAGG